>NC_091204.1:20821686-21176686 GCF_040958095.1 Procambarus clarkii
TTAATGGTCAATTTCAAGTCCACGTTCTCTAGAATCTTTACTAGAATATCTGTCCAAAGAAAATAAAAAGCGCGTTAGATTTATACTAGTACTGGGTCAGGTGGAGACAAGTAAATCTATGCAAATGGGACAAGAATAAAGGAAAAGGTAAGGCAAAAATAGTGGTAAACACATTGCTGTGTTTACCTAAACATGTTACTGTAGTAAATAAGTAAAAAAAAAATCTTCATTTTTATTTTACTGTACAGGTACTGTACAGTACAGTACTTCTATTTTGTTATTGTACTATAATGGTTTTGCTATATGTAGGTTTCTGTAATTATTTTTAATATTAGTATTTTTGCAGTAATTATTTTTGTTTGTAGTATTACTGTAATTCTTCTACACTTAGCATTTTATTGTAACCAAGTTTTTTATTTTATATTTTTGTTTTTTATTTAATTATTATTAATATTTTTCTTTATTGATTATTATTTTTGTATTTATTTCCATATGTACTTGTATGTATGTATGTATGTATGTATGTATGTATGTATATACATAACATTGGTGCTCTTACATTCTTGTAAAGCCACTGATCCATAGTGTTTTGGCAGGCCCTTGATCTAACAGATAAGACTATCGATGTGCTTAATATACCTACTAATCTCTTTCATTTTTTTTTCTTGCAATGTACCTGTTAACATTTTAGAAATTTTGCTAGAATTTACCTACTTAAAATTATCTGTTAGATTAAGGACCTGCCCGAAATGCTGTGCATACTAGTGGCTTTACAAGAATGTAAACGCATCATACTATGTACTCTCATAAAACCAATGTACCTTCTTGTATATAAATAAATAAATAAATACATAAATAAATAAATAAATAAATAAGAGTAATTAGAAGGTACACTGTAGCAGAATTAGATTTCAAAATAACTACAATAAAAATTGATTAAATTAATTATACAGGTGATGTTGCATGTTTTAAGTACTAAAATTGGATGATTGGGTAGCACAAGATACATTGTGAGTTTGAAGCACAAAGTAGGAAACAATGAAGGAGGTAATTTATATTGTATCATTATTTGTAACTTTGTCATATCATCTCAAACCGTCTTAATTTAAGAAATTACAGCATCCATTATAATTACTGAATACACCAGCCCATCCTCATAAACAAATGCCAAAGTCCATTCTATGCACCCACCAAACCCCCTGTTTATGAATGAAAAATGGTTTACAAACTACTCACAACAGGTGATGTCCAAACACTTCCGAAACCTGCGCTTCGCTGATGACTTTTGTTCGAACCACAACACTGCAAATGCTTCACCCATGAACTACAAATACAAATAATTGCCAACAGAACCTAAACACCTAACTTAACCAATGCCTAAATATGCACAGTATGCTAATATATAATAATATTAATTTATAGTTGAGAAAATTCCTGTTTTGAATGAACTGCATGTTAAAATTTATGAATGTGTCTTTGAGGTCGACCGCTGGATAGAATGGACTTGATCTGAGGACAGGTTGAATACATTTGAGTTTACTAGAGGGTCACTAACACACACTAGTGGCCTCGACAAGGACAGGAAGCTACGACTTGTCAAAGGTCTCCCCATTTGCCTTGATGATTTTTTTCCAGCTGGATTTTAAAATTGAACAGTTTTGGCATTTACACTGTAACATATATTTGCATATTTGCATTTAAGATGTTTCGGTACCAAGATTAAAGGGTTTAGTGTTTTTTCTGTGGAGAGCCCCTTCGGCTCCCTGGAGCTATACCGGGATGATGTGTATATAATAGACCGAGGCAACAGTCAATCAAAGGAGTTCTAGACCTACCGGGGACCAGAGCCAGAACCTGGCCCCCTCAAGAGAGGCACGAGGAGCAATGGCCTAAAGACACCCCCATGTAATTGGAAGCAGTCTTTATATGCCATCTACCAGGTCAGACACCCAGAAAGGTAGGAATTCCAAAACAAACTACTGCTGACCAAAAAAAATTGCAAACAGAAAGCCGAACAAGCAACAGAACTCCCCAATTAAAACCAAGGAAACAAGTATGACGTCATCACAAACGCCGCGCATCCGTCTGCGCATCCCCCCCCTCCCCTGGAGGGGGATGGGGGATCCCCCCAAACCTCCATGCTGGCAACTCTCCTCAGTTAGTTCACAGGCTGTTGTGAGGGAGAACAGTTGATCGACTCTGGCTCCATCCTTTGAGCAATGCTGCAGTGCGGTGTTGTTGTCCAGTTTTGGTATCGTGCGAGCCAGGAGTAATATAAGAGTACAGTACTGGGGTTGCATGCAACTAGGGCCGCCTTCCTTAGGAACCTTGTAAGTACTGCCCTTGCGGCTTCAGGGTTATCTTCCCTGAGCCATTCGGGAACTATCTCAGTGTGCTTCTGTTGCTGCTTGATGATTGCCCGCTCTTGGGGTTCAGCTTGTGTGGTTCTTGCTCCTGGTTTGCCCTTGGGTAGGAGGTAGTTTCTTCGCTGGCTGGGGCACGAGATACTGTGCAGCTGTCTGATGCTGTATATGCATTGCGGCCGATTCTGTTTCCCTGGAGACATTGTGCTTTTGCGGGGTTTTTCTTTTATTTTGTTGTTTTGCCTGGCAGGGGTCTGCCTGGTGTGGCGGTAGGACCACTTGTAGGATTTTGGTGGTCCTCCACTAGGTCCCCGTGCTTGCACATGTCGCAGGGGTTCAGCTTATAATTTGTTTGCTTGGTAGCTCTGGGATAACCGGTTAGCAGTACCTAGCCTGGGCTTCCCTTAAGGGTCAGCCTAAGGGCCCTAGAAACCCCCTTGGGGGCTCAGTGGTCCAATGGAAGAGACCTCAGAGTCCCACCTCGCCTTGTGCGAGTTTGAAGGTTGCTCTGTCCCCTTGACTCAGCGTGACACTCACCATCTTTGCCTCTGCCATGCTGCTTGTTGGGTCAATGACACCTTTGACCCGGAGTCCTGCGGGTGGTGTTCCTTGTTTGTACTCCAATTCACCCAGTCCAATGAGATTGATATTCGGGTGCAAGCAGCTTCGGCATTGTATGCAAGGTTTAGGTTACTGCAAAGTGCAAGGCTGGTTGCCTTTCCAGATGCCTCACAGCTGCCCTGCTTTGGTTTAGGGACCCGGACTTGGGGTTGTTAGTCACCTCGACTTCGGTTTCATCTGTACCCCCTAATCCTTCCACTACTGTGGTTCATCCTGCTCCACCCCATCCCCCTGCTCCCGGCTCCCAAAACGTCTGAGGGTTTCAGAGTCGGGAGCAGGGTTTGCCTGGTGGTGAGTCTTGGGCGGCTTTGGGGAATGCCCCTTCCGGATTGGCGGCGGAGGCATTCGAGCCTGTTCCTGCTGCTGGAGCCCTTGGGCCGTGTCAGCGGGGCCCCCTTCAACCCGGCTTTTCCAGCGGACTCTGCCTTTTCTCCAGAGGTAGAGGGTTTGGAGGACTGCTTGGTCCCAGGAACGTGGAGGTTCCCGGGACTGGGGAGGAGTTAACTTGGGGTGCTTGGTCCCCGTTTCACCCCGCTTGGGTGTTGGTCCCCTCGGCGTGGGGCTTGTTGTTACAGGGGGAGGGGTTTTCCTATCCCCCCTCCCTGTACGAGTTTGATATGGGTGCGACTCCTCCCCGGGTTCGGTTCCGGGTTCCATTGGGTTCCTCGGTGCCCTCCTACCAGAGGTTTTCGGCTTTCCGCATCACATCAAAGGTGGCACGGGAAGCCCTTGTGGCTTACCTCTAGCGAGAACCGGATTACGCCTTGGTAATGGATCCTTCTTCTTTCAAGTTTGGCTCCTCGTTTTCTTTCTAGATGCGTTACGAGTTTCCGGAGTCTTCCTGGTTGGCAGACTGTCCTTTCTTTTCGTTGGAAGTATGGCATTCGTTCTGTCAGACCCGTGCGCTTGAATGGTGGGAAGTGACTACGGTTGTTCAGGTTTACCTAGGGGGCACCTCAATGAGTGCTTGTTCGTCCTCGTACTTCCTCGTGATGTCGGTCAGATTCACCTTCATGCGCAGGTTCCCTCCCTTTCGGTGTCCCTGGTGGCCGAGGAAATGCGCACAAGCAAGTTGTCTTGACTTCGAGTTGAGAAGCGAGTGATGACCGCCTCCTGGGTAAGTCCCTCTTTTTCTTTATCTTTGGTTAGGTAGCTGTGGAGAGCCGAAGGAGCTCTCCACAGAAAACCAGCGTTGAATGTAATGAAACGCCATTTTCTGGGTGAGACCTGGAGGCTTCCCGGCATCCCTCCCTCCCTCTGGTCGGCATTTTTTTTTTTGCATTTTTGATACTCAGCCTCTGAACTGAGGAGAGTTGCCAGCGTGGAGGTCTGGAACCCCCCGTCCCCCTCCCGGGTAGGGGGGTTGCGCAGACGGATGCGCGGCGTTTGTGATGACGTCATACTTGTTTCCTTGGTTTTGATTGGGGAGTTCTGTTGCTTGTACGGCTTTTGGTTTACAATTTTTTTTTTATCAGCAGTAGTTTTGGAATTCCTACCTTTCTGGGTGCCTGACCTGGTAGATGGCAGACAAAGACTGCTTCCAATTACATGGGGGTGTCTTTAGGCCATTGCTCCTCGTGCCTCTCTTGAGGGGGCCAGGTTCTGGCTCTGGTTCCCGGTATGCCTAGAACTCCTTCGATTAACTGTTGCCACGGTCTAATATATATACATCAGCCCGGTATAGCTCCGGGTAGCCTCCGGGTCTCACCCAGAAAATGACGTTTCATTACATTCAACGCTGGATTTTTATATACAGTACTGTATTTTATTTAATATAGTCTTGGTTAATATAGTCCTGAGAGAGGACTGGAGCAGAGAGCCTGAGCGAGGACGGGGGTAGAGAGCTCAGATGCGGGGTGAGAGCGAAGATCTTGAATGTGGTGTGATACCATGGAGTTCTAATGTGGGGGCGAGAGCATGGAGCTCTAATGTGGGGTGAGAGCATGGAGTTCTAATGTGGGGTGAGAGCATGGAGCTCTAATGGGGGGTGAAAGAATGGAGCTCAAATGTGGGGCAAGAGAGTGGAGCTTGAATCCAGGTGTGGTTGGGAAGCTCAAATGCAGGGCAAGAGCGGTTAGCTCAAGTACAGCCAGAATCTGGTTGTCTGCTCTGTGTGTTTATTTGTAATTTTGTACAAATAGTGTACTGTATCATTGGCTGTAGTGTCTAGACTTGTCAAGTGTTATATTGTTGCTGGTGAATGTTGGTGTTGAAGATCCACGGTATCTCTAGAACATTTGTCACTCGACCACAATTCTAGTTAGAATGACGACGATTCCTTGTCGATAACTTATATGACACGCTTCTCCTGACTTGCTAAGATGATCAATATCTTGCAAGTTACCTTTTGGCATCCTGAGTGATGCCTGTACCCTTGGAAAGAAATATTAATTGTAATTAGTGCTTATAGGATTAGTGTAGAACTTCTTGGAATGTGGAATTAACAGGCAAATCTAATTGTCTGCATTGAACCTTGAACCTTCTGAGAATTTGGTGCAACTATATTAATCTTAATATAATTGTTACAATGGCTTTGATGCGTATCCAGTTCCATAAACCGGTGGGTGAAAGTGGGTGAAAAAGTATTTCCTGTTTTCAGTCTTACATTGGGGCTTGTTGAGCTTGAAAGTGTTGCTCCTTGATTGTACAGTATTTTAAAAGTTTCACTGAGATCTGTCCTGTTATGCCTGGTTTGCAGTGATGTTAGTCCTGAGGCTTTAAACCATTCCTGGTATGAGAGTTGACTTAGTTCTGGAATGATTTTTGTTGCATGGTATACTTTCTCCAAAGAAGCCATGTTCTTCTGAAAATAGTCTCCATGCTCGGATCAAAGTGAGGGGGTGGGGGGCACTGGAGATTTATACAGTTGAATCACTACCTTCTTTTCTCTGAGGTTAGTACCCTTGATTTTTCCTAGGGCTTGTTAGCTTTTTTTACTGCTGCTTTTTTTTTATACTTTTTACTTTATTTTCTATGGGGGAGCCCCTTTGGCTCCCTTGAGCTATCGGGCTAATATGCGATACATTAGACTGGGGCATTAGTCAATGGAGTTCAGCCTACTGGGGACCACAAGCCAGTACCTGAGCCCCCTCAGAGAAGCAGAGGAAACAATGGCCCTGGAACCCCCCCCACCCCCCACCCCCATGGTTGGGAGCTTTCCTTATCTGCCATCGACTGGGTGATAGTCGCTTCAATTTTGGTTCAGTCCACGCTACCTGGTCCTTCCCTATTGTTCGTTTTGCTCCCCCGCCCCCCTCCTGCTTCTGGCTCCCAAACATCTGAGGGTTTCGTAGCCGGAGCAGGGTTTAGTTGGTAATGAGACTCGGGCAGCTTCGGAGGTTGCCCCATTTGGGTTGGGGACGGAGCATTTGATTCGGTTCCTCCTACCAAGGCTTCTGGGTCCCATCAACAGGCCCCCTTCTTTTCTGCCTTTTCCCTGGACTCTGTCTTTTTTTCAGGGGTAGAGGGTATGAGGACTGCTCTGCCCCGGGTCCCGACTTGGGGGATCCTGGGGCTAGGGAGAAGTTGACCTGGAAAGCTTGAGCCTCCTTTAACCCTGCTTGGGTGTAGGTGTCATCTTCACAGGGCTTGTTGTTGCAGGGGGAGGAGTTTTCTTAACTCCCCTTTTCCTGTATGAGTATGATTTGGGGTCGGCTCCTCCCCGGGTTCAGCTCCAGGTTCCCTTGGGTTCTTCAGCTCCTTCCTTCAGAAGGTTTTTTGCCTCTTGAATCTCGCCTAAGGAGGTTCTGGAGGCTCTTGCTGCATGCCTCTTGCGAGACCCAGATCCAGCCTCTGTAATGGATCCATCCTCGTTTGAGTTTGGTTCTTCTTCCCTGTATTGGGTGCGTTTGGAGGTTCCTGAGTTTTCCTTGCTGGCAGACTGCCCATTCTTTTTGTTGGAGGAGTGGCATGGGTTCTGTCAAACTCACATGTTTGAGTGTCGAGAGACTTCTACCATTCTGCAGGTTTACCTGGGGGCCGTTTGTGTGCCTGAATGCATGCGTGTTCGCTCCTGTGCTTCCTCGGGATGATGGCCTTGTGCAGCTGCATGCGCAGGTTCCTACTCTTTCAGTGTCCTTGGTAGCTGAGGATTTGTGCGCTCGAGGGCATTTGGCTTCGGTTTAGCACTTCTTTTCCCTACTCGAGTTGTCTTCAGCCTGGCTTTAGGAGGATGTGGAGGCGTTGGGTGCCAGGCCTTTGTCTGGTGTGCTGGCCTTTGTCTGGTGCACTGGCCTTGACAACTAGGGCGTCAGCCGCACTGTTGAAGCTGTTTGCGCCAATTCTGAAGGAGGCATTGTCTCTGTTCTTTGCTTCTCGCCTTGCATACAGTCAGGCTGTGCTCGCCGTCTTCTTTAAATCCGCTTGGGTCCTGGCTCTTAGGTTTTCATCGCTGTTTTGTTTGTTGCTGTTTGCAAAGACTGCTGTCACACAGTTTCTGCAGGCGGCTGCATCTAGTTGTCATCCTATGTTGGACTTGGGGTGGGCCATTGGTGCTGGCGTTTCCTGTCAGCATGGTTTCGCCGTCTCCCATTGTACGTGGCGCCATTCCTCGACTGCGAGGCTGTCTTTGTAGATGCCTTTTGAAAGGACTGGTCAAGATGCGGGTTCCTGTATCTCTTTTTTCCTGGTCCAGCTGTTGCTCCAGGTCCTCGCTTGCTTGGAGTCCTATTGGGGGGAATTTCAGCAGATCGGGCAAAAGTACAGTGAACCTTACTGGTTCACTGTACTTCTCCGTGTTTCGTGTTCGGAGTTTCAGATGCGGGTGTATCACCATCTTTATGATGATCAGGTGGCTTCTCTCATGGTGTCACACCTGCGGTCTTCTTGGCGACGGTGTGGTCTCTTGGTGGTCTTTTCACCATTTCCTTTCCTTGCGTAGGTTGTCTTCGGTCTCAGATCAAGTTGTGTTGACTTTCCTTTCTTGGCTCTTAAAAGACAGGCATCTTATGCCGATGCATCTTGGAGAATACTGTCACCTCGTATTGTGCAGTGCTGGTGGAGCCGCTCCAGCTTGCATTTGGGGGTGGATGTCACTTTGGCTCCGTTTTGCAAGTTTTTTCATGCTTGAGAAAGCTTGAGAAAGTTTGAGAAAGCTTGAGAAAGCTTGAGAAAGCATGAGAAAGCATGAGAAAGCTTTATCCACTTCTGGCCGGCTCATGTGCCACCTGAGCTGTCCTGGTCTTTGGACCGGGTGCTCTCTTTTCTTTCTTCTTGGTTTGTTGTGGCCCCTTTGGTCCAAGACTGTTTCCAGAAAGCTTTGTTCTTGTTGTCTTTGGCTTTTGGGGGTTGGGTCAGAGAGCTTCATACTCTCCTCTGGCACAGAGGCTTTTGCTCTTTTGGTCTGGATGGATGTTTTTTGTTTGTAGTCGTCTCCTTCTTTCCTGGCAAAGAACGAGACAGCGGGCTTCCTGAGGGGTCCATGGGTTATTGATGCTTGGTTAGTCAGGCCTGCGGGGGTATCATGTTTTGTGTCTGGCTGTGGCTTTACGCCATTACATGTGCGCCTCGGCTTCTGTGTCCAGGAACACGCTTTGGGTTGACCCGGTTTCATTTGTTCCCTGTTACAGGGCTCGGGTCTCCCAGGTCGTCTGTAGGGTTATAAAGTTTAGCTAGCCTGAGGTCTACTCTCGCACCCATGATTTTCGTAAGTTCGCAGCATTGGCTGCTTTATTTGGCAATATGTCTTGGGCGGTCATTCAGGCACGGGGGTTTTGGAGATCGAACAGGATCTTGACTGCCCAATATCTTGTTAATGTGTCGGGCCCTCAGCAGTCTTGTGTTGTCTTGGGTCGGCGGTTGCAGCCAGTTGTCTCGTCTTCATTATGAGTGGTGTGGTGCAGCTGCCTCCTGTGTTAAGTCCCTATTTTCCTGCTCTTTGGATAATTTGCTCCAGGGAATTGATGGGGCTCCCCCACAGGAAACCAATGTTGAATATAATGAAATGCCATTGTCTGGCTAGAGCCCCGGAGACTCCCTGGCACCCTCCCTTTCCCTGGTCGTCGGTTTTGTTTCCATTTATCGCTTCCAAACTGACGGTCGGCTGCCGGCTCGGTGGGCTGGGACCCCCCCTCCTCCTGGGTGGGGAGGACAGTTGGTGTGAACAAGCAGTGCGTGGTGTGATGAGGTGTTACTTGTTAGCTTTTTTTCTGTGGGGGAGTTTCTAGCTTCTGTTCAGTCTTGGGTTGCAATTTTCTACGAGGAGGGGTCTGTTTTAAAGTGCCTATCTTTCTGCGTGCTCAACCCTGGTCAATGGTAGACATGAATACTTTCCTACATGAGAGTTTCATAGGTCATTGCTCCCCGCGTCTCTCTGAAGAGATCATGTTCTGGCTAGTGGTCCCCGGTAGGCATGACAGCTTCATATGAATGAAGCCCCGTACTAATATTAGCTAATATCAATCCAATACCTCCAGGAAACCTCCTGAGCTCTACCCAGAAAATGGCATTTCATTTACATTCAACACTGTTTTTCTGCTCCCCGGAGTTATCCAGGCTGATATGCAAATGTCAGACTTTGGCATCAGGCATGTGTATGGAGCTCTGTGGGCCTACCAGGGACCACGAGGCAGAACCTGGCCCCCTCACAGAGGCACGAGGAGCAATGGCCTATAGAAACCCCCGTGTGGTTAGAAGCATTCTATGTCTGCCATCGACCGGGTTAGGCACCCAGAAAGGTAGGCATCCCAAAACAAACCCCTATTATGGTGAAAATTGCTACAAAAAAAAACGAACAAGTTGATAGAACTCCTCAAACAGAAACGAGCTAACGAGTGTGACGTCACACGTCACCGCTCTGGTGTCTGTGCAGCCCCCCTCCATGGGAGGGGGAAGGGGGGGCCCCCCAAACCCCTCGCGCCGGTCATTCACACCTCAGTTCTGAGGCTGATGCTATAGGCAACGGTCATGTGCTCTGGCTCCAGTGGTTGTTTCAGCACTGTGCCTTGTGTGGTGTCTTATCTTCTAGGTGGTGCGTGAGCCGGGAGTTATTCTTCAGTTCTCGGGATGCATACGCCTAGAGCTCCCTTCCCTAGGTGCCCAGTTAGTACTGCCCTTGGGACTTTGAGCCACCTTCCACAAGTTCCTTGGGTTCTACCTCTGCTAGGCCATTTACTGCTTGGTTCTCGGCCGCCCATTGTGTGCTCGGGTGTTCTGTCTCCCTTGTTCGCCTTAGGGTAGGGGCAGTTTGCACTGGTAAGGGGCACTGGTAAGGGTAAGCTTGTTTTCACCAATCATAGTGGCCGGCTCTGTTCTGCCTGGACACGCTGTCCTCTTGTTGGGTTTTCTTTTTCTTTTTGTTTGCCTGCCTGGTGGGGGGGGGGGGGGTCTGCCTTGGTTATTGCCCCCTGTGTACTGAGTACTCTTCTCTCTTCTGGTGGTCCCCGTGAGTGTACACATCCAGGGGGGTTCAGTTCTTAGAAAGTTATTTGGTAGACTTGGGCACCGGTTAGCAGTACCCTGCCTGGGCTTTCCTGAGCGTGAGTTCTGTCTCAGGACCCTGGGAATCCCCACGGGGGCGCGTGGGTCTGATGGATGTGATCCCCTGAGTCCCCCCTCGTTTTGTGCGAGTTCGAAGGTTGCTCTGTCCCCTTTTCTCAGGGTGACTCTCACTGTTTTTTGCCTCCGTCTGCTGCCTGTTGGGTCGGTAGCACCTTCGACCCGGAGTCCTGCGAGTTTTGTTGCTTCTTTGTGACTCAGTTACCCAGTCTTGTGCGGACTATGCGGGTGCAGGCAGCACGGGCGTTGCATGTTGTGTTCAGGTGGTTGCAATGCACTAGGTTCTCTGCTCCCCAGAAGCCCCGAGGTTGCCCTGTTTTGGTTGTTGTGTCGGGGCTTGGGGGTGTTGGTCGCTTTGGTATTATTTCCACGAACTCCCCCTTGTCTTTTCCCTGTTGTGGTGTAGTCTGGTCCCTCTCCCCTTCCTCCCTGCATCCGGATCCTCACCGTCTGTGGGTTCAGGGTTGGGGCTGGGATTCGATGGTCTTGAGACTCGGGCGGTCTCGGGGATTTCCCCTTCCGGGGTAGCAATGGAGGCATTCGAGCCTGTTCCTCCAGCCACATTGTATGAGTCTGCCAGTGGTCTTCCTTCCTTAGTGTTTATCTGGCTGCCCCGGCTTTTTCTTACGAGACTGGAGCATTGGGGGGATGGCTCGGCCCCGGGGTCTGCCGTGGAGGTTCCCGGGGCTGGGGAAGGGCTGACTTGGGGGCCCTCGGGGCCCATTGGACCCCTGCCAGGGTTTTTCTACCCTCTGGGCGGGGCTTGTAGTTACAGGGAGTGGGATTTTTTCCTTTCCCCCCATCTGCGTACAAGTTGTTGGGCGTTAGCCCCTCCCCAGGTTCGGTTCATGTCCCTTCAGGTCTGTCGGTCCCGTCCTATCGGTGGGTACTCTTCTCGGTTTTTTCACCCTTCTCTGGGGCAGGACTTCTCTGTCATGTCGGGGTCGTGTTCCCCTCGTATCGGGGTTCTGCTTGACCTTTAGTCTCGGGTGCGACTGTGCCTTTGTAATTTTGTGTTTGCTTCTGTAGGATCTCGAAAGTTCTGGAAGGTCTTCGATTCTTCCCGTATTATTGGAACGTCTGTCGTCTTCCGGTGAGGCTTACCTCCAGTCCTTTCTAGGACTCGTTGCTTCCGTGCTTCTTCTTGGTTTTCAGTACCGTCTCGTGCTTTTGTAATTATATCTTCTCTCCGTGCTCTGTCTCGGCACTGCTAATAGTGTGGGGCCTCGATTTACAATGGTAATCAGTTCCTAGAAACGTATCGTATGTTGAAATATCGTAAGTCGAAGTGATTTTTCCCATAAGAAATAAAGGGAATTTAATTAATCCGTTCCCCACCCTCCAAAATGTTAACGTACAAGTACATTTTATACTGAATACAATTTTTTTCTCTAACTACAATACATTACAGATGTTTATCTTACCTTTATGGAGGACTCTTGATGGCGTATGGAAGATGGTGATGAGAGGAAGATGTGGTGTTACTGTTAGGAAGGGGAGTCCCCTTCCATTATAACATCAGGTAGTGATGAATTTTCTGGGATACACTCTGGCATGTTTTGCCTGCATACCACTAGGACCTGCTTGTAGCTCACTGCTTGTTTGTCTTACTAAGAATCTGTCTAAAGACACTTGTTTTCCCTACATTTTAACACTTGTCTGTAGTAAGACATCACACTGTCATTTAAAGGTCAATGCAATGGCCTGCTACAGCTTTATCTGGGTGAGTGTTTTCAACAAAACTTTGCAGTTCTTCCCATACTTCACACATTTTCTTAATGAGGAAAGGACATCCTCTACTGTCTCTACTCACAACTATTTTCTTAGGTTGAATCTTACTACTGACTTTCTTGGGACCCATGGTGTGATATATAATAATCAGTTTTATGTTCAAAAAGCAAAAAATCACCACAAAAACGGAATTTCTTATAGGGGTGATCGTCACTAAGCTAGCAGCATTAGTAAACGGAGGCAGATCGGCCCGCATGACCAGGAACCATGCGCTCGGTCAACCCAAACGTGTACCAACAAATATCATTAGTCAACAACACTATCGTAAGTCGAGTCGAATTTTTCGATCAAATTTACATCGTAACTGAAAATTATTGTAATTCGGGGCAATCGTAAGTCGAGGTGCCACTGTATTTCTTAAATACTGTACTCCTTGTTGGCGTTCTCCTCACCGGGCGGGTTGTATGGTTTGCACCTCATGCTTCCTGCGCATCCGCCGTGGGAGTTTGTTTTGTTTGGATAGTGTACACAAGTGTGGTTTTCCGCGTCCTTTTTCTTCAGGTGCTGTGCCTCTCGCTCCTTTTATCTCTCCCGCTGGGCCCCGTAAACACTGGGGGTGTTCTGGATTACCGATATGAGGACGCCTACTTTTTTGTCTGCATACGGGTGTGGGGCACTGCATTCGCCTCTATCCTTTTCCTCTGCATGTGTGACTCTGGCCTAATTCCACTAGGGGTATTCTCGGCTACGATGTGTCGGGACACGTTAGTGCCTACGCTCTGCAGGGGAGTTCATGCGGTTGTGCGTCTCTTTCGGCCAGGCGCTGGTTCGTGGTTTTTGGATGAATGTTGGGGATTGGTTGTGGTGTTTTGTTTGGCCCATTGCATGCTTCTTTGTGGCCGTCCTTGATCGTCTGTGTTATTTGTTACATGGTGGGGGATGGCCCCGTCTTTCATGGTCTTGTCTTGGACATTCATTCCTTGACCGTTGTGCAGTGCCTGGCTGAGCCCTTCGATATACATTGGCTTCTCTGTGTGTCATGACTCTTTCCGGTCCCGTTTGCTGCCTGTCTTCTTCGTTCCTCATCTTCCTTCTACACTCTTGTCCCTAGCTGCTGGTGCTTGGGCTGTTTTTCTGGTCTTTTTCTTGCATTTTTCCATTTTTTCTCATTCTCTCCTACACATTGTTGTGTGTTTTAGTATGTGCTTCTTGGCTCTACTAATGCTAGGTAGGACTTTGTTCATGCTCAGTTCCCTGTTTTTGCACCGCCCCTGTGTTCGGTTCTGGTCCTGAGTTTTCATCTTCTCCTTGTGGCCTCTGCGTTTTGGTGTTTTTTTCTGCTGGCAGCTACTGGTTGCCATCCGTTGTTGGACTTGTTGGTCATTCAGGGGTCCTGGAGGGTTCCTCCCGGACGAGGCATTTCTGCTTGCCTGGGTTGGTTCTTTCTCGGCTTGCTGAGTTTGGGTTCCAGGTTTCCTGGCTTGCCCTGCCAGTTGGCATTTTCATGATCTCGTGGTGTCACTTCTCACGAGTCTTGTGTCGGAACCACAGTGTTTCCGATCTCCTGGCGAGCTCGCTAGCATTGGGAAGTTTTCTGTATGGCAGACGTTCCATAATAATAATAATAATAATAATAATAATAATAATTTATTTAGGAACAGTACATACATAGTTGCAGAGTTACAGTACAAACATTCTGTTAGATTTAAAGATAGAGGCAGTACATACAATACCTAAATCCACTAGTACGCATAGCGTTTCGGGCAAGGAGAGGTGGAAAAAAAAACACTTAGGCTAAAACTTAATAGTAATTGAGCTTAAAGTATAAATTGTGTTCAATGAAAAAAATAATAATAAAAGATAAAAAAAAGGGGGGAACATGGTAGAAAATAGCCAATATACAAGTTGGTCAACAAACAGAATTTTTTTTTTTTTAAATATGTAGTAAGACATGGGTTGACATTTAGACGTAAGGTAGGTTACATGGAGTTAATTAGGTAGTACTTAGTTTTCATCTTAAACTGGTTGAGAGAGGTACAATCTTTGACATGATTGGGAAGGTCATTCCACATTCTGGGTCCCTTGATTTGTAGAGCATTCCTAGTTTGATTAAGTCTAACTCTTGGAATATCATCTGGTTCACCATCTGGTTCTTTGCTGGCTTGGATTTCCGGCTCTGTTTTCTGAGGCTCTTTCTTGTTGGCATTGGTCTCTGGGGGTCGGGTCGGGGTGCTTCATGCTCTCCTTCTGCGCCAGGGTTTCGGCTCTTTTGGTTCTCCTGGTAGGTTTGTTCGCTTGCAGCCGTCTCCTTCTTTTCTGGCGAAGACTGAGACGGGTGCTTTCCGGAGGGGTCCTTGGGGTTGTTGATGCTTGGTTGGTCTGGCCGGGGGTGCATCATGTGTTGTGTTCGGTTGTGGCGTTTCACCGTTCTTTGCTTGCCACGGCTGCCGTGACCGGGGTCACGCTTTGGGTTGTTCCGGTTTCCTTTCTCCACTGTTCTAGGGTGCAGTTCTCTCTGGACGTCTGCGGGGTGGTTCAGTCCTGCCAGCCTGCTGTGTCTCACCGTGCCCACATCGTTCGTAGGAACATTTGGGCTGTTTCTTCATTGATGTTCCTGGGCCTTGTCGGGCCTTGGGTTGGCCACACAGGCCCTCTTGTTTCCTTCTTTGGGTAGGTAGCTCCAGGGAGCCAATGGGGAAAACCAGCCCCCAGAAAACCAACATTGAATGTAATGAAACGCCTTTTTCTGGATGAGACCCGGAGGCTCCCTGGCAACCCTCCCTCTGGTTGGCGTTTTTTTCACAGGTTTTCTGGGGGGAGCCCCGTCGGCTCCCCGGAGCTTTACCGGCTGATATGCTATTGTCAGACTTTGGCATCAGTCATGTGTATGGAGTTCTAGGGCCTACCGGGGACCACGAGCCAGAACCTGGCCCCCTCAGAGAGACAAGGGGGAGCAATGGCCTATAGAAACCCCCGTGTGGTTGGAAGCATTCTATGTCTGCCATCGACCGGGTCAAGCATCCAGAAAGGTAAGCATTCCAAAACAAACCCCTATTCTGGTGAAAATTGCTACCTAAAGCCGAACTAGTGGATAGAACTCTTCAACAGAAAACAAGGAAACTAGTATGATGTCATACGTCACCGCGCTGCTGTCTGCGCAGCTCCCCCCTCCCCGGGAGGGGGAAGGGGGAGCCCCAGACCTCCCACGCCGGCTATTCACCCATCAGTTCTTCGGCTGATGCTATAGGCACCGGTTATGTGCTCCGGCTCCAGTGGTTGTTTCAGCACTGTACCTAGAGTGTGGTGTCTGTTTTCTAGGTGGTGCGTGAGCCGGGAGTGATTCTTCAGTACTCGGGCTGCATGCGCCTAGGGTTCCCATCCCTAGGTGCCCTGTAAGTACTGCCCTTGGGGCTTGGGGCCACCTTCCACAAGTTCCTTGGGTCCTGCCCCTGCTTGGCCGTTTACTGCTTGGTTTTCGGCCGCTCTTTGTGTGCTCGGGTGTTCTGTCTCCCTTGTTCGCCTTAGAGTAAGGGGCAGTTTTTGCACTGGTGGGGCGCAGGGTACTGTGTAGCTTGTCTTTACCAATCATAGCGGCCGGCTCTGTTCCGCTTGGGTACGCTGTCCTCTTGCGGGGTTTTCTTTTTCTTTTTGTTTATCTACCTGGTGGGGGGTCTGTCTTCGTTCTTGCCCCTTGTGTCCCTTGTGTTCTGAGTATTTTCTGGTGGTACCCCCTGCTTGGTCCCCATGAGTGTACACGTCCCGGGGGTTCAGCTCTTAGAAAGTTGTTTGGTAGCTTTGGGTGCCGGTTAGCAGTACCCTGCCTGGGATTACCTGAGCGCGAGTCCTCTTATAGTAAACGCTCGGGACCCTGGGAAACCCCTGGGGGCGCGCGGGTCCGATGGATGTGACCCCAGAGTCCCCCCCTCGCTTCCAGCGAGTTTGAGGGTTGCTCTCACCCTTTGTCTCTGGGTGACTCTCTGTTTTGCCTCCGTCTGCTGCCTGTGGGGTCGGTGACACCTTCGACCCGGAGTCCTGCGAGTTTGGTTGCTCGTTGTGGCTCGGTTACCCAGTTGTGCTCACAAAGCGGGTGCGGGCAGCAGGGGCGTTGCACTTGAGCCTTGGTGGTGGCAACGTTCTCGTGGTCTCCTCCCCGGGAGCCCCGGGGCTGCCCCGTTTGTAGTTCGTTTTGGGACTTGGGGGTGTTGGTTGCTTCGGTTCCATCCACGCCCCCCTTGTCTTTCCCCTGGATCACCCTTCCTGCCTGCATCCGGTTCCTTACCGTCTGTAGTTTTGGGGCGGGGTTTTTGATGGTGTTGAGACTCGGGCAGTCTCGGGGAATTCCCCTTCCGGGGTAGTGACGGGGGCATTTGAGCCTGTTCCTCCAGCTGTGTTGTACAAGTCTGCCAGTGGGCTCCCTTCATTAGTGTTTTCACGGCTGCCCCGGTTTTCTGGTACGGCCGGGGCTTTGGGGGAACGGCTCGTCCCCGGGGCCTGTCGTGTAGGTTCCCGGGGCAGGGAAGGGGCTGACTTGGGGGGCCTTGGCCCCGTTGGACCCCGTGGGTTTTTTTTATCCCCCTCTAGGCGGGGCTTGTGGTTACGCGGAGTGGGGTTTTTCCTCCCCACTCGCCGTACGTGCTGTTGGGCGTCGGCTTCTCCCCGGGCTCGGTTCCTTGGCCTTTGAGTCGGTTGGTTCCGTCCTGTGGGTGGATGTTTCCTCCCACCCCTTTTTGGGACGGTGTTTTCATCATGTTTCCCCGTTCGATGGGGTTCTGCGTGACTTCTGATCTCGGGTGCGCCTGCGCCTTCGTGTGCCTTCGGGACTAGTGTTGGCTTCTGTGTTCTCGAGGGTACGGGAAGGTTTTTCGCTACTTCCCGCATTATTGGAACGTCTGTCGGCTCCTCGTCCTTGTCGCCCTGTTGGGCTACTTGTCGCCCTGTTGGGCTACTTGTCGCCCTGTTGGGCTACTTGTCGCCCTGTTGGGCTACTTGTCGCCCGGTTGGGCTACTTGTCGCCCGGTTGGGCTACTTGTCGCCCGGTTGGGCTACTTGTCGCCCGGTTGGGCTACTTGTCGCCCGGTTGGGCTACTTGTCGCCCGGTTGGGCTATTTGTCGCCCGGTTGGGCTATATGTCGCCCGGTTGGGCTACTTGTCGCCCGGTTGGGTTCCTTTTTGAGCTCTTTGCTTCTTTGGCTGGTTTTATTGTTCCTGCTTCCTCTTTTGGCTACTTTTCTCGTGCAGTAGTCCTGGCTGGCGCCTTCCCGCGGGGAGGGTGTGCGGTTCGGCCAGCGTGTTACGCACATTCGCCGTGAAGTTTGTTTTGGTCTGGGCGGTGTTTCAGTGCTGGTGTTTTGCGCCCTTTTTGCTACAGTGCTTCGCCTCTCGTTCTTCTCCCTGGCTGCGGTATGTGGCCCTTCGCGCCGGGGGTGTCCTGGTTCCCAGTTGTGGGGAGGACACCGCGGTTTTCCCTGTGTCATGGGTGTGGACCACCTCCTTCGCCTCTCCCTGCTCTCCTGCGGGTCCGGCAGGGTCCGGCTCTGGCGTCTTCACCTGGCGGTGCTCCCAGGTTCTTCTGGGCACGGTTGAGTCGTGTCAAGTTCGTGCCACCATTCGCCAGGTGAGTTTCTGCGGTCTGGCGTCTTTTGGCCGGGCGCTGGATGCGGTGTTGTTTATATACCTGTCTTTATTTAGGTATATTTTTGTACGACTGAGACCGTTCGCACATCAGTGACTGTCCCTTTTTCAACCCTTCCTGTCCCCCTCATGTGCATGTCCAACCCATGCTGGAGTCATTCAGGGGACCCTCCTTTTTTAATGTTGTGAGGGGTGGGGGTTGTAGGGTTGGTTCTGTACTCGCCTGGTAAGGTTCCTGGCTGTGCTTGCAGGATTTGAGCTCTGGCTTTTGGGTCCCGCCTATCTGGTAGCACTTGCGGGATAGTACCAGTGGAGTGCAGTGGTGCTATTGGCACATTTGGGGAACACTGTATTACCATCAGAGGTCTGTGCTTGCTACACGACCTACTTGCGAGCATAAGCCTTCTTGCTGGTTCGTCCGTGGACTTCCAGGGTGCACTAGCCTGTTTTCGTATGGCAGTTCCGGCCCGTCCTGGTTGTGGGGGTATGTGGGCCGGTGGACTGCTCCTAGCAGCTGCCTGGTGGGCCACCCTCTGGCCGGTCTAGCCTGGCCTTGGGCCGGGCTTCAGGTGTAAAAGAGCTCCCAATACCTCATCCAGCAGGTATTGGCAGGGTTTCTCCGCCGTCGGTCGCCTGGTGCAGGTTTCTGGGCCTGCAGGGTTTTGTCGTGTCTCCGTTGGCCCTGTCTGGGGTCTGCCTGCTCCGGTCTCTGCCTTTGCAGAAGGGAGTTGCTATTTACATGTTGCATGTTGCAGTGGTGCCTGTTGCTGCTGCTCGTGTGCCTTGGTACCGTTTTTCACGGTGGCGTGTCCTTGTTCCTGTGTCCGGTTGTGGAGTGGCACTTTGCTGCCGTATTGTGCCTGGGGATTGCGTGGGGGGTTTTTCTGTCCCTGCCTGATTGTCCACCCCTGGTTGTTCTCCTGTTTTTTTTTTTTTTTTGTGCTTCTGCTCTTTCTTCCTGCCTCCTCTGCAGCAGGGATGTTCTGCGTGTGTTCTTAGGCGTTGGTCAGCCTGTGTCCTGTGATGTGCTTCTTTGTCTCGGTCTATTGCAGTTGTTCGTACCCCTTGGTTCGGGTACTGTTCTGGCGGCGACCCTTCCGCCTTCTTTGGTTTCCTAGCTTGCCCTGCTGGTTTTTTTTTTTTTGGGGTCTTGCGATGTCTCGCGTCGGACCCGTCGTTTCTGAACTCCTGGCGGGCTTGCATGCTTTGGGGAGTTTTTTCTGTTTGGCAGACGTTCCATCTCCTTGTGCCGCCTGGATTTCGGTGGTCGCGCCCGAGATCTTCCCGCGGCTCCCCCTTTTTCCTGGGCTCAGAGGGGCCTTGTCGGGGCTGCTTATGTTCTGCCTCGCGGTCTCGCCTCCGGTTGGTGGTCGGGTGGCTTCGTGGTAGGTATCCCACCTGCGTGCTTCTCTTGGCGGCAGTATGGGGTATTTTGGCGGTCCTTCCTTTTCCTGTCCCTTCTTAGGTGGTTACTCTAGTTAGCTTGGTTTACTCTCGGCTTGGTTTTCTGGTGGGGGTTGGGGGCCGTCGTCTTGCCACATACTGTCGCCTCTTTTCGTGCGGCGCGGGTGGAGCCGCTTCAGCTTGCTTTCGGTCTTGGTGTTGCTTCTGCACCGTTAGTCAGCTGTCTTGTGCGTCGTTTCACCTCCGGCCTGTTCGTGCGCCGCTTGCACCATCCTGGTCTCTGGTCAGCGTGCTCTGTCTTCTCCTCGGTTGGTAGTGCCCCTTCGGTTCCGGTGTGTTTTTTTCGTCGGCTCTTTCCTTTGGGCCTTTGCCTCTGGGGGTCGAGTCGCTGAGTTTTCTTGCTCCTTCGGTTTTAGCGTTTTGGTTGTTTGGTGGCAGCAGTCTCCATCTTTTCTGGCGCGGGGTGGGGCTGCTGCATTCTGGTGGGGTCCAGGGTTTGTTGGTGCTTCGTTGGTCGGGCCGGGGGTGTGTCGTTTTTGTGTTCAGTGGCGGCCCTCCGCTGTTGTTTGCGGGCCACGGTGTTTGGGTCCGGAGCGCGTTTTGCGTTGATCCGGTTCGCGGGTGATAGTGTCCCGGGTGGTCAGCTGTGTTCTTTCGGCTAAGCTGCCTGTGTTCTTCCCTCATGCCTGTGGCGTTCGTGGCTTCGCTGCTCTCGCTGCCGTCTGGGCGACGTGGCCTTGCAGTCTTTCGGGCATGGATTTTTGGTGTTCGTGCAGGGGCCTTGCTGCTCGTGGTTCTCGTGTTGTTCCCGGGATTTTCGGGGCTGTGGGGCCTTGGGTTGGCGTTTGCTGCCGGTTGTCTCGCCTCCTTGGGGGGTGCGTGGTGTCTGCCTCCCGGTTTCTGTCCCTTTGACCTTCCTCTGTGGGTAGTTAGCTCCGGGGAGCCGACGGGGCTCCCCCCAGAAAACCAGCGTTGAATGTAATGAAACGCCATTTTCTGGGCGAGATCCGGAGGCTCCCCGGCAACCCTCCCTCCCTCCGGTCGGCGTTTTTCGCGTGTTTTGACATCCAGCCTCAGAACTGATGGGTGGATAGCCGGCGTGGGAGGTCTGGGGCTCCCCCTTCCCCCTCCCGGGGAGGGGGGAGCTGCGCAGACAGCGGCGCGGTGACGTATGACGTCATACTAGTTTCCTTGTTTTCTGTTGAAGAGTTCTATCCACTAGTTCAGTTTTAGGTAGCAATTTTCACCAGAATAGGGGTTTGTTTTGGAATGCTTACCTTTCTGGATGCTTGACCCGGTCGATGGCAGACATAGAATGCTTCCAACCACACGGGGGTTTCTATAGGCCATTGCTCCCTTTGCCTCTCTGAGGGGGCCAGGTTCTGGCTCGTGGTCCCCGGTAGGCCCTAGAACTCCATACACATGACTGATGCCAAAGTCTGACATTAGCATATCAGCCGGTAAAGCTCCGGGGAGCCTCCGGGTCTCACCCAGAAAATGGCGTTTCATTACATTCAACGCTGGTTTTTTATATCCAGCCTCAGAACTGGGTTGTGGATGGTCAGCACGAGGGTCTGGGGCTCCCCCTTCCCCCTCCTGGGGAGAGGAAGGCTGCGCAGACGGCGGCGCGGCGACACCTGACGTCATACTCGTTAAAACACTTTGGCAGCCCCAGCCCGCCAGCCCTCAACTAGGCCCAGTGGGTCCCAGCGTTTGACGGGAGCGTGCGGTAGTTCTGAAAAGTGTATACTCTCTTCAACTTTGTCACCTCAATTCTCGTCCAGGGGTTTTTCAATCTGGTATCATTGTGTTCGCAATAGAATTCTTTACACGACTAAAGACATATAAACTCCAAAAGCCCGGCGTACCATCCACAACAAACAGAGAAAGTGAGTGCGCGTGTTACCCGGGAGCGCATAAAAGTGATAAAATGTGTACACTCCTTTCACGTTTGTCACCTCAATTCCCGTCCTAGGTCTTTCATTTTGGTAACATTGTGTTCGCAATAAAATTCCCTACAGGAGTATATGCAAATATAAAGTCCAAAAGCCAGACGTACCACCCACAGCAAACAGAGAAAGTGACGGAGCGTAATCCCAGTGAGCGCTAATAAAATGGTACGTACAGTATCCACTCAATTTAACAGCCTATATGGGGCTGAGCCCTAGTCGTTATTTACGGAGCTCCGTTATTTCCGAAGTTAAGTCGGGTCGGGTAATTTTTCAAGTAACATTCAGGTAGGATATATTTTATACTGTATAACTAAAATTAAATAAAGTTCATTGTGTAATTGCATTCCAATTTAGTGCATGGCCGACGATTAAGCCAGTTGCTGGCTGCTGCATGGATGATGTGTGAACACGCTCTGATCAAGTCCAGATGGGTGGGAAAAAATTGATTCATTCCTTTGTATTGAAAAATATTTCATGTATCAATCAGTGAGTTAATATTGTCTTAATAAAATTTTAGAGATGTGTTTTGATTTACCCTGAACAGTGCAGGTAATGTATTTTTAATGTTACGACACAGGCTGTGGCGGCCATGCCATAACAATGGCGATCGAGCCTTGTCACTGAGAGCTAGCCAAGACGAAATATTTTGAGCTCACCTTTTCTCTGCTGACGATAGAGTATACATTTGCAGAGACTAATATGTAGCTTTTGTTGAAAAAAAACAATTAATATCTTGTAATACTATAATAAAATTGGTAAATTGACTTACTTTTAATGTTACAACACAGGCTGTGGCGGCCATGCCATAACAATGGCGATCGAGCCTTGTCACTGAGAGCTAGCCAAGACGAAATATTTTGAGCTCACCTTTTCTCTGCTGACGATAGAATATACATTTGCAGAGACTAATATGTAGCTTTTGTTGAAAAAAAAATTAATATCTTGTAATACTATAATAAAATTGGTAAATTGACTTACTTTTAATGAAGCTGAAGATTACGAAGCTGTGATGATTACGTCATCCTCTGCAGCGCTTGTTTTATATTGTTTATATTGTATACAGGGTACATACTGTATGTACAGTACACTTATTTTCAGGCACTCACTTCACACAACAGCTAGCCTTACTACTAATTCACATGAGTTCTAATTCTACTTCACTATTGACAATTATTTCTACTGTATATTTACACTGTACAGTATCTTTTTGTCTAGGCTTAATTAATCATTAACACTTACAATACTGTACTCTATCAACACTTTTTACAGTAATTTATATGCCTTTCAATCATATTTTATATCGTTAGTGGATGACTTGTCACGACTTGTTGGTGGGAATTCAGCATCGGCGGGTGCAACATGGCTTGTAGAGCATTCGTTGCTGGCGGATGTTCCACGACTTGTCGATGGGAATTCAGCATCGGCGGGTGCAGCATGGCTTGTAGAGCATTCATTGCTGGCGGATGTTCCACGACTTGTCGATGGTAATTCAGCATCGACGGGTGCAGCATCGCTTGTCGACGAAGATTTTTCACGAACCGTTGAAATCATGAATTTATCTATTTTTGTCTGAATCTGATTTTCTCTGGCTAACGTTTTGAGACATTGCTTTAAGGCTGTAAGGTGTACATAAAAATTACCAATAACCTCATGTTTACTTTTTATTGAATATTCAATGAGTTCCTCAACTTGTTCCAATCTTTTCTGATATCCGACACCTCTAGGCAGAGCCTCACCAACATCGTCCGAGTCATCATCAGAGTCATCAGAGTCATTTCCGAGAACACTTTGCGCAATCTGTTCTTCAGTTAACAATTCATAACCAGGATCGTAATCATTTTCTAACCATTCATTGATATCATTCACTTGTACACCCTGACCAGCTTGGAGCAACATTGTTTGGATCGTTTGTTCAAACCCTTCAAAATCATTGGCTTCATTTTCAAAACCTTCGAATTCACTATCAGATACTGCTGCTTCACATCTAGGCCTCTCTGTTAACAGTTTCTTCCATGAATTTGTTAGTGTGGTTTCTTTCACTTTATTCCAAAGCCTAGCCCAGTGGAATATTGCTTCCCTGATTGTGTACTTTTTTAGATTTTCTAGTGTTCTTTGAGCCCTTGTATCCTTTCCTGTCAATTCATCTTCCTCGCTAGGTAAAACAACTAAAACATCTTCAAGCATTGCTGTTTGGTACATACGTTTAGCAGCAAGGATAACACCTTGGTCCATGGGCTGGATCAAGGATGTTGTGTTTGGTGGAAGTGCCATGCATTTTATTCTGCCATCCCTTGAAATTAACTTGCTAATGGGATGAGCAGGGGCATTATCTAGCAGCAACAATGCCTTAACCTCACTGGCCTTTATTCCACATTTGTTGATCTGGAATTCTCTGACTTCTTTGCAAAAGTGGTTTTCAAACCAGTCCGTAAATATTATTTGATTAAACCATGATTTCTTAGAATTGTAATATATTACAGGTAATGCCTGCATTATATTTTTTAAGGCTCGAGGATTTTTAGACTTGCCTACCACGGCACATTTTGTCCTGTGAGAGGCATCAGCATTAGCACAGAGCAAGACTGAGGGCCGTTCCTTGCTTATCTTTCGTCCAGGAATATTTTCCTGCATCCTACTGGTTAAGGATGTACTTGGTACAGCTCGCCACATAAACCCAGTCTCGTCAGCATTATATACTTGATATTTGCTTAAATTATTACTGACAATGTACTCGTTTAATTTAGCCTTGAATGAATCAACATTAGTGGGATCAGCACTTGACGCCTCACCAGAAATTTTTTTGGTGTTTGAAATGTTATGCCGAGCCTTAAATCTTCCAACCCACCATCACTTGCATTGAAATCTTTTATACCTAATTGAATGGCAAGTTTACTTGCTGCAACTTTAAGCTCTTCAAATCTTATTACCATGCCAATTGTGTGGTGCTGAATAAACCACTTATACACTGCAGCATCCAATTGTGGATACTGACCAGACTTTACTGTTTTTCTCGAACATGCAGCACCAGAAGTAGCACACCAAAATGAAATCTTTAGGGAACCAGATACAATAAGAATTCCAGAGAACAACATAGAACACATAGAGGTGTCTAGAGACGAAGTGGAAAAAATGCTCAAGGAGCTCGGTAAGAACAAAGCAGCTGGCCCAGATGGCGTTTCACCATGGGTTCTGAGAGAATGTGCATCTGAGCTCAGCATTCCACTTCACCTGATCTTTCAGGCATCCCTGTGTACAGGAATCGTAGCAGACGGGTGGAAACAGGCTAACATAGTTCCAATCTACAAAAGTGGCAGCAGGGAAGACCCCCTCAATTATAGACCTGTATCATTGACAAGTGTAATAGTGAAAGTATTGGAAAAACTAATCAAAACTAAATGGGTAGAACACCTAGAGAGAAATGATATAATATCAGACAGACAGTATGGTTTTCGATCTGGAAGATCCTGTGTATCGAATTTACTCAGTTTCTATGATCGAGCCACAGAGATATTACAGGAAAGAGATGGCTGGGTTGACTGCATCTATCTGGACCTAAAAAAGGCTTTCGACAGAGTTCCACATAAGAGGTTGTTCTGGAAACTGGAAAATATTGGAGGGGTGACAGGTAAGCTTCTATCATGGATGAAAAATTTTCTGACTGATAGAAAAATGAGGGCAGTAATCAGAGGCAATGTATCAGAATGGAGAAATGTCACAAGTGGAGTACCACAGGGTTCAGTTCTTGCACCAGTGATGTTTATTGTGTACATAAATGATCTACCAGTTGGTATACAGAATTATATGAACATGTTTGCTGATGATGCTAAGATAATAGGAAGGATAAGAAATTTAGATGACTGTCATGCCCTTCAAAAAGACCTGGACAAAATAAGTATATGGAGCACCACTTGGCAAATGGAATTTAATGTTAATAAATGTCATGTTATGGAATGTGGAATAGGAGAACATAGACCCCACACAACCTATATATTATGTGAGAAATCTTTAAAGAATTCTGATAAAGAAAGAGATCTAGGAGTGGTTCTAGATAGAAAACTATCACCTGAGGACCACATAAAGAATATTGTGCAAGGAGCCTATGCTATGCTTTCTAACTTCAGAATTGCATTTAAATACATGGATGGCGATATACTAAAGAAATTGTTCATGACTTTTGTTAGGCCAAAGCTAGAATATGCAGCTGTTGTGTGGTGCCCATATCTTAAGAAGCACATCAACAAACTGGAAAAGGTGCAAAGACATGCTACTAAGTGGCTCCCAGAACTGAAGGGCAAGAGCTACGAGGAGAGGTTAGAAGCATTAAATATGCCAAAACTAGAAGACAGAAGAAAAAGAGGTGATATGATCACTACATACAAAATAGTAACAGGAATTGATAAAATCGACAGGGAAGACTTCCTGAGACCTGGAATTTCAAGAACAAGAGGTCATAGATTTAAACTAGCTAAACACAGATGCCGAAGAAATATAAGAAAATTCACCTTCGCAAATAGAGTGGTAGACGGTTGGAACAAGTTAAGTGAGAAGGTGGTGGAGGCCAAGACCGTCAGTAGTTTCAAAGCGTTATATGACAAAGAGTGCTGGGAAGACGGGACACCACGAGCGTAGCTCTCATCCTGTAACTACACTTAGGTAATTACTTAGGTAATTACTCTGTTGTGCTCACATATTTTAATAGAGTATCCTTCTGTTTCTTGATGTCACTTACTGTACTTTTCCCGATGTTAAACTCTGCTGCTGCTCGTGCATGAGAATATCCTTTATCAAGTTTCTTAATTAACTCCAGCTTCTGTGCAACCGTCAGGCGCTTCCTTTGGGTAACTTTTGGCATTTTGTAAATTAAAAAGATCACAATTACAGTACAGTAATATCCTCCACAATTGAAGCTAGCCGCGCGAGTTCACGGTAAACAATGGGAACACATGGCCCGGCGGAGTACATACTAGGTCCGTGGGAAAAAAAATACCTAGTGCCTATACATACTATAAAAGGTATTTAATAAGAAAACAAAGACTTTTGCTTAATAAAAACTGTTTCAAAATATTTTATTAATAATAATTTACAATTTTCTTCATTAAAGTGAATCATTTTAAAAGAAAATTAAGATGTAATATATGACTCTGGACGATCCAGGTCGGTGGCGGCCTGGTCGCCATGTGAGAGGACGCTGATGCCACATGCCACAACAAACCCAATACCGACCGTCGGTGATATCGACTGCAGACCGGTATAGCAGGCTCCAGATACTGGGCTCCCAAACCGGTCGTTAATACCGGCAGATCGGTATAAAAGAGGCCGTTAAATTGAGTGGATACTGTATACTGTTTTCAACTTTGTTACCTCAATTCTGGTCCTAGGTCTTTCATTTTGGTGTCAATGTATTCACAATGAAATTTCCTACAAGAGTATATGCATATAATATCCAAAACCGCTATGTGCCCCTCCCGAAGCCGCCGCCAATCTGCCGCCGAAAATGACGCAATGCTGCGTCGTTCCCGGGATCACATCTACTAAAAAAATGATGCTATGCTGCGTCGTTCCCAGACTAAAGTGTTAACTCGTTTCTTTTTTTGGGAGTTTTCGTAGAAATTTTCACCAGAATAGGGGGTTTGTTTTGGGACGCTGGGACACGGGTCTTTCTATAGGCCATTCCTCCTTGTGTCTCTGTGAGGGGACCAGGTTCTGGCTTGTGGTCCCCAGTAGGCCCACAGAACTCCATACACATGACTGATGCCAAAGTCTGACATTAGCATATCAGCCTGGATAGCTCCAGGGAGCCTCCGGGTCTCGCCCAGACAATGGCGTTTCATTACATCCAATGCTGGTTTTTTATTATTAAATGTAAAAAAAATTCCCCTGCATTTGTTCCGACCATATCGATGGGAGACCAAGCGCCGTAGGCTAGGGAACCAGACGAGCATGCTAGATAAGTTCGCTATGCACAAAAATCCTTGCTAATAATAAAATATTGAAAACGGACCAAGTTATCACAGTCTGTTATCACAAACTTACAAAAAAGTTGCTGAAGATATGTCGGCAGTTATGAAGGAAGCTCACATCATATCACCACCTTACCAAGTATACATAACCCGCACCTGATATATGTCATACAGGCATACCTCAGTTTAAGAGTTTAATTGGTTCCTGGAGATGCCTCGTATTCCGAAAACTCGTATTCCGAAGCTAATTTCCCCATAAGAAATAAAGGGAAATGAATTAATCCGTTCCTGACTACCCCAAAAACCCCACATCAAACTAAATTTTTATACCTAATTCATCTAAATATACCTACAAAACTATGTTCCAGTTATTACTTACCTTGCTGTTGAATGCTGTAGGCATATGGAAGATGGTGAGGAGGGGGGAGGAGGAGAGGAGTTACTGTTTGGAAGGGGAGTCCCCTTCCATTATCACATCAGGCAGTGAGGACCTTTCTGGTGTGCTTTCCCTGGGATGTTTTATCGGAGTGCCACTAGGTCCTGGTTGAGGCTCACTGCTCGATTTCCTCACCACAAATCTGTCCAAACCCTGGCTTTCTCACAAATAATGGCCTCCAAAACACTATCAGCCCTTAACTCCTTGTCGTGTATCCAAATTAATAACAACTTTTCCACTTCTTCAAGTATTTGTAGTCTTTGTTTCGTGCCAGTTTAGCACTCATCATCTCATTTTTCTTCTTAAGTATAGTGCATATTGTTGATGTGGCTTTGTTGTACTGCCTACAAAGTTCAACAACACGTGTACCGTTCTCATGCTTCCGAATGATCTCTTGTTTCTCCTCTATTGTCATCCTCACATAGGCTTTCTGGCCTTTATCCTTACCACTGGCTTTCTTGGGACCCATGGTGAGATATATAATAACAAATTGTATAGTCAAATCACCAAAAATCCAACAAAACACTGAAAATCCGCGAGAAGAATTGATGTGGGGTAGTCACTGAGCGCGAGACAATGGTAAACTGAGGGGCGGAGGGGCGACGATCGCCGAACCACCACGTGCTGGGTCGCCCTGTACGCGTATCAACAAACTCGCGTCCCGAGGTAACCCTCGCATTCCGAGACATATTTTCCGAGGAATACAGATGCCGAAGAAATATAAGAAAATTCACCTTCGCAAATAGAGTGGTAGACGGTTGGAACAAGTTAAGTGAGAAGGTGGTGGAGGCCAAGACCGCCAGTAGTTTCAAAGCGTTATATGACAAAGAGTGCTGGGAAGACGGGACGCCACGAGCGTAGCTCTCATCCTGTAACTACACTTAGGTAATTACACTTAGGTAATTACTCGCATTCCGAGGTACCACTGTACATTATTTAGAGACTGTTACCTTGAAGTAACACTTATTCATTATCAAAATGAAAAATGCTCCTAGAAATTTGAAAGGAATATTAAACTTTCATCTACCTGTCAGTCATTTGCAATGAGTGAATGACAACAAAACCAGAGCGCTGTGATGGTACGCCACGACGGAGTGCACCTGGCCTGATGCGCAACACACAACATCACATCCAGAAATACCTGTACAAGTTTCACATCCTGTGAACAAATCCACAAGGGCCGTGACGAGGATTCGAACCTGCGTCCGAGAGCATCCCAGACGCTGCCTTAATCGGCTGAACTACGACATGGTAAGAGAGTTGAAACCGAAGTTCTACTGAACTTACTGGATCCTGCAGCCTCTCCGAGGCATAAACCAGGGTTTTACACAAGTACCCCCATGCACTCGAGCTATGTCAATAGGCCGTTCTCCCTCTTCGCCCGTACTTCATTACACACACAAATCACAATTGTGTGATGCATCAAAAAAACAAATCCACAAAGTTCGTGACGAGGATTCGAACCTGCGTCCGAGAGCATCCCAGACGCTGCCTTAATCGGCTGAACTACGACATGGTAAAAAGAGTTGAAACCGAAGTTCTACTGAACTTACTGGATCCTGCAGCCTCTCTGATCCAGGCCGATCCAGGCCAACTCCCCCATAGCTCGAGTGCATGGGGGAGCTGTGTAAAACCCTGGTTTATGCCTCGGAGAAGCTGCAGGATCCAGTAAGTAAAGTAGAACTTCGGTTTCAACTCTTTTTACCATGTTGTAGCTCAGTCGATTAAGGCAGCGTCTGGGATGCTCTCGAATGCAGGTTCGAATCCTCGTCATGGCCCTTGTGGATTTGTTCATTTGATGCATCACGCAATTGTGATTTCTGTGTGTTTCACATCCTGTATAGCAATTATCTTGTGCAAAATATAAACAACTATACAGCTAATCTTAGGGGAGGTAACAGTTGGGTTACAAAATCCACTTTAAAATATCTTTCAATACATGTATGATGAAACATATTAAAATAGTTTTTTCTACAAAATATCCTATTAAAATAGTGGTGTCTCCTGTGCGAGGGGTGCGTCTTTTACACTGGCAAATACGGTACTTGGTTATACCCCTCGAAATCTTTGAGTTTGTGGGCATAGTTTAGTATCTTCCTTCTTTGCTCAAAATTTTCAATGGTTATCCTTACCATATTTGCTTCTTGCCTACCCAACCTCCTGACATCTGATATACTAAAGTCTGCAGTCTTGCTCATCAGTTTCTCTAACATTGCCTCAATGAGTTCCTTGTCATTCTTGCCTTCTGCTTTCGCAAAGTTTCATATAATGAGGTTGTTTTTCGGTCTATGCCTACCTTGAGGTGCTTACCTTGAGGTGCTTACCTTGAGGTGCTTCCGGGGCTCAGCGTCCCCGCGGCCCGGTCGTCGACCAGGCCTCCTGGTTGCTGGACTGATCAATCAGGCTGTTAGACGCGGCTGCTCGCAGCCTGACGTATGAGTCACAGCCTGGTTGATCAGATATCTTTTGGAGGTGCTTATCCAGTTCTCTCTTGAACACTGTGAGGAGTCGGCCAGTTATGCCCCTTATGTGTAGTGGAAGCGTGTTGAACCGTCTCGGGCCTCTGATGTTGATAGAGTTCTCTCTCAGAGTACCTGTTGCACCTCTGCTTTTCAACGGGGGTATTCTGCACATCCTGCCATATCTTCTGATCTCATGTGATGTTATTTCTGTGTGCAGGTTTGGGACCAGCCCCTCAATTATTTTCCACGTGTAAATTATTATGTATCTCTCCCGCCTGCACTCAAGGGAGTACAGATCTCTGCACGCTCTCCAGGTCAGCAATTTCTCCAGCTTTGAAAGGGGGCTGTCATTGTGCAGCAGTACTCTACTCTAGAGAGCACAAGCGTTTTGAAAAGTATCATCATCGGTATAGCATCTCTAGTGTGAAAAGTTCTTGTTATCCAACCTGTTATTTTTCTTGCAGTTGTGACGGCTACTTTATTGTGTTCTTTAAAGGTAAGGTCTTCCGACATGAGTACACCCAGATCCTTTACATTGCCTTTTCGTTCTGTGTTATGATTTGCCTGAGTTTTGTACGTGGTTTCTGTTTTTATATTTTCAATTTTTCCGTAGCGCATGAGCTGGAACTTATCCTCGTTAAACACCATATTATTTTCTGTAGTCCATAGAAAGACCTGATCTACATCTGATTGGAGGTTTGCTGTGTCCTCTATGTTGCCAACTCTCATGAAAATCCTAGTGTCATCTGCAAAGGATGATACAGTGCTATAGGTTGTGTTATTGTCTATGTCCGATATGAGGATGAGAAAAAGTACTGGAGCAAGCACAGTACTCTGGGGGACTGAGCTCTTCACGGTTAATGGGCTGGATTTTATTTTGTTGACTATTACACATTGGGTTCTGTTAGTCAGGAAATTGTAGATCCATCTGCCTATTTTCCCGGTAATTCCTTTTGAACGCATTTTATGTGCAATAACACCATGGTCACATTTATCAAAAGCTTTTGCAAAATCTGTGTAAATTACATCAGCGTTTTGTTTGTCTTCCATAGCATCTAATGCCATATCATAGTGGTCCAGCAACTGTGACAGGCAAGAGCGCCCTGTTCTGAAACCATGTTGTCCGGGGTTATGGAGATGCTGTGATTCCATGTATTTTGTGATCTTACTTCTTAGCACTCTCTCAAAATTTTTTATGATGTGCGATGTTAGTGCTATCGGTCTGTAATTTTTTGCCTCTGCCTTGTTTCCTCCTTTATGGAGTGGTGCTATTTCTGCTGTTTTTAGTATGTCAGGGATAACGCTAGTATCTAGGCTTTGTCTCCACAGAATGTGAAGGGCCTGCGATAGTGGTTTTTTACAGTTCTTGATGAATATGGAGTTCCAAGAATCCGGGCCTGGTGCAGAGTGCATCGGCATACAGTTTATGGCTTCTTCAAAATCTAGTGGGGATAGGGTGACGTCTGATATATGATTTGATGTTGGTATCATATCCATGAAAAATTCATTTGGGTTATCAATCTTTAGTGCATTTAATGGCTCGCTGAAAACAGAGTCGTACTGCTTCCTCAGTAACTCGCTCATTTCTTTGTTGTCATCGGTGAAAGTTCCATCTCCCTTTCACCGGGGCCCGATACTAGATGTGGTTTTTGATCTTGATTTTGCATAGGAGAAAAAATATTTCGGATTTCTCTCTATTTCACTTATGGCCTTTTGCTCTCTTTGCCTCTCCTGGGTTTTGTATGATTCTTGTAGCTTGAGTTCAATTGTTTCTATTTCTCTACCTAACCTTCTTCGCCGTTCTTGAGATAGGGTGCGACTCTTAAGTTGTTCCGCGATTCGTTTTCTTCGCCTATACAGTATAGGGAACGACGTTCCCGTTCCAATCTGCATCTCTTTCTCTTTTTTCTTAGGGGTATGCGGTTTGAACATATTTCTTGTGCTAGTGAGCTTATTTTTTCCAGGCAATGGTTCAGGTTTGCATTTTCTAGCTGTTCTTCCCAGTTTATTTCTGTGAAGTCCTGGTTTATTTGCTCCCAGTTTATCTGTTCATTATTGAAGTTGAATTTGCTGAAATCTCCTCCACCAGGAATCTGGACTGGTATTGAAGGTCCATTCCCAATGGTTGTCAGAACTTCAATTAAGTTTTGATCTGAGTAACAGGTATTTGTAATCATTATGTTCCCGATCAACTCATCATTATTAGTGAAAATGAGATCCAGCGTGTTCTCCTTCCTAGTTGGATCTACTATTTGCTGGTTTAACCCTTAAACTGCGCAACGCGCCTGCAGGCTCACGTCTGGTTTGCGCAACGCGCCTCCGGGTATTTGTATTTTTCACGTTCCATTCAAAACTCCCGCGGCTACATGGGGTTCACATCAGCTTCCTCAGGGCTCTTGTAAACAGACGCCATCTTTAAAAAAAATCGTGGTCCACATTCCCGGGTGTGGGAGCCTCAGTAGTGTGTGAGCAACCAAGGCTGGCGCTCGCAGCATGAGCGCACAGCACTGCTGTTCAGCATGTGACCACAGCATCGCCTAATAATGTCAAAATATATATATAAATTGTATTATTTAGTGTTATATTAGAGCCTGAGTGTGATAATGACTGGGTACAATGTTCAAATATCAGTGATTCAATGCTGTTCACGATGTTCACAGCGCTAGCCACAGCACCAGAGCATTATTTCGTTCATCTAGGAATCTTCAAATGATTTCTTAGGTTCTTTTTCAAAATAAACGTGTGGTCAATTATTCATTTACAGGAATTAGTGACCAGGATTGTGATAATAGCAGGAATGTGGTTATAATTAGCGTTGTGCGTAGTATTGTGGAAGGAGGAATTTTGATGAGGGAGGGAGGGCGAGAATTGAGGTAGCCTCAATTGTGTGTGTGTGGCTGCCACTCTTGTTTTGCTCACCATACTAGCTTAGTGGTTCACTATGGGCAACACATATGTACATGGGTATATATAGTGTGTGTATATAGTGTAAGAACAGCAACAGGAGAATGTTGAGAGGAGCTATTTTGGTGAGGGAGGTGACGTAATCGTAGCGTCGTCTGCTGTGTGAATTTTCATGCAGTGTATGGTGGCCACTGTACTGTTTGGACACAATACCGGCTTACTTGCATAGTTCTGGTAAATAAAACATGTAGATAGGTATATAGAACATGTGTAATAAGAACTATAGCAATATGGTGGGAGGAGCAATGTTGGCGAGTAAGATGTTGGAGTGAGGGAGACTGGCTGGGTGTGGCTGCTCTCACTCAAGGTGTTCTGAATGTGTTCATGGCCCATACGAGGCAGCTGCTATTGGCCCATACGAGGCAGCTGCTATTATCCCATACGCGGCAGCTGCTATTGGCCCATACGCGGCAGCTGCTATTGGCCCATACGAGGCAGCTGCTATTGCCTATACGAGGCAGCTGCTATTGGCACATACGAGGCAGCTGCTATTGGCCCATACGAGGCAGCTGCTATTGGCCCATACGAGGCAGCTGCTATTGGCCCATACGCGGCAGCTGCTATTGGCCCATACGCGGCAGCTGCTATTGGCCCATACGCGGCAGCTGCTATTGGCCCATACGCGGCAGCTGCTATTGGCCCATACGAGACAGCTGCTATTGGCCCATACGAGGCAGCTGCTATTGGCCCATACGAGGCAGCTGCTATTATCCCATACGCGGCAGCTGCTATTGGCCCATACGCGGCAGCTGCTATTGGCCCATACGAGGCAGCTGCTATTGCCTATACGAGGCAGCTGCTATTGGCCCATACGCGGCAGCTGCTATTGGCCCATGCGGGGCAGCTGCTATTGGCCCATGCGGGGCAGCTGCTATTGGCCCATGCGGGGCAGCTGCTATTGGCCCATGCGGGGCAGCTGCTATTGGCCCATACGAAGCAGCTGCTATTGGCCCATACGAGGCAGCTGATATTGGCCCATACGAGGCAGCTGCTATTGGCCCATACGAAGCAGCTGCTACGCGGTGTTCTGAATGTGTTGATGGTGAATGTATATAGTGTGTGACAGTGTATAGTGTGTAAATAGATTGTATATATACACAAATTAGCATGATACATAGTAAATATGTGCTGCATATGTGTACACAAGTTTCATGCACGTAACACAGTGTCTACGGACAGTACAGATGTTGTACTGCGATATTATAGTGTACGTGTTCATTATACATTGGATTGGCACATAAAAACAATGAAAATGTATTTGGAAAGGTGCGCAAAAAATGAACGAAAATATATTCGCGGCAACTCGCGCGCCCCGCCCCGAGCGCCCCACCGCCCCCGAGAGCTTACGGCACGGGCGCACGGGGAATGATGACGTCACGCCCCAACTTCCGGACCCCATAGCAGCCAAAGTAAGTACAATTTCGACTTTTTTTTTGCATACCCATACTGAGGGAAGGGTTTTTGACACTTCAAAAAGAAAAAAGAATTTTTTCCAGAGAATTTATTTCCTGCGCACTGCGGGGGTGTCACATTTGGAGGCAACGCAGTTAAGGGGTTAAGGCAAACCTATCGCACATCCGTAGCAGGTCATTTGCATGTGCCTGTTCATTTAGGCTACTTCCTGGTATTCTTTCTGATATTACTGTATTAGCCAGGTTCTTCCATTTCAGGTGCCGTAGGTTGAAGCCCCCAAGCAGGATGATGTTCAGAGCTGGATTTGTGAGGTTTTCCAAGCAGTGTTATATTTTCATTAGTTGGTCTTTAAACTGCTGAGGGTTTGCCTCCGGTGACTTATATACAAGGACAACAACTACATTTAGGATCTCTATTTTGATTATCAGCACTTTCACCATATCATTTGAGGTGTTTAGCAGCTTTAGCAACAGATGAGTGTGTCTTTGATGTAGAGGCTGACCCCACCCTGAAGCCGGTGTTTCCTATCACATCTGAAGAGATTGTACTCTGAGATCCATATTTCACCATCAAGGTAGTCCTTTGTGTGAGTTTCTGTTAGGGCTGCAAACACTACATTTGCTTCATGAAGGAGACCATCTATAAAGTGAACTTTGTTGGATTTGCGTGTTTTTATACCCTGGATGTTGGCAAATATAAATGATGTTATAGTGTTAGTGGAAGTGCTGGATGCTTTACTTGGTGTTAATATCTGAGGCTCTGGTAAGGAGGCCACTGTGTTTGCGTCCTCTCTAGCATTTGACCGAGTTGGTGGTAGAGTTTGGTCATTTTTAGCCATTCTTCTCCTCTTCCTCTTGCTAAAAAATTATCCCGGTCGATGGAGTAGTGGCTGTTTTCATAGTGGTAGTCTGTCGGTTTTATTCGCCTGGTACCTCTTATATGAAAAGCTGGACATTCAGCATTGAAGCACTCTTTCCTGTCCAAAGAGTTCTTGCAAATTTCTGGGTGAAAGAATTCACAGCTTTTGGTACATTTACCTGTATTGAGGAGGTTTATGCACTTTCTAGGGTGATCGTATTTACATGTTCCATTTGTTCTTCCCGATTCCCCATGCTTACAGGTAGCCCATTTGTAATACCAACAGATTTTGGGGCCTTGTTTTGTTTGTTTCCCTTTGCCAGGGACCGCACTCTGCTGTGGCGTCCCCGACACTGCTCTGCTCCGGGGCCTGTGACACTGCGCTCCACTCAGGGGTCCCCGACTCCGCGCCCTGCTCAGGGGTCCCCGACTCCGCGCCCTGCTCAGACGTCCCTGACTCCGCGCCCTGCTCAGGCGTCCCCAACTCCGCGCCCTGCTCAGGCGTCCCCGACTCTGCGCCCTGCTCAGGCGTCCTCGACTCCGCGCTCCGCTCAGGCGTCCCCGACTCCGCGCCCTGCTCAGGCATCCCCGACTCCACGCCCTGCTCAGGCATCCCCGACTCCGCGCCCTGCTCAGGCGCCGCTGCCACCGAGCTCTGTGCCACAGCTGGTTGTACCTTGGTGTCATGTACAGTTTGTTTGAAGACATTAGAAATTGCTATGCAGGCATTAATTAGTAATTCTCTGTTTTCGGCGGGAGTTTTATCCAGGATTTCCATCAACTTCAAAAAAGTTACATCATCCTTTTTGCAGAGCCAGTACACAGAGTGGTCACTGGGACCATTTCTCCTTGAATTGTTAGTCATGTTGGCACATTTTTTGTGTATGGCTGCTGAACAGAGTTGGCATTGAAAGCTCTGTTGGTAATCTACCTTCATGTTGCATTCTATGCACGTTTTTATCAAAGCCATTTTTTGAACACTTCCTATCCATGGTTTCTGCATCTCTCTCTTGAGCACCTGCATCTCTATCCGGAACTCTGCCTACATTCATCGAGTTCCCCCTCGAGTACATCTTTTTGGAGGTAGATTGCACAGTTAACAAGACGGTGGTCTGTTTTGATTCGTCTTCCTTTCTGGGTCCTCCCCGATCAATGGCAATTATGACATACTGTGCTATAAATGGAAACTGCACATAGGCCATTGCTCTCTGTGCCTTCCTGAGAGGGACCAGGTTCTGGCTCGTGGTTCCTGGTACACATAAGAACTTCTGTGACTGATGACCCCAAACTAATATACCACATATCAGTTGGGATATGTTCAGGAAGCCTCCAAGGCTCACCCAGAAAATGGCATTTCATTACATTCAACACTGGTTATTTCTGGGGGAGCCCCTTCAGCTCCCTGGAGCTATCCAGGCTGATATGTATATCATTATCCTTTGGCATCAGTGTGTATGGAGTTCTAGGCCTATTGGGGACCACAAGCCAGAACTTGGTCCCCTCAGAGTGGCACGAGGAGCAATGGCCTATAGAAATGCACAGGATTTGGAGCATTCTATGTCTGCCATCGACCAGGCCAGGCACCCAGAAAGGTAAGCGCCTTGAAACAAACCCCTATTCTGGTTAAAAGAACTAAAATAGACAAACGAGTGAACAGAACTCCCCAAATGAAAATAAGCAAACAAGCATGATGTCACATGAGCTCCCCCCTCCCTGGGAGGGGGAAGGGGGTACCCCAGACCCACCACGCCTGCGATCCACCCTCCAGTTCTCAGCTGATGTGATTGTGGCTCGGTAGTTTGGCTCCAGCTCCAAATTATCTCGTGTTGTGCTGTGCCTTGGGGTTTTGTACTGCTCTTACAGTGGCGTGCGAGCTGAGAGTAATATTCACAGGTACTCGGGCTGAATGTGCTAAGGGTTTCCTTCCCTGAGTGCCCTGTAAGTACTGCCTTTTGGGGCTTGGGGATATCTTCCACAAGTCACCTTGGGGTCTACCTCTGTTAGTCTTTTGCTGCTCGGTGATTGACCGCCCCGAGTGATTTTTTTTTTTATCCCTTGTTTACCTTGGGGTTAGTGGTAGTTTTACACTGGTGGGGTGCAGGGTACTGCACAGCTAGTTTTCACCTATTACAGCGGCCAGCTCTGTTCCTCCTGGGTACGTTGCCCTCTTGCAGGGTTTTTCTTTTTGTTTCTGCCTGCTGGGAGGGTCTGCCTTGCCCCCAGTTATATTAGTGTCTTGACCTCCGATGTTCAGTGGTACCCCCTACTTGGCCCCCATGAGTGGACATGTCCCGGAGGTTCAGTTTTAGAAGTTTGTTGGTAGCTTTGGGCACTGGTTAGCAGTACCCTGCCTGGGCTTTTCCTCAGCGATACCAGTCTAGGGGCCCCTGGGAAACCCCACGGGGTCCAATGGATGCAACCCCTGGATTCCCTCTCGCCTTGTGCGAGTTTGAGGGTTGCTCTGTCCCCTTATCTCAGGCGACGCTCATTGTTTTTGCCTCCGTCATGCTGCCTGTTGGGTCAGTGACACCTTCGACCCTGAGTCCTGCCGGCATTGATATTTGTTTGTGACTCAATTCACCCAATCAACTGATGATGATATTCGGGTGCAGGCAGCTCAGGCATTGCATGCTAGGTATAGGTTGTTGCAACGTGCTCAGTTGGTTGCTTCCCCGGAAGCCCCGAGGCTGCCCCGTTTGCTTATAAGGATCCGGACTTAAGGATGTTGGTCGCTTCGGCCTTGGTTCAGTCCGCACCCCCTCGTTCATTCCTTGCTGTGGTTCATTCTGTCTCCCTCTCCCCTTGCTGCCGTCTCCAAAGCGTCCGAGCTTTCTTGTGAGGGCTGGTGCTTTGGAGGATGACTCGCCCCTGGGGCCTGATGTAGAGGTTTCCAGGGTTGGGGAGGAGCTGACTTAGGGGCCTTGGGCCCCGTTGGAACCCGCCTGGATTTTCCAACCCTCAGAGTGGGGGCTTTCTGTTACAAGGAGTGGGATTTTCTTCTCTCCCCTCTGTGTACGAGTTGGATTTGGGTTCGGCTCCTCCCCAGGTTCGGTTCCATCCTTCCGGAGGTTTTCGGCTTCCTGTGTCTCGCTTACTGAGGTGCAGGCGACTATTGTGGCCTACCTCCTGTGTGACCCGCATTATGCCTTTATAATGGATCCATCTTCCTTCAGGTTTGGGTCTTTGTCTTCTTACTGGGTTCATTATGAAGTTCCGGAGTCATCCTGGCTTGCGGATTTCCCGTTGTTGTTGTTGGATACTTGGAGTGCTTTCTGTCATACCCGCACGCTTGAGTGGCGCAAGGCGTTGACAGTGACGGTGGTCCAGGTTTACCTGGGGAGGGGGGTGCATTTGAGCACCTTAATGCTTGCTTGTTTGCCCTTGCCCTTCTGTGGGATGTGGGCGCAATTCAACTTCACGTGCAGGTTCCCTCCCTGTCGGCTGCGCTTGTGGCTGAGGACTTGCACGCTCGTGGCTTGTTGACTTCAGTCTTGCGCTCCTTTTCCCTTATGAAGCTCATGTGCCGTCATGCTCGTTTGCTCATTTTCATATGGGGAGTTTTGTCCACGCATTTGTCTATTTTAGTCGTTTTAACCAGAATAGGAGTTTGTTTTGAAGCCCTTACCTTTCTGGGTGCCTGGCCTTAACCCTTGTCACCTTAACCCTTAGACTGCTCAATATATATATAGATGATTTGAAAAACAAAACCAGAATCGTGCTATACATTAATAGCTGTTTTAATGTCTAGTGCCTTAATTTAACACTTTCGTGCTCTCGGCGCTCAAAAAAAAACAATACCCCAGATGCTTTTGGCACTTCGCGCGCCTACGCGGTAAGAGCGAAAAAGTGTACACTCTTTTGACTGTCCTGACAATAATTGAAGGCGCACGTATTTAAATTTGGTATCACTGTGTTCGCAATGAAATTGTCTATAAGAGCATACCTATAAAATGCCGCCCAAGCATAAGGAGTATCAACACCAAATAAAAAACTATGCAGATCACTCGCTGAGAGCGCCAAACAGCAACAAAATGTTTCCACTCTCTTAATGGTTGCGAAGCCTACAGTTGTCCTACATCGCTAATTTTGGTATCATTGGAATCGCAATAAAATTCTCTACACGGACATATGCATATGAATGTTTAATATAGGTAATTGCCCACCCGCAAGAGTGTGTGAAGTGGAGAGTAGTTAGCCGCGAGCGCACTGGCGAAAACACAGGGGGGAAATCATGCTTGGAAAGTTTATACATTTATACGTTTCCTGACCCTACTTTTCTATGTACGTATTTCTTTTTTTATACCAATGTGTTCGCAATAAAATTTTCTATAAGATGAAATGTATAACAATTGTACAAAGCATGTGTAAGAGAAGCGCCAAATATAGAACCACGTCGCTCAGTATGCGTTCGCGGCAGAAACGAACGCATTGTTTTCGTTCGTTTGATGTTTGTCATGTTTATACTTGTTGAAGCATTTTATAATTTGTATGACAGTGATCGCAGTAAAATTCCCTACACAGACATATACATAACACATACAAATATTTCCCACGTGTTGGATGTATCAACGGCTAAAGGGAACCCACTGCCACACTCCCGCCACACCCAGAGCCACACCCGCCACACCCCCAAACATACTTTGTGTTTTTTTTTTTTTACTCATAGAAGTTTATGTGATATAATATTCATTCTGGTACCAAAAAATTCGCAAATAAATTCTCTACAAAACGTATATAATATAACTTCTTATAGATGATAAAAAATTCCAAATAGGTGTACTTACCCTGTTTATGTTGATTGAAGATCAACAGTTGAGCATTTTTTCTTCACTCCACCATCTTCAGGCTTCTGATCCTGAAGTTGCTCATCTGATGTTTCTTAGGTGGAGTGAAGCTGTTGCCGGTGGTTATTTTTTCTCCACCCAAAATATCTTTCTTCGGTGGTACCTTGTGTAGCAAGGCGCAGCGCACAGTGCCACATCACAAGTTTTACATCCATATATCACGTCCCTCCTTTTGCCAGACTTGAAACAAACACGGCATCTTCTTTTTTTAGCCAAGTGTACGAGTTCATGCGTCAACTTGTAGTTGAGACATTGTTCTGAATCTATAATTCTTCTATTTCTTGGATGCACTGGAGGAATATTGTCTTCTACAGGAACCACCAAACTTGTAGTAGAATCTTCTATGAAATCAGAAACATCAAGTGGTTCTATGTCCTCAATGTCCATTTCAGAATTTGTGGTTGATGAGTGGGCTTGAGGTGTTGAGGTGAACAGAGGACACCTCGCACCAGATGGGCTGGGTGTTGAAACTGCCGCGTCAGCAGGAGGAGCTGCGCTGACATCTATGTCGGGAACATGTGGTATGCTTGTTGTTGTTGGCCATTCCTCGCTGTTCCACGCCAATAAGGCTTTTATTCCTACTGCGTGAAATTCTAATAGTGTTAGTTTTTTTGTATCTGTTGAGTAGTGGTTATACAATGCGTATGCATTGTGCATGGCCATTTGCAGAAAATAGAAAGTGATCTTCTTGGTCCATTTGTGGGTTTTTCTTGCAAACTCATAATATTTGACCATTTGATCAAAATGATCAACACCTTTCATGAACTTATTGTAATCCACTATGGTCTTTGGTTTGTTCATTTTCACAATTTCTACTCCAGTTCTCCTGTCACATTTACGAATGCGTTTCCTGCGCTGTGCTTGAGTAGTGTCGGCATTGTGGATATTGGTGATGACAGAGACGGGGCGCTTGTCCTTCCAAACTATAACATGATTTCTATTTCTATGAAAACTCCATGAATGAAACTCCATGAAAACTATTTCATGGAGAAAAATCTGAGAGTATCCCCATCCATTTCGGTTAGAAAATGGAATTTATAGAAATATTTTTTCGATGTACTACAAAAGTAGTCTGTTATGCGGAATCGTAAGAAAAAACGGTGACGAGCTATCTCTAATCTAAAGCGCGAAAGTGTTAAATGCCCTGTTTGGGATAGGGGCAGCTACAGTATAGTGCAGCCACAACCGATAGTTGACAGATGCCACCTAGAAAAAAAATCGTGGCCAACATTCCTGGGTGTGAGAGCTTCAGTATTAAGCGAGCCACCAAGGCTGACGCACACATCTTGAGCGCACAGCACTGCTGTTCAGCTTGTGACCACAACATCGCCTAAAAATCTCAAAATATATATATTTTCATGCTATTATTTAGCGATGATAGTGTTACACCCCTGACTGATAAAACTGACCAGGATTCTGATTATAACAGGATTTTGGTGATATTTAGCGCTATGCTCCATGGAGGGAGGAGTAATGCTGTGGGAGGGAGGGTGGTGGTGTCATCTTCTGACGGTGTGTGGCCACCTTTTATTGACTGCACTCACCATACGAGCTTAGTGGTTCGCTATGGTGAACACAAATGTAGATACTTATATATAATGTGTGCATAGAGTGTAATAACAGCAATAGGAGTCGGTTGGGAGCCACCATTTTGGTGAGGCAGGTGCGACGTCTTCATGACACATCATGTTGTTTACTTGTGGCCACTATGGTCTTTGGGCGCCATACCAGCTTATTTGGGTATGGTGAATAAAACAGGTAGATACTTATATATAATATGTGTATATAGCATAATAACACCACAAACAATATTGTTGGAAGAGAAATATTAGTGCGTCTGGCCTTGAGGGCGACTGCCACCAGCTGACTGTGTGAGTAGCTATGTCTTATTGCCTTTACTCACCATACAAGCTTAGATGTACAGTTATGATGAACAAAACATGTAAATACTAATATATATCGTCTGTGTATAGCGATTAAATGCAAAACAATATTGTGGGAGGAGAATGTGGGCGAGTGAGGTGTTGTTGAGGGAGGGAGTAGCAGCGAGTGGCTGGCTGGTGTGTGGCAGTCACCACTCCTTGCATTTTGACTCACAATACCAACTTAGTGGTTCGTTATGGTGAACAAAACATGCAGATACTTATATATAACCTGTGTGTATATAGTGTAATAACAGCAAAACTACTTGCTTACTGTATTGTTTTATGAACATAATAATTGAATCACTAATATGCACACCATAATTTTGAGTACAGCGATGGTTCACACATTTTATTATATAAATATATCACAATTCACACTACTGAATAATATTACTGCAAAAAACTAAGAAAAAATCAGAGACATTGAAATAATTAGGTAATAATATCTATGTGGCAACTGCCACCTGTCAGCTTGGGCGGAGCAGACCTTGTCTGGCGACTGCTCTGTCAATGCCTCTTTTTTGCCTCACTTCCCCACCCGATTGTGGCCAAAATATGCCACCTACAATTTTTTTGTTATTTTTTCCGTGATCAGGGTACACAAATGAACACTTTTATACAACAAAAGAATTTTTTAGATTTTTTGTTGTTGCGCCTGTGGGTGTTGAAGCCATTATGACCCGTAGCGGCCCAAGGGTTAATTCTCGTCCTAGGTTTTTCAATTTTGTATCAATGTGTTTGCAATAGAATACTCCACAGGACTAAAAGTATATAAACTCCAAAAGCCCGGCTTACCACCCGCAGCAAACAGAGAAAGTGAGATTGTGTTACCTGGGAGCGCTAAAGAGCAATGAAATGTGTACACTCTTTTCACTTTGGTCACCTCAATTTTTGTCCTAGGTCTTTCATTTTAGTATCAATGTGTTCGCAATAGAAATCCCAACAGGAGTGCAGTGGGGCCTCGACTTACGATGGTTGTCCGTTCCCAGAGACGGATCGTAAGTCAAAATATCGTAAGTCGAAGCAATTTTTCCCATAAGAAATAAAGGGAATTAAATTAATCCGTTCCCCACCCTCCAAAATATTAACTTACAAATACATTTTATACTGAATACAATGTTTTTTCTAACTACAATACAGTGCATAGGTTTATCTTACCTTTATGGAGGACTCATGATGCATATGGAAGATGGTGAGGAGGGGGGAGGAGGAGAGGTGTTATTGTTTGGTAGGGGAGTCCCCTTCCATTATAACATCAGACAGTGATGACTTCTCTGGGGTACACTCTCTCCTATGTTTTGCCTGCATACCACTAGGACCTGGTTGTGATTCACTGCTTGTTTGTCTCACTAAAAACCTTTCCAGAGATTTTTGTTTTTCCATGTGTTTTAATTTTTGTCTGTAGTGAGGCATCACAGTGTCATTAAAAAGGTTAAGGCAACGACCTACTGCACCGTGATTTGGGCGAGTCCTTTCAGCAAATGTTTGCAATTCTTCCCATGCTGCACACATTTTCTTAATTAATGAGGAAGGGACATTCTGTACTGTTTCCTCCTCCCCTGAAGAAATTTCCTCAGCTGTTTCTTGTTGCTGTTCCTTGTGAAGTTCTTCGGTGTTCTTCACTGTGTTTCTCCACCAGCTCGCAACACACAACACTCGGAACACTATGAATGCCACTTCTTTTTCTAAATTTCTCAAACCATCCCTTGCTCGCCTTAAATTCTTTCGCATTTACATTACTCATTCCAGGGGTTTTCTTTAAAAGGTCTTCATGCAATTAACTGGCTTTTTCACAAATGATGGCCTCTGAAACTCGTATCACCCGCTAACGCCTTGCTGTGTATCCAAATTAATAATAACTGTTCAACATCCTCAAGTGTTTGTGTTCTGTGTTTGTGTTCTGTGTTTCGTGATTATTGATACGCTTTTTGCCACTTTAGCACTCATAATGTCCTTTTTCTTAGCCAGTGTAGTGGATATCATTGACTGAGATTTGTTGTACTGCCTAGCTAGTTCAACAACCCGCACACCGTCTTCATATTTACGAATGATCTCTTGTTTTTGCTCTATGGTCATCCTTACATGGGTTTTCATATGTTGAACCTTACCACTGACTTTCTTGGGACCCAGGGCGTGATATATAATAATTACTTTTATGTTCAAAAAGCAAAAAATCACCACAAAAACGAAATTTCTTATAGGCGTGATCGTCACTAAGCGGGCAGCTGTAGTAAACTGAGGCAGATCGGCCTGCGTGACCGGGAACCATGCGCTCGGTCGACCCAAACGAGTACCAACAAATATTGTTAGTCGACGACATCATCGTATGTCAAGTCGCATTTTTCGATTAAATTTACATCGTAAGTTGAAATTATCGTAAGTCGGGGCAATCGTAAGTCGAGGTGCCACTGTGTATGCATATAATGTAAAAAATCGTGGCGCGCTCCACCTGCCGACATGATGAAAGCAGGCCGCTGTTACCCGAAGAGAGCAGGGAGGCGTGTCGGGCCTTCCATTAGAGAGCGCGGTAATACTGAAAAGTGTATACTCTTTTCAACTTTGTCATCTCAATTCTCGTCCTAGGTTTTCCAATTTGATATCAATGTATTAGCAATAGAATTCCCTACACGATTAAATGCATATGAAGTCTGAAAGCTCAGCGTACCACCATGCACAAAACAGAGAAAGTGAAAGCGCGTTACCTGGGAGCGCTAAAGAGCAATGAAATGTGTACACTCTTTTCACTTTGGTCACCTCAATTCTCGTCCTAGGTCTTTCATTTTTGTATCATTGTGTTTGCAATAGAATTCGCTATAGGAGTATATGCATATATAAATTTCAAAAGCACGGCGTACCACCCACAGCAAACAGAAAGTGACAGCAAGTTACCCCCATGAGCCCTCAGCTAGAGCAATAAATGTGTTTACTCTTTTCAACTTTGTTACCTCAATTCTCGTCCTAGGTCTTTCATTTTGGTATCAATGTATTCGCAATGAAATTCCCTACAGGAGTATATGCATATAATGTACAAAACCACGGCATGCCCCTCCTGCAGCCAAGCCGAAAGCAGGCCAAATTTTTTTAATTTTTGATGCAATACTTCGTCATTAGTGGATATTAACTAAAATTTTGACTCCATACTAAGTCATTTGTGGGCGAAAGTGTTAACAAATAACAAGAATAACAAGACTTAGCATGCTTACAAGGTGCAAAATATAAAAAACAATCAAAGACAGACAAGTTAACTTTACGTTAAAGAACAAGAAATAAAATGGTGCTGAAAATACTGAGTACTAGGCTACTTAAACCTACCACCACACAGGGTAGTGTGAGAGCAGATGTAGCAGGTGGAGCACTGAGGAGTATTCTGACTGGAGGTACTGGCTGGCTTCTATATATACAGGACAGTCACCATCCAGGTGGCGCTGGTGTTTCTATAATTGGAAGCCGGCAGGTAGAAATGAGCACTGCACTCGTTAACTAGCGAGTGAGGTGACTCCCAAAATGCCAGGTGCTTCGGGGTCATGGGTACAGGTGGGGGGTAGGTAGGGCGGTACTGTCTAGACTTCAGAGCACTATAGTTGTTGCTCTTGATTCTTGAATATGCAGATGTGAAGTGGTAGAATAGGTGATGATGGAACAGGCCCAATCTCCTTCCTAGAGAGATTCTTGTAACAACACGTTAAACAAGCTACCGAGGATGAGGGAAGGAAATGTTCCCTCCATGCTGGATTTGATATTCACTAGGAAAGAGGAAGAGATATTTGACATTCAGTACCTTCCTCCCTTGGGTAAAAGTGGCCATGTCTTTTGGTTGATACCTGGTTGATACCTGGTTGATGGGGTTCTGGGAGTTGTTCTACTCCCCTAGCCCGGCCCGAGGCCAGACTTGACTTGTGAGAGTTTGGTACACCAGGCTGTTGCTTGGAGCGGCCTGCAGGCCCACATACCCACCACAGCCCAGTTGGTCCGGCACTCCTTGAAGGAAACAATCTAGTTTCCTCTTAAAGACGTCCACGGTTGTTCCTGTAATATTTCTGATGTTCGCTGGTACTGTAGGACGTTGAACAACTGCGGACCTCTGATGTTCATACAGTGTTCTCTGATTGTGCCCATGGCACCTCTGCTCTTCACTGGTTCTATTCTGCATTTTCTTCCATGTCGTTCACTCCAGTACAGTGTGTCCTCACTTGAACGAACTGTATGGGGCGAAGCCGATTCGTTCCAGTGCGTAATTCGTTCCATCCGTCCGGCCCCAACAACCTTCTTTTTTTTTCTTTTTTTTAAACATATGCCAGGACACATTAGTTTGTTTCTTTGTTGTGTGGTGCTTCATTATAATATCTTTCATGCTCTTTTGGTGTCAATAATAATCTGAGATGCGAGAATCACCATCCCCCACCCCACTCACACCATCCTCCACACCACCCACACCATCCTCCACACCACCCACACCATCCTCCACACCACCCACACCATCCTCCACACCACCCACACCATCCTCCACACCACCCACACCATCCTCCACACCACCCACACCATCCTCCACACCATCCTCCACACCACCCACACCATCCTTCACACCACCCACACCATCCTCCACATCACCCACACCATCCTCCACACCACCCACATCATCCTCCACACCACCCACACCATCCTCCACACCACCCACACCATCCTCCACACCACCCATACCATCCCCACACCACCCATACCATCCCCCACACCACCCACACCATCCCCACACCATCCTCCACACCACCCACACCATCCCCCACACCACCCCCCACACCACCCATACCATCCCCCACACCATCCCCCACACCACCCACACCATCCCCCACACCACCCACACCATCCCCCACACCACCCACACCATCCCCCACACCACCCACACCATCCCCCACACCACCCACACCATCCCCCACACCACCCACACCATCCCCCACACCACCCACACCATCCCCCACACCACCCACACCATCCTCCACACCACCCACACCATCCCCCACACCACCCACACCATCCCCCACACCACCCACACCACCCACACCATCCCCCACACCACTAACACCATTCGCCCCCACCACCCACACTCCCCACACCACCACCCACACACCCCACACCACCACCCACATCACCCACACCCAACCACACCACCCACACCAACCCACCCACACCCAAACCACACCACACCACCCAAACCATACCACACCACCCACACCGTGTATTGAAGCAGCAGGCTTGGAAGCGTCTCAACTCGCCCGACAAAAAAAAATGATGGGTTGACAGGTCTCCTCTCACACCTCCAGGACCCCCCCCCCCCACCCCCCAGGTACCCGGCCATACACACCACAATGCCAAGTCAGCTATTGTTTTCTTCAGGAAACAATAAAACGTGTTAATGATTAATAATGTATATTAATACACGAAAATTAACATATTTTGGCATAAATATTTTACAGCTAAGATTGAGATTTATAATAGAGTATGAATGAGAGGTTTGGCAGCCATGCATGGTCACCACCCTTCTCTCTCCACTTCCACCTCCCCTGACAACACCTTCCACCACTGACCCCACCTGCCTCTTTCCACCACCTGCCTCCCCTGACACCGCCTGCCTCCCCTGACCCCACCTGCCTCCCCTGACCCCACCTGCCTCCCCTGACCCCACTTGCCTACCCTGATCCCACCTGCCTCCCCTGACCCCACCTGCCTCCCCTGACCCCACCTGCCTCCCCTGACCCCACCTGCCTCCCCTGACCCCACCTGCCTCCCCTGACCCCGCCTGCCTCCCCTGACACCGCCTGCCTCCCCTGACCCCACCTGCCTCCCCTGACACCACCTGCCTCTTTCCACCACCTGCCTCCCCTGACCCCACCTGCCTCCCCTGACACCACCTGCCTCCCCTGACACCACCTGCCTCCCCTGACACCACCACAAATGATGCCAGCCACCTCACCAAGGCCTAACGTTCACACGACCTGTGCTTGTTTTATTGGCCTCCTCAAAATTTATTCTAAATAGGTATTAGTAGAGTACGTAGGCTGTTAGAGGAGGGAGGGAGGGAGCCAGGAAACAAACCCCCCCCCTCCTACCCACTCCCCCAATGGCTCAGAGCGACCGGCCGGCCACACAATGCCAGCTGTTATCTACACCCCAATTGTATTAAAAATTCTGTGAAAAGGAAATGTGTTCAAACTGTTTAAAATATGTACTGTATATATTACAATTTTCACCATTATTATTTCTCCAATATGACATTTTTCTAATAAAAAGGCTATTTTCAGTGTAGATAATGCGATAATTATCATTAAATTGACTCTTGGCATCTGACGACGAGAGGAGAGTGAGTGGTCTCTGTGGTCAGGTGGAGGAAGGAGGGTGGGGGCGGGGGAGCACGTGTTGCCTCCTGACAACAACTCTCTCACCAATGCCCCCCTGACACCATTTTATCACCATTTTTATCACCATTTCTCCCTAGAAACAATGCGTAGGGATAATAAAACACTACATAACTGTTTACACTCTGGCGAATCATAGTTGATGACAGCCAGCTCTGACGCTCGGCCTCGGTGACCGCTTGGACGAACATTCCTCACTTAATCGAACATTTGTATGTTCCACTGAACATTTGGTACCGAATTCAATTTGTTCTGCTCTTCCGGGAGTTCGATAGAGCGGGGTTCGTTAGTCTGAGGAAGCACTGTACGTTGTTATTTTACTGTGCAGATTTGGGACCTGTCCCTCCAGTATTTTCCATGTGTATATTATTTGGTATCTCTCTCGTCTCCTTTCTAGTGAGTACATTTGGAGAGCTTTGAGACGATCCCAATAATTTAGGTGCTTTATCTTATCTATGCGTGCCGTATATGTTCTCTGTATTCCCTCTATTTCAGCAATCTTTCCTGCTCTGAAGGGGGAAGTGGGGGAACAAATTTGGGGGAATAAAGTATGCAATGCGTTAAAATCTGGAAGTAAATAAGGAGGTTGAAGCAGTTGAAAACCTGATTTCAGGAGAGGACATTATGGGGAACTTTGAATTTTTTTTAAGGAATTTGACTGGAAAGATTTGCTGTTAGGTAATAAAGTAAATGGGATGTATGTCATGTTTTGTTAAGTATATGATACAGAAACAAAAAATTTATACCAAGGCAGGGATACAGAACTAGGAAACAATTCAATATAAATTGCGAGAGCGCCAGAGACCAAAAGTCACAAAAATGGAATCAATATAGGAAGAGGCCAAACCCCCAAACATACCAGCAATACAAAGATGTGAGAAACAACTACACGACAGTGAGGAAGGAGGCAGAAAGAAATTTTGACAAACGGATAGTGGACAAATGTAAAACAGAACCAGGCCTATTTTATAAATTCATAAACAACAAATTGCAGGTAAAGGATAAATTCAGAGAACAATAACACGAGGGTTGGGAACACATGGCCTGTTTAGCTTGACCAGGCCTGGAAGGGTCCACTTGGGGCAGGCCCCAAGTAGGCCGTCACGTATGTTAGTATGCTAGTAGTTAGTAGTATGTTACTTAGGCCGCTAGGGGTGGGAGAGGGAGGGAGGATTGGGTGATGACTAGGGTTGGGAGGGTGGAGGGGGGGGGGCAAAGGTAGTGTGTTGTTGCATAGAGGTATGGGGTAGGGAGAGTTTGTCACTGGATGTCAGGCTTCTCCGGATATTGGGCTTATCCAGATGGGGATCCTTCCCATATAGTCCGGATAAGCGAGCTTAAACAATATGCCTGCTGCTTAACCGCTGCACTGTGCACCTGTTTTTGACAAAAAACTTCTTAGTGCAATTGTCAAGGACATATTTTTATAATTTGTTTTTATAAATATTTAGGTAAAGTTAATGTTAATGTTTCCAAACTCAACTACTACAATATTTCCATTTAAAATCACAAAGAGTAATGAAAACATTAAAAGACATTAAAATATAGCCTAAATAAAGAAAATAGCACAACTCTGAGAGCCCCCAAAGGCACTTTGGGCAGTGCAGTGGTTAGGTATACAAACATTAACCCACTTGATCAAGCAATAAGAAAGGAAACTATAACCTATAGATATAGGTTTGATTTAATAAGGCGACAATTCCAGTTAAAATAATGAAGCCATTAGCAATCTTCAACAGCAACTCGAAGAGATCAGCAATGGATGGAGAAATTCTGGCATCCCCAACAACATTAGAGAGGACATTAACAGAGAACTTTGTTGGTGGCTCAAAATGTTTCTCTGCAGACCGGTTACCTTGTTCTTTCGCAAATTCAATAACTTGCAACCTGTGACTTTCTCCTCCGCTCTTGGTGTCTAGTATTTGTGATGCATCTTTATCCCCATCTCTGTGGCAATTAGGTGGCTTCGTTGGTGGTGTCCCACCTACAGTCTTATTTGAGGCGACAGTATGAGATTTCATGGTGCTTCTTTTACTACTTCCTTCCTCTTCATCAGTTTCCTTAAGTTACTGAATATGTGGTGATCTATCCTGGCTTTTTTTTGATCGGCACCTCATGCCAAAAACTGTCACCTCATATCGTGTGACACTGGCGGAGCCACTGGGCTCGGTACTACCTTGGCTCGTTTTCCAAGTTGTCTTGTGCACTGTTCTATCCCAAATTCTTTCCCAAGAGGCAGACAAGAGGAGCTCCAGCATATTTCAAAAATCCTAAGTATTGTAGTACAGGATGATGATAGTGAGTGGTGTCCCAGAGAACATAAAGATATAGTGCTTTTGAAAAATAGGTGAGATAACAGGAATGTGCCACGGGAAGTGAAATAGTGGATGAGAAAAAGTTACCCCTAGTGTTTCCAGTGCAGAGAACAACATTCAAGATGGCTGCCGGCAAGAGGAAATACAAAACAGAGCTTGATTTTGCTGGATTCAGTGAAGAAAGCTTTGAGATAACCAGTCTATACAACAAGGTGGTAAAATTAGATACTATTGTGACCTCTCATGTAGAAATAATTAGTAAATTGAAAGAAAGTAATGACCATTTAAATAGCAAAGTTGTATGTCTTGAGGGTGTAGTGAAAGACTTGCACAAGGATAAGATTCAATTGGAAACAAATTGCAAAGCCATGGAAGAAGAAAATAGACTCTTAAAAATAGCTTTGGAAGAAGTTAAAGTAAATTTAAACATAAATGACTACAATAGGTTAGGTAAGGAATTTCAAGAGGATAAACAGCTTTTGTCAGCACAGATGGAGGAAGATACTGCTATGAGGATGATAAACTAATGATGATAAATGCATATAGTCCACCGCCAAGCAGCACATGGTCAAAGGAGGAGCTAGATAGTAAACGTGAAGGTCTTATAACAATAATGAGAGAGATTATAGCGAGAGCGGATAACGATAGATCACGACTGTTGATAGTCGGTGACTTCAACTTGAAATCCATAGACTGGGAAGCATATGAAGCTAAAACAGAAGATTTTTGGACCTGTAAATTTGTAGACCTCATCCTGGAAACATTCTTGTATCAACATGTTAAACAAGCTACGAGGATGAGGGAAGGGGACGTTCCCTCCATGCTAGATTTGATATTTACCAGGAAGGAGGAAGAGATATTTGACATTCAGTACCTTCCTCCCTTGGGTAAAAGTGACCATGTCTTTTTGGGAATAAAGTATGCAATGCGTTATAAGCTGGAAGAAAATAAGGAGGTTGAAGCAGTTGAAAAACCAGACTTCAGGAGAGGACATTATGGTGACCTTAGAAATTTTTTTAGTGAGTATAATTGGACAGACTTGATGCTAGGCAAGGAAGTGAATGAGATGTATGGCAAGTTTTGTGAAATATATGATAAAGGCACAAAAAAATTTATACCAAAACAGAGATGCAGAACTAGGAAACAGGATTGGTTCAATAGAAATTGCGAGAGGGCTAGAGACCGAAAGACACAAAAATGGAATCAATACAGGAAGAGGCCGAACCCCCAAACATACCAGCGATACAAAGATGCGAGAAACAACTACACGGCAGTGAGGAGAGAGGCAGAAAGAAATTTTGAAAAAGGGATTGCGGACAAATGTAAAACAGAACCAGGTCTATTCTATAAATTCATAAACAACAAATTGCAGGTAAAGGATAATATTCAGAGGTTGAAAATGGGAAATAGATTCACGGAAGATGAAAAGGAAATGTGTGAAACACTAAACGAAAAGTTCCAAAGTGTGTTTGTACAAAATGAAATCTTTAGGGAACCAGATACAATAAGAATTCCAGAGAACAACATAGAACACATAGAGGTGTCTAGAGACGAAGTGGAAAAAATGCTCAAGGAGCTCGGTAAGAACAAAGCAGCTGGCCCAGATGGCGTTTCACCATGGGTTCTGAGAGAATGTGCATCTGAGCTCAGCATTCCACTTCACCTGATCTTTCAGGCATCCCTGTGTACAGGAATCGTAGCAGACGGGTGGAAACAGGCTAACATAGTTCCAATCTACAAAAGTGGCAGCAGGGAAGACCCCCTCAATTATAGACCTGTATCATTGACAAGTGTAATAGTGAAAGTATTGGAAAAACTAATCAAAACTAAATGGGTAGAACACCTAGAGAGAAATGATATAATATCAGACAGACAGTATGGTTTTCGATCTGGAAGATCCTGTGTATCGAATTTACTCAGTTTCTATGATCGAGCCACAGAGATATTACCGGAAAGAGATGGTTGGGTTGACTGCATCTATCTGGACCTAAAAAAGGCTTTCGACAGAGTTCCACATAAGAGGTTGTTCTGGAAACTGGAAAATATTGGAGGGGTGACAGGTAAGCTTCTATCATGGATGAAAAATTTTCTGACTGATAGAAAAATGAGGGCAGTAATCAGAGGCAATGTATCAGAATGGAGAAATGTCACAAGTGGAGTACCACAGGGTTCAGTTCTTGCACCAGTGATGTTTATTGTGTACATAAATGATCTACCAGTTGGTATACAGAATTATATGAACATGTTTGCTGATGATGCTAAGATAATAGGAAGGATAAGAAATTTAGATGACTGTCATGCCCTTCAAAAAGACCTGGACAAAATAAGTATATGGAGCACCACTTGGCAAATGGAATTTAATGTTAATAAATGTCATGTTATGGAATGTGGAATAGGAGAACATAGACCCCACACAACCTATATATTATGTGAGAAATCTTTAAAGAATTCTGATAAAGAAAGAGATCTAGGAGTGGTTCTAGATAGAAAACTATCACCTGAGGACCACATAAAGAATATTGTGCAAGGAGCCTATGCTATGCTTTCTAACTTCAGAATTGCATTTAAATACATGGATGGCGATATACTAAAGAAATTGTTCATGACTTTTGTTAGGCCAAAGCTAGAATATGCAGCTGTTGTGTGGTGCCCATATCTTAAGAAGCACATCAACAAACTGGAAAAGGTGCAAAGACATGCTACTAAGTGGCTCCCAGAACTGAAGGGCAAGAGCTACGAGGAGAGGTTAGAAGCATTAAATATGCCAAAACTAGAAGACAGAAGAAAAAGAGGTGATATGATCACTACATACAAAATAGTAACAGGAATTGACAAAATCGACAGGGAAGACTTCCTGAGACCTGGAACTTCAAGAACAAGAGGTCATAGATTTAAACTAGCTAAACACAGATGCCGAAGAAATATAAGAAAATTCACCTTCGCAAATAGAGTGGTAGACGGTTGGAACAAGTTAAGTGAGAAGGTGGTGGAGGCCAAGACCGTCAGTAGTTTCAAAGCGTTATATGACAAAGAGTGCTGGGAAGACGGGACACCACGAGCGTAGCTCTCATCCTGTAACTACACTTAGGTAATTACACTTAGGTAATTATACACAGGGAATAGAACAGTGCAAGAAAGATGTGCAACTCACTTATGCACAAGTGGCCAAGGAGAAGGAAAAAATAGAAGAAGCAGTAAAGGAAGTCAAACACTGCAGCAACGAAGATAAAACAAACATTAGGCTAGAAGTGAGGAAAGAATTGGCATCTAACCCGAAGTTGGTGCAAAACACAGTTGATTGGAGTAAGTCCCTGATCATTTTTGGCTGCAAAGAAAAGAAGATAACATCTAGGTCAGAAAGAGCTGTAGAAGAAGCAAAAGTAGTAGATAAAATTGTTGGCCTCGTGGAAGGTCTTACAACCATAGAGAATGTGTGCGACTACGGGAGAATAGGCAGATATGTAAAAGGGAAAGATCGACCTTTGAGGATCACCCTAAATGGTGCCAAACAGATGGAAGAAGTACTAAGGAATGTTAGAAAATTACAAAGTGATGAGGATGGGAAAGTGTGGTCGTTAAGACGAGATCTTTCAAAAGAAGATAGAGAGAAGCTGAAACTGAACCTCGCCGAGGCAAAACGTTTAAATGAGAGCAGGAATGAAGAAGAAATCAATTCTTTTTTCTACAAAGTGATAGGGGTAGGCAGACCAGTAAAGTGGTACATAAAGGCAAACCAACAAAATCATTAGAGAAAGGGGGAGTGAAAAATAAGAAGAGAGGGAACAAGTTCCTCAAGATTGCATACACTAACATAGATGGAGTAAGATCAAAGATACTGGAGTTAAGTGATATAATACAGCTGCAGACACCAGACATTGTTGCACTCAGGGAGACAAAACTTGAAGATGCTATTTTAAATGAGGTCATATTCCCAAGGGGCTACTCAATTTGGAGACGGGACAGAAAAATCAGGAAAGGCTGCTGTGCTGGTGAAAGAACACCTAAAGGTGAACGAAATAGTGACTGCCAATCCACAAGAAGTTGACATAATAGCGCTAGAGATCTGCCATGAGGATGATAAACTAATGATCATAAATGCATATAGTCCACCGCTAAGCAGCACATGGTCAAAGGAGGAGCTAGATAGTAAACGAGAAGGTCTTATAACAATAATGAGAGAGATCATAGCGAGAGCGGATAACGATAGTTCACGACTGTTGATAGTTGGCGACTTCAACTTGAAATCCATAGACTGGGAAGCATGTGAAGCTAAAACAGAAGATTTCTGGACCTGTATATTTGTAGACCTCATCCTGGAAACATTCTTGTATCAACATGTTAAACAAGCTACGAGGATGAGGGAAGGGGACGTTCCCTCCATGCTAGATTTGATATTTACCAGGAAGGAGGAAGAAATATTTGACATTCAGTACCTTCCTTGGGTAAAAGTGACCATGTCTTTTTGGGAATAAAGTATGCAATACATTATAATCTGGAAGAAAATATGACTGTCGATGCAATTGAAAAACCTGACTTTAGGAGAGGACATTATGGCAACCTTAGAAAAATTTTTAGTGAGTATAATTGGACAGACTTGTTGCTAGGCAAGGAAGTGAATGAGATGTATGTCAGGTTTTGTGAAATATACGATAAAGGCACAAAAAAATTTATACCAAAACAGAAGCAGAACTAGGAAACAGGATTGGTTCAACAGAAAGTGCAAGAGGGCAAGAGACCAAAAGACAAAAATGGAATCAATACAGGAAGAGGCCGAACCCCCAAACATACCAGCAATACAAAGATGCGAGAAACAACTACACGGCAGTGAGGAGAGAGGCAGAAAGAAATTTTGAAAAAGGGATTGCAGACAAATGTAAAACAGAACCAGGTCTATTCTATAAATTCATAAACAACAAATTGCAGGTAAAGGATAATATTCAAGAGGTTGAAAATGGGAAATAGATTCACGGAAAATGAAAAGGAAATGTGTGAAACATTAACGAAAAGTTCCAAAGTGTGTTTGTACAAAATGAAATCTTCAGGGAACCAGATACAATAAGAATTCCAGAGAACAACATAGAGCACATAGAGGTGTCTAGAGACGAAGGTGAAAAAATGCTCAAGGAGCTAAATAAGAACAAAGCAGTTGGTCCAGATGGAGTTTCACCATGGATTCTGAGAGAATGTGCACCTGAGCTCAGCATTCCTCTTCAACTGATTTTTCAGGCATCCCTGTTTACAGGAGTTGTAGCTGATGTGTGGAAAAAGGCTAACATAGTTCCAATCTACAAAAGTGGAAGCAGGGAAGACCCCCTTAATTATAAACCGGTATCATTGACAAGTGTAAAAGTCAAAATATTGGAAAAAATAATTAAATCTAAATGGGTAGAACACCTGGAGAAAAATGATATAATATCAGACAGACAGTATGGTTTTCGATCTGGAAGATCCTGTGTATCGAATTTACTCAGTTTCTATGATCGAGCAACAGAGATATTACAGGAAAGAGATGGTTGGGTTGACTGCATCTATCTGGACCTAAAAAAGTCTTTCAACAGAGTTCCACATAAGGGGTTGTTCTGGAAACTGGAAAATATTGGAGGAGTGACAGGTACACTTCTAACATGGATGAAAAATTTTCTGACTGATAGAAAAATGAGGGCTGTGATCAGAGGCAATGTATCGGACTGGAGAAATGCCACAAGTGGAGTACCACAGGGTTCAGTTCTTGCACCAGTGATGTTTATTGTCTACATAAATGATCTACCAGTTGGTATACAGAATTATATGAACATGTTTGCTGATGATGCTAAGATAATAGGAAGGATAAGAAACTTAAATGATTGTCATGCCCTTCAAGAAGACCTGGACAAAATAAGTACATGGAGTGCCACTTGGCAAATGGAATTTAATGTTAATAAATGCCATGTTATGGAATGTGGAATAGGAGAACATAGACCCCACACAGCCTATATATTATGTGAGAAATCTTTAAAGAATTCTGATAAAAAAAGAGATCTAGGGGTGGTTCTAGATAGAAAACTATCACCTGAGGACCACATAAAGAATATTGTGCGAGGAGCCTATGCCACGCTTTCTAACTTCAGAATTGCTTTTAAATACATGGATGGCGATATACTAAAGAAATTGTTCACGACTTTTGTTAGGCCAAAGCTTGCAGCAGTTGTGTGGTGCCCAAATCTTAAGAAGCACATCAACAAACTGGAAAAGGCGCAAAGACATGCTACTAAGTGGCTCCCAGAACTGAAAGGCAAGAGCTACGAGGAGAGGTTAGAGGCTTTAAATATGCCAAAACTAGAAGACAGAAGAAAAAGAGGTGATATGATCACTACATACAAAATAGTAACAGGAATTGATAAAATCGATAGGGAAGATTTCCTGAGACCTGGAACTTTAACCCTTCCACTGCTCAGGGGTCCTGAGGACATTTACACCCCTGTGCGCAAGAAAAAAAAAATTCAAAAATTTCTTTTCGTCTTCTAAACATGTTAATTTGTGTCCCCTGAGCACGGGGAAAAATAATAAAAAAAATTATATTGTACATACCAATGACACAATTGAGCCAACAAGTTGGCCGATGACGTCACAGAACGTGAGCGCTCAAGGGCGCTGCGTCAGGCAGCCGTCACTCACGGCTGCTCAGGCGGCCCGAGTTGCCGCAAATTTATTTTCGCGGAATTATTTACAGTATTCTTGGGTCATTTTACACAAATTTTTTTTTTTGCTAGTATTGTTCCAATTATTACCACTAGACGTTGTATTATAATAAAAATGGTATAAACTCACTAGGCACTCACATATTAGTGTCACAAGTATGCCCACCAAAATGGTATAATTTACAGGAAATATTCAATGTATATTTTTTTTTTTTTTCAATATAAACACAAAAATAAACTTGATATGTACTTTTATTTACAAAAGAATTACACATTTAGTAGTCCTGGAGACTGTGATACTGTGCGAAACATTCGATATGGCACAGAAGAACGGCACACGCTTCGCACCATGTCAACACCAATTTACGTTTCTGTGGCCTCAATTTGGTACTGGAACACACAACACACCGACGCTGGCCTGCTGCACGAGCTCCAGTTGGTGGTAATTTCTTGATTTGGTGTATCAGAAAGGCCTCCCTGTAAGCGAGCCTGGGTGCAGGAGCATGGTTCAATATTGGGTCTCGAAGGGTCTTTGTTTGTCAGGTGTGTCCTTGCCAAATTTACCTAGTAACTGTTTCACAACTTGAAAACTGAACGAACGGAAATATGGTTTTCTACCTGTCTTCACAAGAAACATGTAACTGTTCAGCATTGTTACGTCAATAAGGTGGAAATTCATTTTCTTTGTCCACTTCACTGTTTTACGTACACACTCTACAGCACCCACCATCATGTCACATTTATCAACTAAACGCATGTTGATGTTGTAGTCCATCAGACAATCTGGCTTATATATTATTTGCTCTGTTGTTCTGTTCACCTTGCCACTGTCCACTATTGTACCAGGGTGAATGGTGGTCAACATGTTCACTTCACGTCTGTCTTTCCACCGCACTGAAAGCATTGCACCACTTTTTCTTACCTCGCAATCACCTACTTGCATAGCAGTGTCAAACACAGGCATTTCCCTTCGTTTTGGCTTTACTGTTCCACACACTCCAGTCTTATCATCAAGCAAGAATTTCGTTAGCAAGGGACTGGTATAATAGTTACCTGTGTACAATATGTGGCCCTTGTTTAGATATGGTGCAAGCAGTGACTTCACCACACTACCTGAGAAGCCATGTTCATCATTAGCAGGAATATCTACATTTGTGGCTGAATAAAGTATCATGTGTAACACCATTCCTGATTCACAGTCACAGAGCACAAAGAATTTCAGTCCAAATCGGTGACGTTTTGAGGGAATATACTGCTTGAAGGCAGCACACATTTTGAAAAGCACAAGGGATTCATCAATAACCAGCTTCTGAGCTGGTACGTAGTAATCTCGGAACTTTCCAATCAGGTCATTTAGCACATGCCTCACCCTCCAAAGCCTATCATCCTGTCTCTCGTCTGCATTATTTGCAAAATGAAGGCACCGTAGGATCAACAGAAATCTGTCTCGGAACATATATTTCCCGAACAATGGTGTTGGAACAGCGTTGTCTTTGCTCCAATAATCTGAAATTACGTGTTTCACACAATGTTTCATCAACATGCAAATTGCGAAAAAGCTCCACACAAACAAACCTGCTGCCTTCCGAGAGCCATTAGCTGCACCACGGCAAGGAATCTGGGGACCAGGAGCTGAAGCAGGCATTGCAACAGTTGGGGCAGAAAGGGTAGATGAGGAAAAAGATTTGGAACATGAGGGAATTTGTTCCTCATTGTCACCATATTGTTCCATGCGGCGGCGCTTGGCTGGGTGGGCAGCTGATGCTGTGAAACTTGACCTGGCACTAGCAGCCAGGGTAAAACTATTCTCCGATTCTTCATCACTAAAACCTGAGAAAGATTCACCTGTTTGAGACTCGTCAATCATATCATAAACGTGCAATGGAACAGATGAACGACGTGCTTGGGCGCGAGGTGGTGTTGAGTAGTAGCGGGTAACTCGTGTGGCATCCTCACCCTCGTGGCACCAACATGTTCACCCTCACTGTCCGTTGTTTCTATTTCTTCAGGCTGTGTATAATCTTCATCTATATCCAAGTCGTCAATATCAGATTCGTCAACGTTCTTGAACAATTCATTTGCAATTTCGTCTTCGGTCAAGACTGCTCGGCGTGGTGCGCTGAGCGAGGTCGCACACTGGGTCGTGATGCGCTCGCCATGGTGTCTGGCCACTAACTAAGGCCTGTGAAACAAAGGAGGCCTGCTTTGGATTTTTTTTTAGACTCTTTACAATCGCCCCTGGCTACGGTATGGGTGATCCCTTTACACTGCGGGACATTTGAATCGTGCCTGGCACCCTTTGGCATATATATATGCCATGCGCATGGTGGGACATGTTACTCATGGCGTATATATACGCCATGCGCAGTTTAAGGGTTAAGAACAAGAGGTCATAGATATAAACTAGCTAAACACAGATGCCGAAGAAATATAAGAAAATTCACTTTCGCAAACAGAGTGGTAGACGGTTGGAACAAGTTAGGGGAGAAGGTGGTGGAGGCCAAGACCGTCAGTAGTTTCAAAGCGTTATATGACAAAGAGTGCTGGGAAGACGGGACACCACGAGTGTAGCTCTCATCCTGTAACTACACTTAGGTAATTACTGTTTCACCTCTGGCCTGCTCAAGTGCTGCCTGAGCTTGCTTGATCTGGACTGAGTTCTTTCATTTCTTTCTTCTTTTCAGTTTACAGTGTCTCCTTCAGTCTGTGATGATTTCCTTCAGTCTTTTGGTTTTTGGTTTCTCTTGCTTCCTTTCGTTGAGTCGGTGAGCTTCATTCTCTCCTCATGTAGTGGGGGTTTTGTTCTTTTGGTCCCAGTGGGCAGTTTGTTCACCTGCAGCTGGCTCCTCCTTTTCTGGCAAAGAATGAGTCAAATGGGGTCTGGAGGGGTCCTTTGGTTATTAATGCTTGGTTAGTGTTGCCAGGGGTGCATCATATGTTGTGTCGTGGCAGCTCTCTGCTGCTACCCTTGTGCCACTGATTCTGCCTCAGTGGATGCTTTGTGAGTTGGTCTTTTTACTTTGGTCCCTGTTCCATGGCTCGTATTGCTTAGGTGGTCAGCAGTGTTATTAAGTCTAGCCAGTCTGCAGTCTACCCTTACACTCATGATGTTAGGAAATATGCTGCTCTCTTGACTATATTCTCGAATATGTCCTGTCTGATATTCAGGCGAGGGGTTTTGGAGGTTGAACAGGGTTCTTGGCGACCCAGTATCTTGTCATTGTGCCTGGGCCCTGGCACCCTTGTGTTGATTTTGGTTGTGTTTCTCAGCCAGGAGTCTCATCTTCATCTTAATTTCTGTGGTGCTCCCTCCTCCCAGGTGATTGCTCACTTGTTTTTCTTCTCTGTGAGTAGTTAGCTTCAGGCAACCACAAAGAGCTTTCCCCAGAAAACCAACACTGAATGTAATGAAATGCCAATTTCTATGTGAACCCTCACAACCTCCCTCCCTCCAGGTTGTCGGATGTTTGGTTACATCTACCATAGAACTGAGGATGAAGAAGCTGGCCTGCCCCTTTTCCCCCAAACAAGTGGGGAAAGTGGGGCGAACGAGGTTGCACTAGTTTTGAGAGATTCCAGTCGTTTGTTTACTTTGTTTTTTTGGCAGTTCTTGGGCTGCAGTGGCAATTGAAGTCGGCATTGGTTTGTTTTGTCTCGATGATTTTCTGGGTGCCTTCCCAGGTGGTGGCATAAATAAATAAATAAATAAATAAATAAATACCTAAATATCACTGCTCATGGTACCTTTGTTGAAATAGCCAGGTTCTGGCTCTGGAATCCGGTAGGTAAATAGAACTCTACAGCTGATGTGACCTAGTAGGTGGTACACTCTGTGATAGTAGCTTCAGGGAGCCACTGGGGCTCACCCTAGAACCTAGAAATTGGCATTTCATTACATTCAACACTTGTTTTTGTGTACTGTATGAGACTGGCATGCCTGATAATGTGAATATTAAAGCAGTATAAGTTTGACAAGATGTTTCATTATACTGTAATAATTCATGTTTATTAAATCTCTTATATCCCTTATTTTTTCTTTGGCAGCCCATCCTTTCAACAAGAGAACTACATCTGTATTACAGACATTCAGTGATTTAAGACTTTATGTAAGTAGTAGATATAAATACTGGTGATACAGTGTAGTATGAGAGCAGTAAATAGGACAGAAAAATATGTAGAGCACACACTCACAAGAACTAAATGCTTTATCTCAGCACTATATGTTTAACTCTCAAAGTAATTACCTAAGTGTAGTTACAGGATGAGATCTATGCTCATGGTGTCCCATCTTCCCAGTACTCTGACATATAACGCTTTGAAACTACAGATGGTTTTGGCCTCCACCACCACCTCACTTGTTCCTGCCGTCTACCACTCTACAAAAGTGAATTATCTTATATTTCTATAGCAGCTTTGTTTAGTTAGCTGAAATGTATGATCTCTTGTTCCTTAAGTTGCAGGTCTTGGGAATTCTTCCTTATCAATTTTGTTGATTCCTGTTACGGCCACTATGGGTCGCAACTGGGTTCTTTGCTGGAGGAACCAAAGTACAGTACTAGTATCTGACCCCAAGTCAATAGTGGCTTTCAAGGAGTAGGCTTGGTAATGCAAATAAAATTTAAGGGGGGGAGTTTAACCACTGTGCTGCACGGAGTTTATTGTGAAATTCCCCCGGTGCGCATGAAATAAAGTGTTCCCCCCAATTTTTTTTTCTTCATAAAATTATTCCCTTCCCTAAACATGTCTATGTAAAAATAAATACCAAATTCCACTTTGGCTGTGGGGATGTGGACAAGGTGCGCTGTGACGTCATCAGGGCCTGGTCGCCCGTGGGGTGAATCGGCCAGACACAGTCGCGCAGGCCATTCAAGCAATGGGTGTTGCCAAAAATATATTTTCAATTATTTGTTTTATATATTTCCAATGCAGTTTTATTTGTTTTTTTTATCATATATGATGAATATTTGTGTCCTTTACAATATGTATATAGTAGAACGTTCATAATGTTCCCTAGAACTGTGATACATGTGTCCACAATAAATGTTTATTGTTGCAATATTTCCTGTTAAAAATTCTTTAAAATTACAATATGTACAGTTTCACACACTATTTACACAGTAACACACTGTATTACACACTCAGTACTTTGGAAGTGAGTAACAATCAACGAAGTAGTCCATGGTACAGAGCGAGACTTCGCTCTCAGTGTACCAGGTACAGATAAATTTTCGCTTCCTGTTTCTTCATTCTGTGTGCTTGCAAATAACGCACTCACGTACACCCTTGGCTTTAGTATTTGTAGGTTGTATGTAGCCAAGCTTGTAAAGCATAAGGTAGTATTGAAAAGATTATAGGAAAAGATCAATTTGTAACGTAGTCTTGAAAAGATCGCTTTGTATGGTCCCACACAGGAAGAGTTTCAGCTTACCTCAAGAGTGTCTGTCAGTCAGAAAGAGATTCAGCTAGCCTCAAATAGTGTCCGTCAGTTAGGAAGAGATTCAGGTATTCGTGAAAATATCTATGGAAAACACCACCATGGAAGTCGCTAACACTGTTCATCTATGCTATTTGTATCAGATGTATCATCACTGAACGCAGAAAACGATTCATCTATGTTTCATCTAAATAAATTGTAGATAGCATAGGATTGCAAAGGTGACGCTCAGAGCTACAACTGGATACGCTCGCTGTATCGTCCTCATAGGTGCTGTATCACTTGCATCCGACCTTTGTGTTAGGTCCTTATTGCGCCTAGCTTCACCAATATTATGACCCTTGTGTTCTTCAAACAATAAGGTTTGAATTTCACCGACAAAGTATTATCTTTCAACACTGCGTCAGACAGGTGTTTGGGAGCCAGAGGCGCGTGTGCCACCCATGGTTGTTCATTCAGTACTAACCCAGCCAGCAGCCCAAGGGCATTCTGGGAATTTTTTCCAAGATAGCTGCCTCTCACTGGAGGTCCTAAGAGTCCATTTCGTACACAACCAACCTCGTACACATTTAGAATTGGCTACGAAAAATCAAAGAGTTTTCTCGGTTGGCGCAGTTTCCCGCCAACCGAGAATACTCGGTTGGCACAGTTAAGTGGTTAAAGGAATACGACACTTCATCAATTATCAATATATTCACATATTATCACTTTCCCATCACCTTAAATAGAATCATAAACGAAGTATTACTACAATGATATATACACATGTGTCGCTCTCATAAGACACTAAGCGCTCCTCGATGCTCATGCAATGCAGCCTTGTCAACTTCCGTGTTTCCTCAACACACAGTACCGTCCTCAACCAGTACTGGGAAACACCAACGAGTCTACCCTAGCCATGGGCCAGCCTATCTACAGTCTCACAAGGTGCTCCTTGTGAACGCCCACAATCACACTCCAGCCTGGTGCTGGCAGAGAACATCAGCCTCGCGCTGCTGGGCTTCTACACGAACAAATACAAGGGTAGCGAACCCCTGGCAGGAGCTCCTTGCAACTAGCTAGTTACACTCCTCAGTAGCACCTCACTGTCGGTCGTCTCTTCCTCTAGCCAGTCCCGGGATACGCCGAATTCTGTCACTGCCACTTCACAGGCAGACAGCAGATACGGCTCAGTTCCTCTTTGGTGGCGGCTCACTGCTCACATAAAGTAGAATGGAGTAGAGAGATAATAGCCTGCCCTGGGTAGACTGACTGTCTTCGTACCACCGCAGCCCTACGTTGCCTCTGTGGATGCAGACACGTCATCAGTAAACTGGCCAGTACTTGGGACACTAGGAAATACTACTTACAGACTCTAACATTGACATACAACTCAATATCCCAATAGATGGTGCTGATGTTGCTAGGCGCCACCTCACCAGAGGTCAGCTACAGCGACTCTTCGGGCTCACCAAGGCAGGAATCTAGAGTCTCTTTCAGGTATCATATTGCCACCACCAGATGGCGTCATCCATTGTGTGGGGGTTTCGGGAGCGGACTCACAGATGGCGTTGACGTTGCTACTCCATACTCCGACGATGGAGTCGGGTTTGTAACAATTCCCGTTGCTGTTTCTGGACATAGTGATCATATTGCCTCTTTTTCTTTTATCTTCTAGTTTTGGCATATTTAATGCCTCTAACCTCTCCTCTTAGGTCTCATCTGTCAGTTCCAGAAACCATTTAGTTGCAAGTCTTTGCACCTTTCTGGGGGGAGCCCCGTCGGCTCCCCGGAGCTTTACCGGCTGATATGCTAATGTCAGACTTTGGCATCAGTCATGTGTATGGAGTTCTACGGCCTACCGGGGACCACGAGCCAGAACCTGGCCCCCTCAGAGAGGCAAGGGGAGCAATGGCCTATAGAAACCCCCGTGTGGTTGGAAGCATTCTATGTCTGCCATCGACCGGGTCAAGCATCCAGAAAGGTAAGCATTCCAAAACAAACCCCTATTCTGGTGAAAATTGCTACCTAAAGCCGAACTAGTGGATAGAACTCTTCAACAGAAAACAAGGAAACTAGTATGACGTCATACGTCACCGCGCCGCTGTCTGCGCAGCTCCCCCCTCCCCGGGAGGGGGAAGGGGGAGCCCCAGACCTCCCATGCCGGCTATCCACCCATCAGTTCTTCGGCTGATGCTATAGGCAATGGTTATGTGCTCCGGCTCCAGTGGTTGTTTAAGCACTGTACCTAGAGTGTTGTGTCTGTTTTCTAGGTGGTGCGTGAGCCGGGAGTGATTCTTCAGTACTCGGGCTGCATGCGCCTAGGGTTTCCTTCCCTAGATGCCCTGTAAGTACTGCCCTTGGGGATTTGGGGCCACCTTCCACAAGTTCCTTGGGTCCTGCCCCTGCTTGGCCGTTTACTGCTTGGTTTTCGGCTGCTCTTTGTGTGCTTGGGTGTTCTGTCTCCCTTGTTCGCCTTAGAGTAAGGGGCAGTTTTTGCACTGGTGGGGCGCAGGGTACTGTGCAGCTTGTCTTTACCAATCATAGCGGCCGGCTCTGTTCCGCTTGGGTACGCTGTCCTCTTGCGGGGTTTTCTTTTTCTTTTTGTTTATCTACCTGGTGGGGGGGTCTGCCTTCGTTTTTACCCCTTGTGTCCCTTGTGTTCTGAGTATTTTCTGGTGGTACCCCTGCTAGGTCCCCGTGAGTGTACATGTCCCGGGGGTTCAGCTCTTAGAAAGTTGTTTGGTAGCTTTGGGTGCCGGTTAGCAGTACCCTGCCTGGGATTACCTGAGCGCGAGTCCTCTTATAGTAAACGCTCGGGACCCTGGGAAACCCCTGGGGGCGCGCGGGTCCGATGGATGTGACCCCAGAGTCCCCCCCTCGCTTCCAGCAAGTTTGAGGGTTGCTCTCACCCTTTGTCTCTGGGTGACTCTCTGTTTTGCCTCCGTCTGCTGCCTGTGGGGTTGGTGACACCTTCGACCCGGAGTCATGCGAGTTTGGTTGCTCGTTGTGGCTCAGTTACCCAGTTGTGCTAACAAAGCGGGTGCGGGCAGCAGGGGCGTTGCACTTGAGCCTTGGTGGTGGCAACGTTCTCGTGGTTTCCTCCCCGGGAGCCCCGGGGCTGCCCCGTTGTAGTTCGTTTTGGGACTTGGGGGTGTTGGTTGCTTCGGTTCCATCCACGCCCCCTTGTCTTTCCCCTGGATCACCCTTCCTGCCTGCATCCGGTTCCTTACCGTCTGTAGGTTCGGGGCGGGGTTTTTGATGGTGTTGAGACTCGGGCAGTCTCAGGGAATTCCGCTTCCGGGGTAGTGACGGGGGCATTTGAGCCTGTTCCTCCAGCCGTGTTGTACGAGTCTGCCAGTGGGCTCCCTTCATTAGTGTTTATACGGCTGCCCCGGTTTTCTGGTACGGCCGGGGCTTTGGGGGAACGGCTCGGCCCCGGGGCCTGTCGTGTAGGTTCCCGGGGCTGGGAAGGGGCTGACTTGGGGGGCCTTGGTCCCGTTGGACCCCGTGGGGGTTTTTATCCTCCTCTAGGCGGGGCTTGTGGTTACGCGGAGTGGGGTTTTTCCTCCCCACTCACCATACGTGCTGTTGGGCGTCGGCCTCTCCCCGGGCTGTGTTCCTTTTTGGGCTCTGCTTCTTTGGCCGGTTTTATTGTTCCTGCTTCCTCTTTTGGCTACTTTTCTCGTGCAGTAGTCCTGGCTGGCGCCTTCCCGCAGGGAGGGTGTGCGGTTCGGCCAGCGTGTTATGCGCATGCGCCGTGGAGTTTGTTTTGGTCTGGGCGGTGTTTCTGTGCTGGTGTTTTGCGCCCTTTTTGCTACAGTGCTTCGCCTCTCGTTCTTCTCCCTGACTGCGGTATGTGGCCCTTCGCGCCGGGGGTGTCCTGGTTCCCAGTTGTGGGGAGGACACCGCGGTTTTCCCTGTGTCATGGGTGTGGACCGCCTCCTTCGCCTCTCCCTGCTCTCCTGCGGGTCCGGCAGGGTCCGGCTCTGGCGTCTTCACCTGGCGGTGCTCCCAGGTTCTTCTGGGCACGGTTGAGTCGTGTCAAGTTCGTGCCACCATTCGCCAGGTGAGTTTCTGCGGTCTGGCGTCTTTTGGCCGGGCGCTGGATGCAGTGTTGTTTATATACCTGTCTTTATTTAGGTATATTTTTGTACGACTGAGACCGTTCGCACACCAGTGACTGTCCCTTTTTTCAACCCTTCCTGTCCCCCTCATGTGCATGTCCAACCCATGCTGGAGTCATTCAGGGGACCCTCCTTTTTAATGTTGTGAGTGTGGGGGTTGTAGGGTTGGTTCTGTACTCACCTGGTAAGGCTCCTGGCTGTGCTTGCAGGATTTGAGCTCTGGCTCTTGGGTCCCGCCTATCTGGTAGAACTTGCGGGATAGTACCAGTGGAGTGCAGTGGTGCTATTGGCACATTTGGGGAACACTGTATTACCATCAGAGGTCTGTGCTTGTTACACGACCTACTTGCGAGCATAAGCCTTCTTGCTGGTTCGTCCGTGGACTTCCAGGGCGCACTAGCCTGTTGTCGTATGGCAGTTCCGGCCTGTCCTGGTTGTGGGGGTATGTGGGCCGGTGGACTGCTCCTAGCAGCTGCCTGGTGGGCCACCCTCTGGCCGGTCTAGCCTGGCCTTGGGCCGGGCTTCAGGTGTAAAAGAGCTCCCAGTACCTCATCCAGCGGGTATCGAGCGGGGTTTCTCCGCCATCGGTCGCCTGGTGCAGGTTTCTGGGCCTGCAGGGTTTTGTCGTGTCTCTGTTGGCCATGTCTGGGGTCTGCCTGCTCCGTTCTCTGCCTTTGCAGAAGGGAGTTGTTATTTACATGTTGCATGTTGCAGTGGTGCCTGTTGCTGCTGCTGCACGTGTGCATTGGTACCGTGTTTCACGGTGGCGTGTCCTTGTTCCTGTGTCCGGTTGTGGAGTGGCACTTTGCTGCCGTTTTGTGCCTGGGGATTGCATGGGGGTTTTTCTGTCCCTGCCTGATTGTCCACCCCTGGTTGTTCTCCTGGGGTTTTTGTGCTTCTGCTCTTTCTTCCTGCCTCCTCTGTAGCAGGGATGTTCTGCGTGTGTTCTTAGGCGTTGGTCAGCCTGTGTCCTGTGATGTGCTTCTTTGTCTCGGTCTATTGCAGTTGTTCGTACCCCTTGGTTCGGGTACTGTTCTGGCGGCGACCCTTCCGCCTTCTTTGGTTTCCTAGCTTGCCCTGCCGGTTTTTTTTTTTGGGGGTCTTGCGATGTCTCGCGTCGGACCCGTCATTTCTGAACTCCTGGCGGGCTTGCATGCTTTGGGGAGTTTTTTCTGTTCGGCAGACGTTCCATCTCCTTGTGCCGCCTGGGTTTCGGTGGTCGCGCCCGAGATCTTCCCGCGGCTCCGCCTTTTTCCTGGGCTCGGAGGGGCCTTGTTGGGGCTGCTTGTGTTCTGCCTCGCGGTCTCGCCTCTGGTTGGTGGTCGGGTGGCTTCGTGGTAGGTGTCCCACCTGCGTGCTTCTCTTGGCGGCAGTATGGGGTATTTTGGCGGTCCTTCCTTTTCCTGTCCCTTCTTAGGTGGTTACTCTTGTTAGCTTGGTTTACTCTCGGCTTGGTTTTCTGCTGGGGGTTGGGGGCCGTCGTCTTGCCACATACTGTCGCCTCTTTTCGTGCGGCGCGGGCGGAGCCGCTTCAGCTTGCTTTCGGTCTTGGTGTTGCTTCTGCACCGTTAGTCAGCTGTCTTGTGCGTCGTTTCACCTCCGGCCTGTTCGTGCGCCGCTTGCACCATCCTGGTCTCTGGTCAGCATGCTCTGTCTTCTCCTTGGTTGGTAGTGCCCCTTCGGTTCCGGTGTGTTTTTTCGTCGGCTCTTTCCTTTGGGCCTTTGCCTCTGGGGTCGAGTCGCTGAGTTTTCTTGCTCCTTCGGTTTTAGCGTTTTGGTTATTTGGTGGCAGCAGTCTCCATCTTTTCTGGCGCGGGGTGGGGCTGCTGCATTCTGGAGGGGTCCAGGGTTTGTTGGTGTTTCGTTGGTCGGGCCGGGGGTGTGTCGTTTTTGTGTTCAGTGGCGGCCCTCCGCTGTTGTTTGCGTGCCACGGCGTTTGGGTCCGGAGTGCGTTTTGCGTTGATCTGGTTCTGTTCTTCCCGGTTCGCGGGTGATAGTGTCCCGGGTAGTCAGCCGTGTTCTTGCGGCTAAGCTGCCTGTGTTCTTCCCTCATGCCTGTGGCGTTCGTGGCTTCGCTGCTCTCGCTGCCGTCTGGGCGACGTGGCCTTGCGGTCTTTCGGGCATGGATTTTTGGTGTTCGTGCAGGGGCCTTGCTGCTCGTGGTTCTCGTGTTGTTCCCGGGATTTTCGGGGCTGTGGCACCTTGGGTTGGCGTTTGCTGCCGGTTGTCTCACCTCCTTGGGGGGTGCGTGGTGTCCGCCTCCCAGTTCTGTCCCTTTGACCTTCCTTTGTGGGTAGTTAGCTCCGGGGAGCCGACAGGGCTCCCCCCAGAAAACCAGTGCTGAATGTAATGAAACGCCATTTTCTGGGTGAGACCCGGAGGCTCCCCGGCAACCCTCCCTCCCTCCGGTCGGCATTTTTCGCGTGTTTTGACATCCAGCCTCAGAACTGATGGGTGGATAGCTGGCGTGGGAGGTCTGGGGCTCCCCCTTCCCCCTTCCGGGGAGGGGGGAGCTGCGCAGACAGCGGCGCGGTGACGTATGACGTCATATTAGTTTCCTTGTTTTCGGTGGATGAGTTCTATCCACTAGTTCGGCTTTAGGTAGCAATTTTCACCAGAATAGGGGTTTGTTTTGGAATGCTTACCTTTCTGGATGCTTGACCCGGTCGATGGCAGACATAGAATGCTTCCAACCACACGGGGGTTTCTATAGGCCATTGCTCCCCTTGCCTCTCTGAGGGGGCCCGGTTCTGGCTCGTGGTCCCCGGTAGGCCCTAGAACTCCATACACATGACTGATGCCAAAGTCTGACATTAGCATATTAGCCGGTAAAGCTCCGGGGAGCCTCCGGGTCTCACCCAGAAAATGGCGTTTCATTACATTCAACGCTGGTTTTTCCACTATGATGATATGCTTTTGAGATATGGGCACCATACTACTCCTGCATATTCTACCTTTGGTCTCATGAAGGTCATGAACAATTTCGTTAGTATTTCACCATACATGTATATAAAACCATTTCTGAAATGGGAAAGCGTAACCTAGGCTCCTCATACAATGTTCTTTTTATGGTCCTCAGTTGACAGTTTTCTATTTAGAACCCCCTTTAACCATTTAACTACGCCAGCCGAGTATTCTCGGTCGGTGGGAAGCTGCGCCAACCGAGAAAACTTTTTTGATTTTTCCGTACCCATTCTAAATGTGTGCGAGATTGGTTGTGTACAAAGTGGACTCTTAGGACCTCCAGTGAGAGGCAGCTATCTTGGAAAAAATTCCCAGAATGCCCTAGGGCTGCTGGCTGGGTTAGTACTGAATGAGCAACCGTGGGTGGCGCACGCGCCTCTGGCTCCCAAACACCTGTCTGACGTGGTGTTGAAAGATAACGCTCTGTCGGTGAAATTCAAACCTTGTTGTTTTAAGAACATAAAGGTCATAATATTGGTGAAGCTAGGCGCAATAAGGACCTAACACAAAGGTCGAATGCAAGCAATACAGCACCTATGAGAACGATACAGCGAGCGTATCCAGTTGTAGCTCTGAGCGTCACCTTTGCAATCCTATGCTATCTCCAATTTATTTAGATGATACATAGATGAATCATTTTCTGTGTTCAGTGATGATGTATCTGATACAAGTACCATAGATGAACAGTGTTAGTGGCTTCCATGGTAGTGTTTTTCATAGATATTTTCATGAATACCTGAATCTCTTCCTGACTGACGGACACTCTTTGAGGCAAGCTGAATCTCTTCCTGTGTGGGACCATACAAAGCGATCTTTTCAAGACTACGTTACAAAGTAATCTTTTCCTATAATCTTTTCAATACTACCTTATGCTTTGCAAGCTTGGCTACATACAACCTACAAGTACTAAAGCCAAGGGTGTACGTGAGTGCGTTATTTACAAGCACACAGAATGAAGAAACAGGAAGCGAAAATTTATCTGTGAAGATAAATTTATCTTTACCTGGTGCACTGAGAGTGAAGTCGAGCTGTGTACCATGGACTACTTCGTTAATTATTACTCACTTCCGATGTACTGAGTGTGTAATACAGTGTGTTACTGTGTAAATAGTGTGCGAAACTGTACATAATGTAATTTTAGTGAATTTTTAACAAGTAATATTGCGACAATAAACATTTATTGTGGATACATTACTGACACATTTATCACAGTTCCATGGAACATTATGAACGTTCTACTGTATACATATTGTAAAGGACACAAATATGCATCATATACAATAAAAAAAAAATAAAACCGCATTGGAAATACATAAAACAAATTGAAAATATATTTGTGGCAACACCTGGTGCTTGAATGGCCTGCGCGACCGTGTCTGGGCGATTCACGCACAGGCGACCAGGACCTGATGACGTCACAGCGCACCTTGTCCACGTCCCCACAGCCAAAGTAAGTGGAATTTGGTATTTATTTTTACATAGACATGTTCAGGGAAGGGAATTTATCATTTTATGAAGAAAAAAGAATTTTTGGGGAACACTGTATTTCCTGCGCACCGGGGGAATTTCACAATAAACTCGGCGCAGCATGGTGGCTAGATCTCTTCTTTATCAGAATTTTTTAAATGCTTTTTCAAATAAGTTGTAGGTTGCCTGTGGTCTATTTCTCTTTGTCTACATTCCATAACATGTCATTTATTCATATTAAATTCCATTTGCCAAATGGTGCTCCATACACTTAATTTATCCAAGTCTTTTTGAAGGGCATGATAACTGTCTAAGTTTCATATCTTACCTAGTATCTTAGCATCATCAGCAAATATGTATATATAATTATATTTTACTTCTGGTTGGTGTTTCGTTTATATGAACAATGAACACTACCTGTACAAGAACTGAACCCTGTGCTACTGGTCGCGCAGGCCGACCTGCCTCAGTTTACTAGAGCCACCCGCTTAGTGACGATCACGCTTATAAGAAATTCCATTATTTTGGTGATTTATTGTTTTTTGAAGACAAAACTACTTATTACATATCATGCCATGGGGTCCCAAGAAAGTCGGTGATAAGGTTCAACATATGAAAACACATGGAAGGATGACCATAGAGGAAAAACAGACATAATTCGTAAACATGAAGATGGGGTGTGGGTTGCTGAACTAGTTAGGCAGTACAAGAAATTTCCGTCAACTAAAGCCACCATACTTGCTAAGATAAAGGACATTATGAGTGCTAAAGTGGCAAAAGGCGTATCAATAATCATGAAACATAGAACACAAACACTTAAGGATGTTGAACAGTTGTTATTAATTTGGATACATAGCAAGGAGTTAGCAGGTGATAGCATTTCAGAGGCCATCATTTATAAAAAAGCAAGGAAATTGCATGAAGATCTTATAAGGAAAATCCCTGGAATGAGTGATGCAGAAGCGAAAGAGTTTAGGGCGAGCAGAGGGTGGTTTGAGAAATTTAGAAAAAGAAGTGACGTTCATAGTGTTTTGAGGCATGGGAAGGGTGCCAGCTCTGACAAACCAGCGGCTGAAAGATTTATTGGCGAATTTAAAGATTTTGTGCAGAGTGAGGCATACCTACCACAACAAGTGTTTAATTGTGACGAGACAGGGCTGTTCTGGAAAAGATTGCCAAAAAAGACATACATTACCAAGGAGGAGAAGTCATTGAATGGACACAAGACTATGAAAGATAGGTTTACTCTTGTTCTGTGTGGTAATGCGAGTGGTGATTTGAAAAATTAAACCCTTGCTTGTGTATCATTCCAAAAATCCAAGGGTTTTAAAAAAATATAATGTGTAGAAAAACAAAATGTGTGTGATGCTAAGGGAGGGCTAATGCTAAGGCATGGGTGACAAGGCAATTTTTTACTGAGTGGATAAATGAAGTGGTTTGCCCTTCCATCAAAAAATATCTGCAGGAGAAAAGTTTGCCACTCAAGGCCCTGCTTCTCCTCGACAATGCTCTTGCCCATCCTCCAGGCTTGGAGGATTCATTGATGGACATATTTAATTTTGTCACAATAAAGTTTCAACCAGTATAGGGGTTTGTTTTCGGATGCTTACCTTTCTGGCTGCCTGACTCAGTTGATGGCAGACATAGAATACTCCAAATTCTATGTGCTATTCTATAGGCCATTGCTCCTCATGTCTCTGAGAGGGCCAGGTTCTGGCTCATGGTCCCCGGTAGGCCTATGAACTCCATTCACACTGATGCCAAAGTCTAATATATTACATATCAGCCTGTATAACTCCGGGGAGCCTCCAGGTCTCGCCCTGAAAATGGCGTTTCATTACATTCAACGCTGGTTGAATGTAATCACAGTCAGGGGGGTCTTCTTTAATACTATCATCACTAAATAATACCAGTTTCCTATAGATTTTGAAATTTTTAGGCGATGCTGTGGTCACAAGCTGAACAGCAGTGCTGTGAGCTCATGCTGCATGCACCAGCCTTGGCTGCTCACTCAGTACTGAGGATCTCACACCCACGTTGTGGGAATGTTGCTCACGATTTGAAAAAAGTGGTGTCTGTTTACAAGAGCCCTGAGGAAGCTGGTGTGTAGCCTTGGGACTTTTAAATCTTGCACTGTACTCCAACACATCAATAGCTGTGGTGCACAATTCTGCAACAGTTGTGTTGCACAGTTGTGTTGCACATCTATTGATGTGTTGCACAGTTTAAGGGTTAATGAAAGTATCTCTCACATAGTTATCACAAGCTTCTGCAGCAGTCACTGCTTTGAGCTGACAAACTTTAGCTAATAATTTCAATGAATGAAGAAACTAATCAAACGACTCACGGGGCTCTTGGAGTCGTGTTGCAAGCACATACCTTGCAAATACTTCATTCTTGGGTTTCACAAACAGTTCTGTTAGGGTTTTTTCAGCTGCATCATACGTGGTGCAGTCAGCTATGTAGTTGAACACACGTGGAGCAACATAATTTATCAGGAGACCTAGCTTGTCCACGACGGGAGTAGTTTGTTGTACTGCTAGAGAGAAGTTTTGAATGTCTTGAGCCAGTGACGCCATTCTTGAGCGGCATTGGTGGAGTTTAGGTCAGTAGCAAACCACTCGGGCTGTAGGAACTGCTTCAAATTCACTGGCTGAATTATTTGATCAATAAATTGATGTAAAACAAACACTCTGCCAGACTTGTGGCTTTATTGATCAAACAACTACAGTACAGTCACATCCTGCAACAAAAACCAGCCATATAATAATCAGCACACATATTACAGTCCAAGCACTGTCTGTTTACTATAAGAACAAGCAAACAGCATGAGACTAAAGCTAGGGCAACAGAAATTAGCGGAGCACACCTCCACGGACCTGTTACTCATGCACAACTCAGCCGATCTGCCGGCCACCAAAGAATAACAATCAAGTGAGCATCTATCCGGCACAACTACAGCTCCACTCCGATATGATAGACACACTTATACTACATTTAAAAAGCAATTCTGCTTTTTTAGCAGCAATTCTGAAAATTGGAAAGTGAAGCATAGGCGCCTCACACAGTGTTCTTCGTGTGGTCCGCAGGTGACAGTTTTCTATCAAGAACCACCCCTAGGTCTTCTCTTTATTAGAAGTCTTTAACCCTTCAGCTGTGCAAGTGATTTTACCATGCAACACACTGGTGCACATAAAAAAAAGACAATTTTTTGTGTCTGTTCTACAAAAATTCTACAAAAGTCCCTATGACATCAGCACGACATGCTTGCTCAAGCAGTGAACATCCCAGGCAAGTTGTGCGGCCTGCTCAAATACTAGGAGTTGCTGTGAATAAGTTTCTTTTTTTTTATCATATTTCACATAATTTATTCAAACTGTTTTCACAAAAATTGTTCAGTGTTGTGTCACTTGATGTTCTTATACAATAAATTGTGTGGAACATCGCTACTCATAAATATATATCACTCAACACCACACCAGTGAGCAGCACCAGGAAGCAAGAGTCACACTGCAACAGGCTCCAGGAATATCCAACTGCTTAAGTATTGAGAACAGTTTGAGGGCTGCAAGTCATGTCCCAGGTTACATAAAGGTATTGGGAAGCAGAAGAGTAAATAAGATACAAGAAATAAGTGAAAGTGAGTGAAAATTCTCTGTTGGAAAAGTTTATACTCCAAAAACAAAAGATCCTCAATATCAAAGATGGCCACCACCACAGAAGAGGTAAGCACACCAGCAGATGAATGTTTGGAAGGATTCTCAGCACAAAATACAGTGGCACCTCGACTTACGACTCCCCCTACTTACAAATTTTTCGTGTTACAAAATAATTTTCGTCGGAAAATGCGACTCGACTTGCGACCTCTGCCTCAACTAGCGACTTTTTTTATACACGTATGGATCGACTGATCGTGTGGTTCCTGGTAGCACGGCCAACCCTGCCTCAGTTTACCAGAGCCGCCCAGTTAGTGACAATCGTGCTTGTAAAGAATTTAATTATTTTTGTGCTTTTTTTTTGTTTTTAACATAAAAGTAATTATTATATATCATGCCATGGGTCCCTAGAAAGTCAGTGGTAAGGTTCTACCTAAGAAAACTGGTGTGAAGATGACCATAGAGGAAAAACAAGAGATCATTCATAAACATGAAAATTGTATGAGGGTTGTTGATGTAGAGTTGAGGATGTCCCTTCCTAATTTAATAAGAAAATGTGTGCAGTATACCTTGAGGTTACCTTGAGGAGCTTCCAGGGCTTAGCGTCCCCGTGGCCCGGTCGTCGACCCAGGCCTCCTGGTTGCTGGACTGATCAACCAGGCTGTTGGACGTGGCTGCTCGCAGCCTGACGTATGAGTCACAGCCTGGTTGATCAGGTATCCTTTGGAGGTGCTTATCCAGTTCTCTCTTGAACACTGTGAAGGGTCGGCCAGTTATGCCCCTTATGTGTAGCGGAAGCGTGTTGAACAGTCTCTGGCCTCTGATGTTGATAGTTCTCTCTCAGAGTACCTGTTGCACCTCCGCTTTTCAAAGGGGGGTATTCTGCACATCCTGCCATGTCTTCTGGTCTCATGTGATGTTATTTCTGTGTGCAGGTTTGGGACCAGCCCCTCTAACATTTTCCATGTGTAAATTATTATATATCTCTCCCGCCTGCGCTCAAGGGAGTACAGATTTAGGCTCTTTAGTCGGTCCCAATAGTTTAGGTGTTTTACCGAGTGAATTCTAGCAGTATAGGATCTCTGCACGCTCTCCAGGTCGGCAATTTCTCCAGCTTTGAAAGGGGCTGTCATTGTGCAGCAGTACTCCACTCTAGAGAGCACAAGCGTTTTGAAAAGTGTCATCATCGGTATAGCATCTCTAGTGTGAAAAGTTCTTGTTATCCAACCTGTCATTTTTCTTGCAGTTGTGACGGCTACTTTATTGTGTTCTTTAAAGGTAAGGTCTTCCGGCATGAGTACACCCAGATCCTTTACATTGCCTTTTCGTTCTATGTTATGATTTGCCTGAGTTTTGTACGTGGTTTCCGTTTTTATATTTTAATTTTTTCCATAGCGCATGAGCTGGAACTTATCTTCGTTAAACACCATATTATTTTCTGTAGCCCATAGAAAGACCTGATCTACATCTGACTGGAAGTTTGCCGTGTCCTCTATGTTGCCTACTCTCATGAAGATCCTAGTGTCATCTGCAAAGGATGATACAGTGCTATAGGTTGTGTTCTGGTCTATGTCCGATATGAGGATGAGAAAAAGTACTGGAGCAAGCACAGTACCCTGGGGGACTGAGCTCTTCACGGTTGATGGGCTGGATTTTATTTTGTTGACTATTACACATTGGGTTCTGTTGGTCAGGAAATTGTAGATCCATCTGCCTATTTTTCCGGTAATTCCTTTTGAACGCATTTTATGTGCAATAAAGCCATGATCACATTTATCAAAAGCTTTTGCGAAATCTGTGTAAATTACATCAGCGTTTTGTCTTCCATAGCATCTAATGCCATATCATAGTGGTCCAGCAACTGTGACAGGCAAGAGCGCCCTGTTCTGAAACCGTGTTGTCCGGGGTTATGGAGATGCTGTGATTCCATGTATTTTGTGATCTTACTTCTTAGCACTCTCTCAAAATTTTTTATAATGTGCGATGTTAGTGCTATCGGTCTGTAATTTTTTGCCTCTGCCTTATTTCCTCCTTTATGAAGTGGTGCTATCTCTGCTGTTTTTAGTATATCAGGAATAACGCCAGTATCTAGGCTTTGTCTCCACAGAATGTGGAGGGCCTGCGATAGTGGTTTTTTACAGTTCTTGATGAATATGGAGTTCCAAGAATCCGGGCCTGGTGCAGAGTGCATAGGCATACTGTTTATGGCTTCTTCAAAATCTAGTGGGGATAGGGTGATGTCTGATATATGATTTGATGTTGGTATCATATCCATGAAAAATTCATTTGGGTTATCAATCTTTAGTGCATTTAATGGCTCACTGAAAACAGTGTCGTACTGCTTCCTCAGTAGCTCGCTCATTTCTTTGTTGTCATCGGTGAAAGTTCCATCTCCCTTTTGCAGGGGCCCGATACTAGATGTGTTTTTTTATCTTGATTTTGCATAGTAGAAAAAATATTTCGGATTTCTCTCTATTTCACTGATGGCCTTTTGCTCTCTTTGCCTCTCCTGGGTTTTGTATGATTCTTGTAGCTTGAGTTCAATTGTTTCTATTTCTCTACCTAACCATCTTTGCCGTTCTTGAGATAAGGTGCGACTCTCAAGTTGTTCCGCGATTCGTTTTCTTCGCCTATATTGGGAACGACGATCCCGTTCCAATCTGCATCTCTTTCTCTTTTTTCTTAGGGGTATGCGGTTTGAACATATTTCTAGTAATTACCTAAGTGTAATTACCTAAGTGTAGTTACAGGATGAGAGCTACGCTCGTGGTGTCCCGTCTTCCCAGCACTCTTTGTCATATAACGCTTTGAAACTACTGACGGTCTTGGCCTCCACCACCTTCTCACTTAACTTGTTCCAACCGTCTACCACTCTATTTGCGAAGGTGAATTTTCTTATATTTCTTCGGCATCTGTGTTTAGCTAGTTTAAATCTATGACCTCTTGTTCTTGAAATTCCAGGTCTCAGGAAGTCTTCCCTGTCGATTTTATCAATTCCTGTTACTATTTTGTATGTAGTGATCATATCACCTCTTTTTCTTCTGTCTTCTAGTTTTGGCATATTTAATGCTTCTAACCTCTCCTCGTAGCTCTTGCCCTTCAGTTCTGGGAGCCACTTAGTAGCATGTCTTTGCACCTTTTCCAGTTTGTTGATGTGCTTCTTAAGATATGGGCACCACACAACAGCTGCATATTCTAGCTTTGGCCTAACAAAAGTCATGAACAACTTCTTTAGTATATCGCCATCCATGTATTTAAATGCAATTCTGAAGTTAGAAAGCATAGCATAGGCTCTTTGCACAATATTCTTTATGTGGTCCTCAGGTGATAGTTTTCTATCTAGAACCACTCCTAGATCTCTTTCTTTATCAGAATTCTTTAAAGATTTCTCACATAATATATAGGTTGTGTGGGGTCTATGTTCTCCTATTCCACATTCCATAACATGACATTTATTAACATTAAATTCCATTTGCCAAGTGGTGCTCCATATACTTATTTTGTCCAGGTCTTCTTGAAGGGCATGACAGTCATCTAAATTCCTTATCCTTCCTATTATCTTAGCATCATCAGCAAACATGTTCATATAATTCTGTATACCAACTGGTAGATCATTTATGTACACAATAAACATCACTGGTGCAAGAACTGAACCCTGTGGTACTCCACTTGTGACATTTCTCCATTCCGATACATTGCCTCTGATTACTGCCCTCATTTTTCTATCAGTCAGAAAATTTTTCATCCATGATAGAAGCTTACCTGTCACCCCTCCAATATTTTCCAGTTTCCAGAACAACCTCTTATGTGGAACTCTGTCGAAAGCCTTTTTTAGGTCCAGATAGATGCAGTCAACCCAACCATCTCTTTCCTGTAATATCTCTGTGGCTTGATCATAGAAACTGAGTAAATTCGATACACAGGATCTTCCAGATCGAAAACCATACTGTCTGTCTGATATTATATCTGCTACTGAGCTTATGTTTTCCAGGCACTGGTTCAGGTATGCATTTTCTAGCTGTTCTTCCCAGTTTATTTCTGTGAAGTCCTGGTTTATTTGCTCCCAGTTTATCTGTTTATTATTGAAGTTAAATTTGCTGAAATCTCCTCCACCGGGAATCTGGACTGGTTTTGAAGGTCTACTCCCCATGGTTGTCATAACTTCAATTAAGTTGTGATCTGAGTAACAGGTATTTGTAATCATTATGTTCCTGATCAACTCATCATTATTAGTGAAAATGAGGTCGAGCGTGTTCTCCTTCCTAGTTGGTTCTACTATTTGCTGGTTTAAGGCAAACCTGGCGCACATCCGTAGCAGGTCATTTGCATGTGCCTGTTCGTTTAGGCTACTTCCTGGTATTCTTTCTGATATTACTGTATTAGCCAGGTGCTTCCATTTCAGGTGCCGTAGGTTAAAGTCCCCAAGCACGATGATGTTCGGAGCTGGATTAGTGAGGTTTTCCAAGCAGTGTTCTATTTTCATTAGTTGGTCTTTAACCCTCAAACCGCGCATATCATATATAAATGATATCAGTGACAAAACCGAAACCGCGCACATCATTTATATATGATTTCGTGTCTAGCGCTATAATTTAAACGCCCCGCCTGGGATAGGGGCAGCTATAGTACAGCCACGACCAATAGTTGCCAGATGCCACCTAGAAAAAAAATCCAGGCCAACATTCTTGGGTGTTACAGCGTCAGTATTGAGCAAACCACCAAGGCTGGCGCACGCAGGACGAGCTCACAGCACCGCTGTTCAGCTTGTGACCACAGCATCGCCTACAAATACCATAATATAAATGATACTGCTATTATTTAGCAGTGATAGTATTACTGAAGCCCCCTGAATGTGATAAAACTGACCAGGATACTGATAATAGCAGGATTGTGGTGATATTTAGCGCTGTGCTCCATGAAGGGAGGAGTAAGGGCTGTGGAGGGAGGGTTGTGGCGTCATCTTCTGACTGTGTGTGGCCACCATTTATTGACTGCACTCACCATACCAGCTTAGTGGTTCGCTATGGTGAACACAAATGTAGATACTTATATATAACGTGTGTATAGAGTGTGATAACAGCGAGAGGAGTAGGTTGGGAACTGCCATTTTGGTGAGGGAGGAGCATCGTCTGCACGACTTGGCATGGTGTTTACTGGTGGCCACTATGGTCATTGGGCTCCATACCAGCTTATTTGTTCAGGTATGGTGAATAAAACAGGTAGATACTTATACATAATGTGTGTATATAGCGTAATAACACCACAAACAATATTGTTGGAGGACAAATATTAGTGCGTTTGGCCTTGAGGGCAGCCGCTGATCAGCTGACTGTGTGAGTAGCTACGTCTTATGGCCTTCACTCACCATACAAGCTTAGATGTACAGTTATGGTGAACAAAACATGTAAATACGTATATATAACGTCTGTGTATAGTGAATAAATACAGAAAGAGTATTGTGGGAGGTGAATGAGGGTGAGTGAGGTGGTGTTGAGGGAGGGAATGGCAGTGAGTGGCTCGCTGGTGTTTGGCGATCACTCCTCGTTGCTTTTTGACTCACAAGACCAACTTAGTAGTTCGTTATGGTGTACAAAACATGCAAATACTTATATATAACCTGTGTATATAGTGTAACAACAGCAAAACTATTTGTTTATTGCTTTATGAACATAATAATTGAATCACTAATATGCACACCATAATTTTGAGTACAGCGATGGTTCACACATTATATAATATAAATATACCACAATTCACTGTATGGAATAATATTACTGCAAAAAAATTAAGAAAAAATCAGAGACATTGAAATAATTAGGTAATAATATATTTGTGGCAACTGCCGTCTGACAGCTCGGGCGGAGCAGACCTCGTCTGGCGAAGGCTCTGCCAACGCCCCTTTTTTGCCACACTTCCCTACCCTATTTCGGCTAAAATATGCCACCTACGATTTTTTTGTTATTTTTTCCGTGATCAGGGAACAAAAATGAACACTTCTATAAGATGAAAGAATTTTTTGGATTTTTTTTTTGTTGCACCTGTGGGTGTGAATTCCATTTGGGCCCCTAGCGGTTTGAGGGTTAAACTGCTGAGGGTTTGCCTCCCGTGACTTATATACAAGGACAATAACTACATTTAGAATCTCTATTTTGATTATCAGCACTTCCACCATATCATTTGAAGTGTTTAGCAGCTCAGTACAGATGAGTGTGTCTTTGATGTAGAGGCTGACCCCACCCTGAAGCCGGTGTTTCCTATCACATCTGAAGAGATTGTACTCTGAGATCCATATTTCACCATCATGGTAGTCCTTTGTGTGGGTTTCTGTTAGGGCTGCAAACACTGCATTTGCCTCATGAAGGAGACCATCAATAAAGTGAACTTTGTTGGATTTGCGTGTTTTTATACCCTGGATGTTGGCAAATATAAATGATGTTATCGTGTTAGTGGAAGTGCTGAATGCCTTACTTGGTGTTAATATCTGAGGCTGAAGGAAGGGAAGAATGGGAAGAATTGCAAATTTTTGCTGAAAAGTGTCACCCAAATCAAGCTGTAGCAGGCCATTGTGTTAACCTTTTTAACCCTTAACCCTTCAATTGCGCATCGCATCATACGATGCTTTGCCCGACTTGCAGTAAATTGCGCATCGCATCATATGATGCGCGGGCATACCGCGCACGATTTGAAAGGCCCGCGGGGTATAGGGGGTCCCCATACGCTGCCCAGGGGCTATAGTAAACAGCCGCCATTTTGAAAAAAAATCCAGCTCACGCTACCATCGCTTGGGAGGCCTCAGTTACCCAGCAGCCACCATGTCGAGCGCACGGCCGAACGCTTCCCGAGCACACCCCACGCAATCACTCACCCAAGAGCAATTAACCAGTGAATTATTTTCCGATAGTGAGGAAAGTGACTTTGATGACTCTGATATTGATAAAGACTACACACAATTGACCAATGTTGATAGCACGGACAGTGAATATGAGATACAGCCGGCTTCCATGGCGAGGCCTATATGCTCACCCATGCCGCCTCGCCCAGTGTCTACCCCAATTCTCCCTTGCCCACACAGTTCCTGTGCTTATTTAGAGTCTGAGGATATTCTCGGTGATGAGTCAGAGGAAGGTGACTCTCTTTCTGGTTTTAGTGAAGTGGAATCAGAACATAGTGTTACCGAGCCTGGTGCCAGTACCAGTGGTGTTACTGGGCGAGATTTTGTCGCGTCAGCAGTGTCTCACCCAGCCAAGCGCCACCGCATGGAACAACATGTGGCACCAAGAGCCTCATGTTCACGTGCCTCTAACTCACGTGCACGTAGCGGCCGTACTGTGCGTAGACGGGCTTCAGCTCCTGGTCCACGGGGTGCATCGCTTCCTTGCCGTAGGGCCCCTGCTGCGTCCCCTGCGTCTCGCAGGATACTAGGTGTACTAGTGTGGAGTGATGGTGCTGGTTTTATTCCCCGAATTCCTGCCTTTGACAATAAAGACGTTGGGATGACAGATCTTTTCCCTGATAATGGTGATGATATGAGTGAATGTGATTATTTTACCGCATTCTATGATGAGCCGCTCATGGAATATATTGTACACCAAACGAACCTTCATGCGGCTCAGCTCATTAGAAAAGAGAACAGAATTTTCACGCTTGCAACGTTGGAAAAACACTAATATAGGTGAAATGTATGTGTTTCTTGCAATATGTATGTTGATGAAACACTGTGTCAAACACGCTGTCACAGATTACTGGAGCAAAGATCTGACTATTCCAACACGTTTCTTCAGGAAATATATGTCCAGAGACAGATTTCAGATACTCCTCAGGTGTGTGCATTTTGCAACTAATGAGGACCGGACTGAGTAGGATAGACTTTGGCGAGTGAGGCACTATATGAATGAGGTGATTGGAGAATTCAGAGATTTTTACGTACCAGCACAGAAGCTGGTGATTGACAAATCCCTTATACTATTCAAAGGACGTGTTTCATTCAAACAGTATATTCCCTCTAAACGAAATAGATTTGGATTGATATTCTTTGTACTGTGTGACTGTGAAACAGGATACGTGTTACACATGATTCTGTATTCAGCTAGCGATGTAGACATTCCCGGTAACGACGAACAAGGTTTCTCTGGTAGTGTGGTGAAGTCACTGATGGCACCATGGATGAACAAGGGCCACATCCTATACACAGATAATTACTATACAAGTCCATTGCTAGCTAAGTTCTTGATTGAAAATAGAACCGGGTTAGTTGGCACAGTAAAGCCACGAAGAAGGGAAATGCCAGTGTTTGGCGGTGGACTTGCAGTTGGTGAGTGCCAGGTACGGAAATGTGATGAAATACTCTCAGTACGGTGGAAAGACAAGAGAGAAGTGAACCTGCTGACAACCGTTCATGAGGGTACAATGCTGAACAGTGGCAAGGTGCACCGTGTAATGAGAGAACCAGTATATAAGCCAGATTGTGTTCTTGACTACAATATCAACATGCGTTTGATTGATAAGGCTGACATGATGATTGGCACTATCGAGTGTGTGCGGAAAACATTGAGGTGGACGAAAAAAGTGTTTTTCCATCTTGTTGACATGAGCATGTTGAACTGCTATAATTTGTACCTGGTGAAAACTGGACATAAACCTGTTTTCCATTCATTTGCTTTTACACTTGCAACACAGTTATTAGCAAAGTTTGGTCAAGAAGTAACTGGCATATGAAGACCAATCATGAACCCAGTGTTGCAGCATGATGCAACACCCAGGCTTGCTCACATGGATGCCATTCAGCAACACAGACTAAAGAATTTGCCAGCAGATGGAAAGCGTGCAATAGGCCAACGTGCATGCGTAGTATGTAAAACAACAAAACGAAGAGAGCAAAAACGTAAAATGGTGCAAATATGGTGTGAAGGCTGTGGAGTTGCATTGTGTGCTGTCGACTGCTTCAACGACTACCACTCACTCCAAGATTTCTAAATGAGCAATAACAGTGCAAAAAAACCTGTACATAGTGCGTGCTAGTGTGTACATATAAAATAATGAACATTGTGATTACTGTACATAATATAATGCCATAATGGAAAACGTTTGTGTGCGCATGTGTATACTCGATGTGTGCAACATATATTGACAATAACTGTCAAGTGACATTATATGCAACATAATTAGTGACTAATATTGCAAAGAATACACGCATAGACACTAAATAATGACGCGAAAATAAATTTGTGACAACTGTGGCTGCTTGAAGAGCGTGCGCGACACCTCTGGGACGCACAGTGCATGGGCGAACATGCAAGCTGTGACGTTACCATCCATCTTCTCGGCTCAATTACATTGGCGGTAAGTACAATTGAATTTTTTTTCCTGTGATCAAGGAACACGACTTAACAGGTTAGGAAGAAAAAATTATTATTTTTTTTTTTTTTTTGTGCCTGTGGGTGTCAATCAGTATATAGCCATGCGCTATTTAACCCTTCAATTGCGCATCGCATCATATGATGCTTTGACCGACTTGCAGTAAATTGCGCATCGCATCATGTGATGCTTTGGAGTACTACGCAAGATTTAAACGGCCCGCGGATACACAGGGTTCACCACACCTTAATCAGGGCTCTTGTAAACAGACGCCATTTTTTTAAAAAATCGTGGGCCAAACTTCCGGGTGTTAGGGGCCTCAGTATTGAGTCAGCTACCAAGCCTGACGCACGCAGCATGAACTCACAGCTCTGCTGTTCAGCTTGTGACCACAGCATCGCCTAAAAATGCCATAATATACTTGTTCATGCTATTATGTAGCGATGATATTATTACAGAAGACCCCTGACTGTGATAAAACTGACCAGGGTTCTGATAATAGCAGGATTGTGGTGATATTTGGCGCTGTGCGCCATGGAGGGAGGAGTAATGCTGTGGGAGGGAGGATGGTGGCGTTGTCTTTTGAGTGTGTGTGGCCACCTTTTATTGACTGCACTCACCATACCAGCTTAGTGGTTCGCTATGGTGAACACAAATGTAGATACTTATATATAACGTGTGTATAGTGTGAGATAACAGCGAGAGTAGGAGGTTGGGAGCTGCCATTTTGGTGAGGGAGGAGCGTCATCTGCAGGACTTTTGTTTACTGATGACCACGATGGTCTTTGGGCACCATACCAGTTTACTTGTACAAGTATGGTGAATAAAACAGGTAGATATTTATATATAATGTGTGTATATAGCGTAATAACACCACAAACAGTATTGTTGTAGGAGAAATATTAGTGCGTCTGGCCTTGAGGGCGGCCGCCACCAGCTGACTGTGTGAGTAGCTACGTCTCTCTGCCTTTACTCACCATGCAAGCTTAGATGTACAGTTATGGTGAACAAAACATGTAAATACTTATATATAACATCTGTATATAAAAGCAAAAATAGTATAGTGGGTGGAGAATGGTGGCAAGTCAGGTGAGGTGAGGTGAGGGAGGGAGTGGCAGCCAGTCACTGCCTGCCACTGTCACTGCCACTCAGCATACCAACTTAGTGGTTCATCATGGTGAACAAAACATGCAGATACTTATATATAACCTGTGTATATAGTGTAATAACCGACAAAGTATTTGTTCACTGTGATGAACATAATTGAATCAACAATATGCACACCATATTTTTGAGTACAGCGATGATTCACTCATTTTATTACATAAATATATCACACTACACGCTATTGAATAATATTACAGCAAAAAAATAAGAAAAATCAATCAGACACATTGAAATAATTAGGTAATTATCTCTTTGTGGAAACTCTGGCCTGACAGCTGGCGATCAACAGACCGCCTGGGACGCCCGCTCAGTCAGCGCCTGATTTTTGCCAGAATTCCCCGCCCTATAGTTGGCAATATATGCCACTTACGATTTTTTTTATTATTTTTTCCCGTGATCAGTGAACACAAATTAACAGGTTAGGAAGAAAAAATAATTTTTTTTTTTTTTTTGGTATGCGCCTGTGGGTGTCAAATGGTATATAGCTATGCGCCATTTAAGGGTTAAGGGTTAAATGGTGCATGGCTATATACTATTTGACACCCACAGGTGCATAAAAAAAAAAAAAAAAAAAAAAAAAATTTCTTCCTAACCTGTTAACACTTTCGCCCGGGCATGACGCAGCATTGTGTCATCCGTTTACTGTCGGTAATGCCGGGGATGATGCAGCATTGCGTCATCCTCTTTAAATAATCGCCAAAAATCAGGTTTTTATCCGATTTTTTGGGGACTGGTTTTAAAATGCGCACCGATGTCTTCCCATTTTCTTTGTTGAGCCTCGTGGCCCTCAGGCGGCTTGGCACACGCCATGGGCCCATTGTTTTCGCTCCACTGTTGTGACCAATGTCGCCTCCCCTCGCATCTCAAACGTGTGAACATTTCGGCTATTTTCCGTGGCTATATTTCTTACTGCGGCTTTAGAAACTATCTACGCTTACTCCACGATGGATAGGGATCATGAACAAGGTCCTTCCAGGAAGAAAATAGCAAAAGGCTTGAAAAGGGCGGGAATTGGGAGTGTAGCTGGAAGGCGTCTGAGCGCTCACTTGCGGCTAACGCGTGGCCCGTCTTCAACTCGTTGGCGGTTGGAGCGTGACCAGGTGTTTTATTTTATATGCTAATGTCCCTCTAGAGAATTCTATTACGAACCCATTGAGACCAAAATGAAAGACCTAGGACAAAAATTGAGGTGACCAGAGTGAAAATAGTGAAAACATTTTATCGCGTTTGCGCGCTCCTGGGTAACTCGTTCGCACTTTCTCTGTTTGCTGCGGGTAATTAGCCGGGCTTTTGGAGTTAATATGCATTTAGTGCTGTAGAGAATTCTATTGCGAACACAATGATACAAAATTTAATCTTGTAGGACGAGAATTAAGGTGACAAAGTTTAAGAGAGTATACACTTTTCTGAATTTACGCGCGCTCCCGTGACACCCTGGGACCCATATCGCACAGTTGAGGGGTGGCGCGCGGGGTACGCCAAAGTGTTAATTAATTTGTGTTCACTGATCATGGGAAAAATAATAAAAAAAATCGTATGTGGCATATATTGGCCGCTATAGGGGCGGGGAAGTCTGACAAAAAACAGGCGCTGACTCAGTATGCGTCCCAGGCGGTCTGTTGCTTGCCAGCTGTCAGGCCGGAGTTGCCACAAAGAGATAATTACCTAATTATTTCCATGTCCCTGATTGATTTTTCGTAGTTTTTTTGCTGTAATATTATTCAATAGTGTGTAGTGTGATATATTTTTATAATAAAATGAGTGAATCATCGCTGTACTCAAAAATATGGTGTGCATATTATTGATTCAATTATATTCATCAAACAGTGAACAAATACTTTGTCGGTTATTACACTATATACACAGGTTATATATAAGTATCTGCATGTTTTGTTCACCATAACGAACCACTTCTTTCCCAAGAGGCAGACAAGAGGAGCTCCAGCATATTTCAATAATCTTAAGTATTGTAGTACAGGATGATGATAGTGAGTGGTGTCCCAGAGAACATAAAGGTATAGTGCTTTTGAAAAATAGGTGAGATAACAGGAATGTGCCACGGGAAGTGAAATAGTGGATGAGAAAAAGTTACCCCTAGTGTTTCCAGTGCAGAGAACAACATTCAAGATGGCTGCCGGCAAGAGGAAATACAAAACAGAGCTTGATTTTGCTGGATTCAGTGAAGAAAGCTTTGAGATAACCAGTCTATACAACAAGGTGGTAAAATTAGATACTATTGTGACCTCTCATGTAGAAATAATTAGTAAATTGAAAGAAAGTAATGACCATTTAAATAGCAAAGTTGTATGTCTTGAGGGTGTAGTGAAAGACTTGCACAAGGATAAGATTCAATTGGAAACAAATTGCAAAGCCATGGAAGAAGAAAATAAACTCTTAAAAATAGCTTTGGAAGAAGTTAAAGTAAATTTAAACATAAATGACTACAATAGGTTAGGTAAGGAATTTCAAGAGGATAAACAGCTTTTGTCAGCACAGATGGAGGAAGATACACAGGGAATAGAACAGTGCAAGAAAGATGTGCAACTCACTTATGCACAAGTGGCCAAGGAGAAGGAAAAAATAGAAGAAGCAGTAAACGAAGTCAAACACTGCAGCAACCAAGATAAAACAAACATTAGGCTAGAAATGAGGAAAGAATTGGCATCTAACCCGAAGTTGGTGCAAAACACAGTTGATCGGAGTAAGTCCCTGATCATTTTTGGCTGCAAGGAAAAGGAGATAACATCTAGGTCAGAAAGAGCTGTAGAAGAAGAAAAAGTAGTAGATAAATTGTTGGCCTCGTAGAAGGTCTTACAACCATAGAGAATGTCTGCGACTACAGGAGAATAGGCAGATATGTAAAAGGGAAAGATCGACCTTTGAGGATCACCCTAAATTGTACCAAACAACTGGAAGAAGTATTAAGGAATGCTAGAAAATTACAAAGTGATGAGGATGGGAAAGTGTGGTCGTTAAGACGAGATCTTTCAAAAGAAGATAGAGAGAAGCTGAAACTGAACCTTGCCGAGGCAAAACATTTAAATGAGAGCAGGAATGAAGAAGAAATCAATTCTTTTTTCTACAAAGTGATAGGGGTAGGCAGGCCAGTAAAGTGGTACATAAAGGCAAACCAACAAAATCATTAGAGAAAGGGGGAGTGAAAAATAAGAAGAGGGGGAACAAGTTCCTCAAGATTGCATACACCAACATAGATGGAGTAAGATCAAAGATACTGGAGTTAAGTGATATAATACAGCTGCAGACACCAGACATTGTTGCACTCACGGAGACAAAACTTGAAGATGCTATTTTAAATGAGGTCATATTCCCAAGGGGCTACTCAATTTGGAGAAGGGACAGAAAAATCAGGAAAGGCGGTGGTGTTGCTGTGCTGGTGAAAGAACACCTAAAGGTGAACGAAATAGTGACTGCCAATCCACAAGAAGTTGACATAATAGCACTACAGATCTGCCATGAGGATGATAAACTAATGATCATAAATGCATATAGTCCACCGTTAAGCAGCACATGGTCAAAGGAGGAGCTAGATAGTAAACGAGAAGGTCTTATAACAATAATGAGAGAGATCATAGCGAGAGCGGATAACGATAGTTCACGACTGTTGATAGTTGGCGACTTCAACTTGAAATCCATAGACTGGGAAGCATGTGAAGCTAAAACAGAAGATTTCTGGACCTGTAAATTTGTAGACCTCATCCTGGAAAACATTCTTGTATCAACATGTTAAACAAGCTACGAGGATGAGGGAAGGGGACGTCCCCTCCATGCTAGATTTGATATTTACCAGGAAGGAGGAAGAAATATTTGACATTCAGTACCTTCCTCCCTTGGGTAAAAGTGACCATGTCTTTTTGGGAATAAAGTATGCAATGCGTTATAATCTGGAAGAAAATATGACGGTCGATGCAAATGAAAAACCTGACTTTAGGAGAGGACATTATGGCAACCTTAGAAAATTTTTTAGTGAGTACAATTGGACAGACTTGTTGCTAGGCAAGGAAGTGAATGAGATGTATGTCAGGTTTTGTGAAATATATGATAAAGGCACAAAAAAATTTATACCAAAACAGAGAAGCAGAACTAGGAAACAGGATTGGTTCAACAGAAAGTGCGAGAGGGCCAGAGACCAAAAGACACAAAAATGGAATCAATACAGGAAGAGGCCGAACCCCCAAACATACCAGCGATACAAAGATGCGAGAAACAACTACACGGCAGTGAGGAGAGAGGCAGAAAGAAATTTTGAAAAAGGGATTGCAGACAAATGCAAAACAGAACCAGGTCTGTTCTATATAATCATAAACAACAAATTGCAGGTAAAGGATAATATTCAGAGGTTGAAAATGGGAAATAGATTCACGGAAAATGAAAAGGAAATGTGTGAAACATTAAACGAAAAGTTCCAAAGTGTGTTTGTACAAAATGAAATCTTCAGGGAACCAGATACAATAAGAATTCCAGAGAACAACATAGAACACATAGAGGTGTCTAGAGATGAAGTGGAAAAAATGCTCAAGGAGCTAAATAAGAACAAAGCAGTTGGTCCAGATGGAGTTTCACCATGGGTTCTGAGAGAATGTGCACCTGAACTCAGCATTCCTCTTCAACTGATTTTTCAGGCATCCCTGTATACAGGAGTTGTAGCTGATGTGTGGAAAAAGGCTAACATAGTTCCAATTTACAAAAGTGGAAGCAGGGAAGACCCCCTTAATTATAGACCGGTATCATTGACAAGTGTCAGTCAAAATATTGGAAAAAATAATTAAAACTAAATGGGTAGAATACCTGGAGAGAAATGATATAATATCAGACAGACAGTATGGTTTTCGATCTGGAAGATCCTGTGTATCGAATTTACTCAGTTTCTATGATCGAGCAACAGAGAGATTACAGGAAAGAGATGGTTGGGTTGACTGCATCTATCTGGACCTAAAAAAGGCTTTCGACAGAGTTCCACATAAGAGGTTGTTCTGGAAACTGGAAAATATTGGAGGAGTGACAGGTACGCTTCTAACATGGATGAAAAATTTTCTGACTGATAGAAAAATGAGGGCTGTGATCAGAGGCAATGTATCGGACTGGAGAAATGTCACAAGTGGAGTACCACAGGGTTCAGTTCTTGCACCAGTGATGTTTATTGTCTACATAAATGATCTACCAGTTGGTATACAGAATTATATGAACATGTTTGCTGATGATGCTAAGATAATAGGAAGGATAAGAAACTTAGATGATTGTCATGCCTTTCAAGAAGACCTGGACAAAATAAGTACATGGAGCACCACTTGGCAAATGGAATTTAATGTTAATAAATGCCATGTTATGGAATGTGGAATAGGAGAACATAGACCCCACACAACCTATATATTATGTGAGAAATCTTTAAAGAATTCTGATAAAGAGATCTAGGGGTGGTTCTAGATAGAAAACTATCACCTGAGGATCACATAAAGAATATTGTGCGAGGAGCCTATGCCACGCTTTCTAACTTCAGAATTGCTTTTAAATACATGGATGGCGATATACTAAAGAAATTGTTCATGACTTTTGTTAGGCCAAAGCTAGAATATGCAGCAGTTGTGTGGTGCCCATATCTTGAGAAGCACATCAACAAACTGGAAAAGGTGCAAAGGCATGCTACTAAGTGGCTCCCAGAACTGAAGGGCAAGAGCTACGAGGAGAGGTTAGATTCATTAACCCTTACACTGCTCAGGGGTCATATGGACATTTACACCCCTGTGCGCAAGAAAAAAAAAATTCAAAAAATTTTTTTCGTCTTCTAAACATGTTAATTTGTGTCCCCTGAGCACGGAAAAAATAAAAAAAAAATCGTAGGTGACATATTTTGGGCGCAATTGACCGAGGAAGTCTGGCAAAAAGTGGGCGTTGACAGAGCGGTCGTCAGACCCGGTCAGCGTCACCCGCGTTGACAGATGGGAGTTGCCACAAAGATATTATTACCTAATTGTTTCAATGTCTCCGATTGATTTTTTCTTAGTTTTTTTGCAGTAATATTATTCAATAGTGTGTATTGTAATATATTTATATAATAAAAGTGGTTAATTATCGCTATACTCAAAAGTATGATGTGCATATTAGTGATTCAATTATTATGTTTATAAAACAATAAACAAATAGTTTTGCTGCTATTACACTCTATACACAGGTTATATATAAGTATTGGCATGTTTTGGTCACCATAACGAACCACTAAGTTGGTATTGAGAGTCGAAAAGCAACGAGGAGTTACTGCCACACACCAGCCAGCCACTCGCTGCCACTCCCTCAACACACGCACTAAACTTTCTCCCCCAACAATACCAGCTGTGGTGTTATTACACTATATACAGACGTTATATATAAGTATGTGTATATTTTGTTCACCACAACTGTTCAGCTAAGCTGATATAGTTAGTTCAGGCACTAAGAGTCGTCGCTATACACAGATGGCGGCTGGCGGCTCCCTCACTCTTTCAAGGTCACACGCACTAAACTTTCTCCCCCAACAATACCTTTTGCAGTGTTATTACCCTATATACACATATTATATATAAATATCTACATGTTTTATGAACCGTAACTGTACACCTAAGCTTGTAGAGCGCCCAAAGAGCATAGTGGCCACCCTCTAAACAGCTAGAGAAATCGTGCAGACGACGTCACCTCCGTCACCCATATGGCTCCTCCCAGCATAATCCTTTTGCTGTTATTACACTAATACACACATTATATATAAGTATCTACATTTGTGTTCACCATAGAGAACCACTGAGCTGGTATGGTGAACGCAAACAATAACAGGTGGCCACACAGTCAGTAAACAATGCTGTCTCCCTCCGTCTCTCAGCATCACTCCTCACACAGCGCTAATTATTACAACAATCCTGCTATTATCACAACCCTGGTTATTTATATCACAGTCATTGGTCATCTGTAATATTGTCATCGCTAAATAATAACAATTATATATTTATTTTGACATTTTTCGGCGATGCTGTGGTCACAAGCTGAACATCAATGCTGTTCGCTCATGCTGCGTGCGCCGGCCTTGGTTGCTCCAACAGTACTGTGCCTCTCACACCTGAGAATATTGCCCACGATTTTTTTTTTAAATGGCATCTGTTTACAAGAGCCCTGAGGAAGCTACTGTGAACCCCGTGTAGCCGCGGGCCATTTGAATCAAGCCTGGCACCCTATGGCGTATATATACGCCATGCGCACCATGGGACATGTTACTCAGGGCGTATATATACGCCATGCGCAGTTTAAGGGTTAAATATGCCAAAACTAGAAGACAGAAGAAAAAGAGGTGATATGATCACTACATACAAAATAGTAACAGGAATTGATAAAATCGATAGGGAAGATTTCTTGAGACCTGGAACGTTAAGAACAAGAGGTCATAGATATAAACTAGCTAAACACAGATGCCGAAGAAATACAAGAAAATTCACTTTCGCAAACAGAGTGGTAGACGGTTGGAACAAGTTAGGGGAGAAGGTGGTGGAGGGCAAGACCGTCAGTAGTTTCAAAGCGTTATATGACAAAGAGTGCTGGGAAGACGGGACACCACGAGCGTAGCTCTCATCCTGTAACTACACTTAGGTAATTACACTTAGGTAATTACTAATATTTCTCCTCCAACAATACTGTTTGTGGTGTTATTACGCTATATACACAAATTATATATAAATATCTACCTGTTTTATTCACCATACTTGTACAAGTAAACTGGTATAGTGCCCAAAGACCATCGTGGTCACCAGTAAACAACATGATAAATCGTGCAGACGACGCCACCGCCCTCACCAAAATGGCGGCTCCCAACCTTCTCCTCTTGCTGTTTATACCCTCTATACACACGTTATATATAAGTACAGTGGTACCTCGCATAACGATTGCCCCAAAAGACGAATATTTTGGGTAACGAATGGCCCGATCGGCGTCAAATCGTCCCGTATGACGAACGCTGGTTTGAGTAACGTCAACACCACATGGTGGGGTCGCACTGCTTCTTGCACATTCTTAGACGCCTCCGACGATGCACATAACTTATGTTGTTCTTGTTTAAAGATGCTAATGATGCTGGGATATAAAAGGGTGACTGCTGAGATGTTGCAAAGCATTGACGTATTTGTAGGGAAAAAGAAATAAAATGTCTGATGTACAACAAATGTCAAAAAGGTTCGTTCGGTGGTCGGCAGGTAGGCTGCTCCATGTTTCTTACATACAAAAAACGTAAATAATAAAAAAATGAAGAATTTTGAAAACCAGTACAAATGTCAAAAAGGTTCGTTCGGTGGTCTACAGGTCGGCTGCTCCATGTTTCTTAATAAAAAAAAAAAAAAAAACGAAAAATAAAAGAACTGTTGAAACAATTTGAAAAATGGACAAATGTCATAAAGGTTCGTTCAGTGTTTATCGGGTAGGCTGCTCCATTATTGAGACGTAAGTGACAAATACAAAACAAATGGAACGCATTTGAAACAAAGAAAGATTGTCATAATGGAGCAGCCTACCCAACAAACACTGAACGAACCTTTTGCTATAACGAATATGAAAGACAAGGGCTGCTGGCTGGGTTAGTACTGCGTGAGCAACCATTTGTGGCACACGTGCCTCTGGCTCTCAAACACCTGTCCCACACGGTATTGAAAGACTGTGCTCAGTCGGTGCAATTCAGACCCTATTGTTTGAAGAACATAAGGGTCATAACATTGGTGAAGCTTGGCGCAATAAGGTCTTAACACAACGGTCGGATGCCAGTGATACAGCACCTATGAGGATGATACAGCGAGCGTATCCAGGTGTAGCTCTGAGCCCCACCCTTGCCATCTCTAATGTATATAGATGATACATAGATGAATCGTTTTCTGCGTTCAGTGATGATGCATCTGATACAAGTAGCATAGATGAACAGTGTTAGCGGCTTCCATGGTGGTGGTGTTCATTGATATTTTCAAGAATACCTGAATCTCTTCCTGACTGATGGACACTCTTTGAGGCTAGCTGAATCGCTTCCTGTGTGGGACCTTACAAAGCGATCTATTCAAGACTACCTTACAAATTGAGCTTTTCCTATAATCGTTTCAATACTACTTTATGCTTTACAAACTTGGCTACATATCACCTACAAGTACTAAAGCCAAGGGTGCACGTGAGTGCGTTATTTGCAAGCACACAGAACGATGAAACAGGAAACGAAAATCTATCTGTAGCTGGTGCAAGGAGAGCAAAGTCGCACTGTGTGTACCATGGACTACTTCGTTGACTATTATGCACCTCCAAAGTACTGAGTAATTACCTAAGTGTAATTACCTAAGTGTAGTTACAGGATGAGAGCTACGCTCGTGGTGTCCCGTCTTCCCAGCACTCTTTGTCATATAACGCTTTGAAACTACTGACGGTCTTGGCCTCCACCACCTTCTCACTTAACTTGTTCCAACCGTCTACCACTCTATTTGCGAAGGTGAATTTTCTTATATTTCTTCGGCATCTGTGTTTAGCTAGTTTAAATCTATGGCCTCTTGTTCTTGAAGTTCCAGGTCTCAGGAAGTCTTCCCTGTCGATTTTATCAATTCCTGTTACTATTTTGTACGTAGTGATCATATCACCTCTTTTTCTTCTGTCTTCTAGTTTTGGCATATTTAATGCTTCTAACCTCTCCTCGTAGCTCTTGCCCTTCAGTTCTGGGAGCCACTTAGTAGCATGTCTTTGCACCTTTTCCAGTTTGTTGATGTGCTTCTTAAGATATGGGCACCACACAACAGCTGCATATTCTAGCTTTGGCCTAACAAAAGTCATGAACAATTTCTTTAGTATATCGCCATCCATGTATTTAAATGCAATTCTGAAGTTAGAAAGCATTGCATAGGCTCCTTGCACAATATTCTTAATGTGGTCCTCAGGTGATAGTTTTCTATCTAGAACCACTCCTAGATCTCTTTCTTTATCAGAATTCTTTAAAGATTTCTCACATAATATATAGGTTGTGTGGGGTCTATGTTCTCCTATTCCACATTCCATAACATGACATTTATTAACATTAAATTCCATTTGCCAAGTGGTGCTCCATATACTTATTTTGTCCAGGTCTTCTTGAAGGGCATGACAATCATCTAAATTTCTTATCCTTCCTATTATCTTAGCATCATCAGCAAACATGTTCATATAATTCTGTATACCAACTGGTAGATCATTTATGTACACAATAAACATCACTGGTGCAAGAACTGAACCCTGTGGTACTCCACTTGTGACATTTCTCCATTCCGATACATTGCCTCTGATTACTGCCCTCATTTTTCTATCAGTCAGAAAATTTTTCATCCATGATAGAAGCTTACCTGTCACCCCTCCAATATTTTCCAGTTTCCAGAACAACCTCTTATGTGGAACTCTGTCGAAAGCCTTTTTTAGGTCCAGATAGATGCAGTCAACCCAGCCATCTCTTTCCTGTAATATCTCTGTGGCCCGATCATAGAAACTGAGTAAATTCGATACACAGGATCTTCCTGATCGAAAACCATACTGTCTGTCTGATATTATATCATTTCTCTCCAGGTGTTCTACCCATTTAGTTTTGATTAGCTTTTCCAATACTTTCACTATTACACTTGTCAATGATACAGGTCTATAATTGAGGGGGTCTTCCCTGCTGCCACTTTTGTAGATTGGAACTATGTTAGCCTGTTTCCACACGTCTGCTACGATTCCTGTACACAGGGATGCCTGAAAGATCAGGTGAAGTGGAATGCTGAGCTCAGATGCACATTCTCTCAGAACCCATGGTGAAACGCCATCTGGGCCAGCTGCTTTGTTCCTCCCGAGCTCCTTTAGCATATTTTCCACTTCATCTCTAGACACCTCTATCCGCTCTATGTTGTTCTCTGGAATTCTTATTGTGTCTGGTTCTCTGAACATTTCATTTTGTACAAACACACTTTGGAACTTTTCATTTAATGTTTCACACATTTCCTTTTCATTTTCCGTGAATCTGTTTCCCATTTCCAACCTCTGGATATTATCCTTTACCTGCAATTTGTTGTTTATGAATTTGTAGAATAGGCCCGGTTCTGTTTTACATTTATCTGCTATCCCTTTTTCAAAATTTCTTTCTGCCTCTCTCCTTACTGCTGTATAATTGTTTCTCGCATCTTTGTATCGCTGGTATGTTTGGGGGTTTGGCCTCTTCCTATACTGATTCCATTTTTGTGTCTTTTGGTCTCTTGCCCTCTCACAATTTCTGTCGAACCAATCCTGTTTTCTGGTCCTGCATCTCTGTTTTGGTATAAATTTTTTTGTGCCTTTATCATATATTTCACAAAACTTGCCATACATCTCATTCACTTCCTTGCCTAGCATCAAGTCTGTCCAATTATACTCACTAAAAAAATTTCTAAGGTCACCATAATGTCCTCTCCTGAAGTCTGGTTTTTCAACTGCTTCAACCTCCTTATTTTCTTCCAGCTTATAACGCATTGCATACTTTATTCCCAAAAAGACATGGTCACTTTTACCCAAGGGAGGAAGGTACTGAATGTCAAATATCTCTTCCTCCTTCCTGGTAAATATCAAATCTAGCATGGAGGGAACGTCCCCTTCCCTCATCCTCGTAGCTTGTTTAACATGTTGATACAAGAATGTTTCCAGGATGAGGTCTACAAATTTACAGGTCCAAAAATCTTCTGTTTTAGCTTCATATGCTTCCCAGTCTATGGATTTCAAGTTGAAGTCACCGACTATCAACAGTCGTGATCTATCGTTATCCGCTCTCGCTATAATCTCTCTCATTATTGTTATAAGACCTTCACGTTTACTATCTAGCTCCTCCTTTGACCATGTGCTGCTTGGCGGTGGACTATATGCATTTATCATCATTAGTTTATCATCCTCATAGCAGATCTCTAGTGCTATTATGTCAACTTCTTGTGGATTGGCAGTCATTATTTCCTTCACCTTTAGGTGTTCTTTTACCAGCACAGCAACGCCACCGCCTTTCCTAATTTTTCTGTCCCGTCTCCAAATTGAGTAGCCCCTTGGGAATATGACCTCATTTAAAATTACATCTTCAAGTTTTGTTTCCGTGAGTGCAACAATGTCTGGTGTCTGCAGCTGTATTACATCACTTAACTCCAGTATCTTCGATCTCACTCCATCTATGTTGGTGTATGCAATCTTCAGGAACTTGTTCCCCCTCTCCTTATTCTTCACTCCCCCTCTCTCTATTGATTTTGTTGGTTTGCCTTTATGTACCACTTTACTGGTTTGCCTACCCCTATCACTTTGTAGAAAAAAGAATTGATTTCTTCTTCATTCCTGCTCTCATTTAAATGTTTTGCCTCGGCGAGGTTCAGTTTCAGCTTCTCTCTATCTTCTTTTGAAAGATCTCGTCTTAACGACCACCCTTTCCCATCCTCATCCCTTTGCAATTTTCTAGCATTCCTTAGTACTTCTTCCATCTGTTTGGCACCGTTTAGGGTGATCCTCAAAGGTCGATCTTTCCCTTTTACGTACCTGCCTATTCTCCTGTAGTCGCACACATTCTCTCTGTTTGTAAGACCTTCCACGAGGCCAACAATTTTATCTACTACTTTAGCTTCTTCTACAGCTCTTTCTGACCTAGATGTTATCGCCTTTTCTTTGCAGCCAAAAATGATCAGGGACTTACTCCGATCAACTGTGTTTTGCACCAACTTCGGGTTAGATGCCAATTCTTTCCTCACTTCTAGCCTAATGTTTGTTTTATCTTGGTTGCTGCAGTGTTTGACTTCCTTTACTGCTTCTTCTATTTTTTTCTTCTCCTTGGCCACTTGTGCATAAGTGAGTTGCATATCTTTCTTGCACTGTTCTATTCCCTGTGTAACTTCCTCCATCTGTGCTGACAAAAGCTGTTTCTCCTGTTGAATTTCCTTGCCTAACCTATTGTAGTCATTTATGTTTAAATTTACTTTAACTTCTTCCAAAGCTATTTTTAAGAGTTTATTTTCTTCTTCCATGGCTTTGCAATTTGTTTCCAATTGATTCTTATCCTTGCGCAAGTCTTTCACTAAACCCTCAAGACATAAAACTTTGCTATTCAAATGGTCATTACTTTCTTTCAATTTACTAATTATTTCTACATGAGAGTTCACTATAGTATCTAAATTTACCAACTTGTTATGTAGACTACTAATATCAATGCTTTCTTCATTGAATCCCTCAAAATCAAGCTCTGTTTTGTTTTTCCCCTTGCCAGTGGCCATCTTGAATGTTCTTCTCTGCACTGTAAACACTAGGGCAACTTTTTCTCATCTGATTTTTCACTTCCCTTAGCACTTTCCTGTTATCTCACCTATTTTTCAAGAGCACTATACCTTTATGTTCTGTGGGACACCACTCACTACCATCAACCTGTACTACAATACTTAGGATTGTTGAAATATGCTGGAGCTCCTCTGCTGCAAGTGTTGACCCTAGGGGTGTCACCTTTTCTAGGAGTGTGTAATACAGTGTGTTACTGTGTAAATAGTATGTGAAACTGTACATATTGTAATTTTAGTGACTTTTTACCACGTAATATTGTGACAATAAACATTTATTGTGGACACATTACTGACACATGTATCACAGTTTCATGGAAAATTATGAACATTCTACTGTATACATATTGTAAAGGTCACAAATATGCATCATATACGATAAAAGAAACAAATAAAACCGCATTGGAAATGCATAGAAAAAATATTTGAAAATATATTTGTGGCAACACGCGGAGCTTGAATGGCCTGCGCGACCGTGTCTGGGAGCTTCACACACGGGCGACCAGCCCCTGATGACGTCACAGCGCACCTTGTCCATGCCCTCACAGCCAAAGTAAGTGGAATTTGGTAATTATTTTTACATAGACATGTTCAGGGACGGTAATTTATCATTTTACAAAGAAAAATTATATTTTGGGGAACATTTGATGTCATGCACACTGGGGAAATTTCACAATAAACACAGTGCATCACACTGGTTACAAGTGGGACACTCGTTTTGTATGACGTCCGTTTCACATGACGAACATGGAACGGATTAAATTCGTTATGCGAGGTACCACTGTATCTACATTTGTGTTCACCATAGCGAACCACTAAGCTGGTATGGTGAGTGCAGTCAATAAAAGGTGGCCACACACAGTCGGAACACAATGCCACCACCCTCCCTCCCACAGCATTACTTCTCCCTCCATGGAGCACAGCACTAAATATCACCACAATCCTGCTATTATCAACACCCTGGTCAGTTTTATCACAGTCAGGGGTCTTCTGTAATAATATCATCGCTACATAATAGCATGAACAAGTATATTATGGCATTTTTAGGCGATGCTGTGGTCACAAGCTGAACAGCAGTGCTGAGAGCTCATGCTGCGTGCGTCAGGCTTGGTAGCTCACTCAATTTAGTGACAGGCTGCCACTGCCTGTCACTGCCACTGCCACTCAGCATACCAACTTAGTGGCTCGTTATGGTGAACACGAATGTAGATACTTATATATAGTGTCTGTATATAGTGAATAAAAGCAAAAACAGTATTGTGGGAGGAGAATGTGGGTGAGTCAGATGACTTGAGGGAGGGCGTGAGTGGCTGGCTGGTACACGGCGGTCACTCCTCGTTACTTTTTTTACTCATAATAGCTACTTAGTGGTTTGTTATGGTGAACAAAACATGCAGATACTTATATATAACCTGTGTATATAATGTAATAACCGACAAAGTATTTGTTCACTGATTGATGAACATAATTGAATCAACAATATGCACACCATATTTTTGAGTACAGTGATGATTCACTCATTTTATTATATAAATATATCAAACTACACACTGTTGAATAATATTAGAGCAAAAAAACTATGAAAAATCAATCAGAGACATTGAAATAATTAGGTAATTATCTCTTTGTGGCAACTCCGGCCTGACAGCTGGCGATCAACAGACCGCCTGGGACGCATGCTGAGTCAGCGCCTATTTTTTGCCAGACTTTCCCGCCCTATAGCGGGCAATATATGCCACTTACGATTTTTTTTATTATTTTTCCCGTGATCAGTGAACACACATTAACAGGTTAGGAAGAAAAAATGTTTTTTTTTTTTTTTTTTCAAAATTACATGTGCCTGTGGGAAAGAAAGGATATTATACCCCTAGCATGTTAAGGGTTAAATTATAACAAAAAAGGAAGCTTTCAGGAATGCGTTACACACTTTAAAAGGAAACATTTCTCAGCAAAATAGGAAAATTACCACCTTAAAGATTTCTTACATAATTTATAAGTTGTATGGTGCCTATGTTCTCCTATTCCGCATTCCATAACATGGCATTTATTCATATTAAATTCCATTTCACAGGTGTGCTCCATTCACTTATTTTGTCTATGTTTTCTTAAAGGGCATGACAATCATCCAAGCTTCTTATCTTTTGTATTATCTTAGGATCATCTGCTGACATGTTCATATAATTTTGTATTTCATTTGGTAGATCGTTTATGTAGACAATGAACATTAACGGTGCAAGAACTGAACCCTGTGGTAAGCCACTCTCGATATTTCAGCAGTCCGATACATTGCCTCTGATTACTGCCCTTATTTTTCCGTTAGAAAATTTTTCATTCATGTTAGAAGGCCTACCTGTCATTCCTCCAATATGTTCCAGTTTTCAGAATAACCTCATATGTGGAACTCTGTCGAAAGCCTTTTTAATCCTTAAACCACTAGGGGCCCAAATGGAATTCACACCCACAGGCGCAACAAAAAAAAAAAAAATCCAAAAAATTCTTTCGTCTTATAGAAGTGTTCATTTTTGTTCCCTGATCACGGAAAAAATAACAAAAAAATCGTAGGTGGCATATTTTAGCCGCAATAGGGTAGGGAAGTGTGGCAAAAAAGGGGCGTTGGCAGAGCCTTCGCCAGACGAGGTCTACTCCGCCCGAGCTGTCAGACGGCAGTTGCCACAAATATATTATTACCTAATTATTTCAATGTCTCTGATTTTTTCTTAGTTTTTTTGCAGTAATATTATTCCATACAGTGAATTGTGGTATATTTATATTATATAATGTGTGAACCATCGCTGTACTCAAAATTATGGTGTGCATATTAGTGATTCAATTATTATGTTCATAAAACAATAAACAAATAGTTTTGCTGTTGTTACACTATATACACAGGTTATATATAAGTATTTGCATGTTTTGTACACCATAACGAACTACTAAGTTGGTCTTGTGAGTCAAAAAGCAACGAGGAGTGATCGCCAAACACCAGCGAGCCACTCATTGCCACTCCCTCCCTCAACACCACCTCACTCACCCTCATTCACCTCCCACAATACTCTTTCTGTATTTATTCACTATACACAGACGTTATATATACGTATTTACATGTTTTGTTCACCATAACTGTACATCTAAGCTTGTATGGTGAGTAAGGGCAGAAAGACGTAGCTACTCACACAGTCAGCTAATCGGCGGCCGCCCTCAAGGCCAGACACACTAATATTTGCCCTCCAACAATATTATTTGTGGTGTTATTACGCTATATACACACATTATATATAAGTATCTACCTGTTTTATTCACCATACCTGAACAAATAAGCTGGTATGGTGCCCAAAGATCATAGTGGCCATCAGTAAACAACATGCCAAGTCGTGCAGATGATGCTCCTCCCTCACCAAAATGGTGGCTCCCAACCTACTCCTCTCGCTGTTATCTCACACTATACACACGTTATATAAGTATCTACATTTGTGTTCACCATAGCGAACCACTAAGCTGGTATGGTGAGTGCAGTCAATAAATGGTGACCACACACAGTCAGAAAATGACGCCACAACCCTCCCTCCCACATCCTTACTCCTCCCTCCATGGAGCACAGTGCTAAATATCACCACAATCCTGCTATTATCAGAATCCTGGTCAGTTTTATCACAGTCAGGGGGCTTCAGTAATACTATCACTGCTAAATAATAGCAGTATCATTTATATTATGGTATTTGTAGGCGATGCTGTGGTCACAAGCTGAACAGCGGTGCTGTGAGCTCGTGCTGCGTGCGCCAGCCTTGGTGGCTTGCTCAATACTGACGCTGTAACACCCAAGAATGTTGGCCTGGATTTTTTTTCTAGGTGGCATCTGGCAACTATCGGTCATGGCTGTACTATAGCTGGCCCTATCCCAGGCGGGGCGTTTAAGTTATAGCGCTAGACACGAAATCATATATAAATGATGTGCGCAGTTTCGGTTTTGTCACTGATATCATTTATATATGATATGCGCGGTTTGAGGGTTAAGGTTCAGATAGATGCATTCAACCCCAACCATCTCTTTCCTGTAAAATCCCTGTAGCTCAATCATAGAAACTGAGTAAATTCATTACACAGGATCATCCAGATCAAAAACCATACTGTCTATCTGTTATTATATAGTTTTCTCCAGGTGTTCTACCCATTTAGTTTTAATTATTTTTTCCAATATTTTGACTATTACACTTGTCGGTGATACAGGTCTGTAATTGAGGGGGTCTTCCCTGCTGCCACTTTTGTAGATTGGAACTATGTTAGCCTTTTCTGGGGGGAGCCCCGTCGGCTCCCCGGAGCTATCCCAGGCTGATATGCTAATGTCAGACTTTGGCATCAGTCATGTGTATGGAGTTCTTAGGCCTACCGGGGACCACGGCCAGAACCGGGCCCCCTCAGAGAGGCAAGGGGAGCAATGGACTATAGAAGCCCCCGTGTAGTTGGAAGCATTCTATGTCTGCCATCGACCGGAACAGGCACCCAGAAAGGTAAGCGCCCCAAAACAAACCCCTATTCTGGTTAAAATTGCTACCAAAAACCGAACTAGTGGATAGAACTCCCCAACCGAAAACAAGCAAACTAGTGTGACGTCACACACTGCCGCGCCGCTGTCTGCGCAGCTCCCCCCTCCCCGGGAGGGGGAAGGGGGAGCCCCAGACCCCCCGTGCCGGCTACCCACACCTCAGTTCTTGAGGCTGATGCTATAGGCGATGGTCGTGTGCTCTGGCTCCGGTGTCGCTACTGCACTGTGCTTTGCGTGTGGTGTTAGTTTTGTGGGTGCGAGAGCCAGGAGTTATCTTCAGTACTCAGGCTGCATGCGCCTAGGGCTGCCTTCCCTAGGTGCCCTGTAAGTACTGCCCTTGGGGCTTGGGGCCACCTTCCACAGGCTCCTCGGGGTCTGCCTCTGCTGGTCCGTTTTACCTTTCGGTTTTTCGGCCGCCTGTTGGGCTCTTGGGTGTTCTGTTCTCCCTTGTTACCGGCGGGTAAGAGGCAGTTTGCACTGGTAGGGGCGCAGGGTGCTGCTCAGCTTGTAATTCCCGACATCGCGGCCGGCTCTGTTCCTTGGGGTTCGCTGTCCTCTTGCGGGGTTTTGTTTTTCTTTTTGTTTTTGCCTGGTGGGGGGTTCTGTCGTTTTATTCAGTTTGTTTTTGCCCTTCCACTGTTCTCCTCGGTGGTGCCCCCTGCTAGGTCCCCGTGAGTGTACACGTCCCTGGGGTTCAGCTTTAGAAGTTTGCTTGGTAGTTTTGGGCGCCGGTTTGCAGCACCCTGCCTGGGACTACCTGAGCACGAGTCCTCTTAAAGTAAACGCTCAGGACCCTGGGAATCCCCTAGGGGGCGCGTGGGTCCGATGGATGTGACCCCGGAGTCCCCACTCGCTGTGTGCGAGTTTGAGGGTTGCTCGGTCCCCTTGTCTCAGGGTGACCCTCATTGTTTTTGCCTCTGCCACGCTGCCTGTTGGGTCGGTGATACTTTCGACCCTGAGTCCTGTGAGTGTTGCTGCTTGCTTGTGACTCAATTTACCCAATCCTCTGATGATTCTATTCGGGTACAGGCGGCACGTGCGTTGCAGTCTAGGTTTCGTCTGTTGCAACGCGCTCGGTTGGTTGCTTCCCCGGATGCCCCGGGGCTGCCCCGCTTTGCTTTTCGAGACCCAGACTTGGGGGTGGGGGTCGCTTCGATCCTGGTTCAGTCCGCACCTCCTCGTCCTTCCCCTTCTGTTCGTTCTGGTCCCCCGCCCCTGCTTCCGGCCCCGAAGCGTCTGAGGGTTTCGGGGTCGGAGCAGGGGTTACTTGATCTCGAGACTCGGGCAGCTTCGGGGGTTGCCCCTTCCGGGGGGGGGGGCGGCAGAGGCATTCGAGTCTTGTCTCCCGGCCGAAGCTTCAGGGTCTGACCAGTGGGCCCCCCTTCCTCCAGCTTTTCCGGCTGCTCCGTCCTTGTCTTGTGGGGTCGGGGCTTGGGGAGAGGACTCGGCCTTGGGTCCTGTGGTGACGGACCTTGAGGCTGGGGAGGGGCTGACTTGGGGGCCTTGGGCCCCGCTGGACCCCGCCTGGGTTTTTCTTCCCACTGAGCTGGGGTTATTGTTACAAGGAGTGGGGTTTTCTTTTCCCCCCTCTGCGTACGAGTTGGATTTGGTGTCGGCCCCTCCCCGGGTTCGGTTCCGTGTTCCCCCGGGTACGTCGGTTCCGTCCTTCAGGAGGTTTTCGGCTTATCGCATCCAACCTGGTGTGGTGCGAGCGGCATTTGCAGCTTACCTCCTGCGTGACCCGGATTATGCCTCGGAAATGGATCCGTCCACGTTCAGGTTTGGGACTTCGTTCCCTTTCTGGCTCCGTTACGAGGTTCCGGAGTCGTCCTGGCTAGCAGACTGCCCCTTGTTTGGTCTGGATTCCTGGCATTCCTTCTGTCGTTCCCACACGCTGGAGTGGCGGGAAGCTTCCCCAGTGCTTCAGGTTTTCCTGGGGGTGAACTTGAGTACCTGAATGAGTGCTTGTTTGCCCCTGCCCTTCCCCGCGATGTGGGCGTTATTCAGCTCCATGTGCAGGTTCCCTCCCTTTCGGCGGCGCTCGTGGCGGAGGACTTGCGCGCCCGGGGCCTTTTGTGTTCGGCCTTGCGGTTCTTTTCCCTCCTGGAGCTGTCTTCGGATTGGCTCGTGGAGGATGTGGGGACTCTTGGGTCCGTCCCGGGGTCCGGCACCTTGTCCTCGGCTGCGCGTTCGTCGGCTGCCTTGTTGAAGCTGTTCACGCCGATTTTGCGGGATGCGGTTTCCCTGTTCTATGCTTCCCGTCTCGCGTGTCGGCAGGCGGTGCTGGGTTCCTCCGTGGAATCTGCTTGGGCTCTGGCTCTTAGGCGTTCTTCACCTTTTTGTCCTCTCCTGTTTGGGGAGTCGGCCGTGGCGCAGTTTATTCAGGCTGCGTCGGCGGCTTGTCGTCCGATGTCGGACTTGTTGGTTTTCCGGGGGTCCCGGGGTGGGTCTTCCCGGAAAGGTCGTGCCAGGGCTCGGGGTTCCTCTCGTCGTGGTAGGCCTCTGGTGTCAGGTTTGGGGTTGGCTCCTCCTGCGGACCCTCCCTCGTCTGGTCGGCGCGGTGTTCGCGCTGTGCGGGGTTCTGGGTCTCGTAGGGGTCGCCGGCCCTTTCGCGGTTTGCCCTCTTGACGGGGCGATGGGGGGGCGGCTTGCGCTGTTCGCCCGCGCCTGGTCCCACGATTCGTGGGCCTTTCGGGTCGTGTCTCGCGGCCTGCGGTGGCGTTGGGTGGCCCCTCCCCCCTTTGGGGGGTCGGGGCTGGCAGGGCAGGTTTCTTCCCCTGCGCTCTGTCGAGTCGTCTTGGAGTGGGTACGCTTGGGCGTCGTCGAAACGACGTCGTCCCTCAGATGGGTTTCCCGTCTGTTTCCGGTTCCGAAACGGGACTGCGCGGACCTGCGGTTCATTCTGGACTTGTCCCGTCTGAACCCCTGGGTTCATTGCCCCTCCTTTCGGATGACTACGCTGTCTCAGGTTCGGCTCCTCTTGGAGCCGGGAGCTTGGATGGTGTCCCTGGACCTCCGGGACGCTTATTGGCATGTCCCAATTCATCCGCGGTTCAGGGACTGGCTCGGTTTTGTTGTGGGGCGTCTGAGTTACCGCTTTCGTTGTCTTCCGTTCGGGTTGAACCTGGCACCTCGCGTGTTCACGCGCCTTACACGGGTTGTGGTGGCTCGTTTGCGTCTCCTAGGTGTTCGGGTGTTGGCCTACCTCGACGACTGGCTGGTTTGGGCTCCCAGCCAGTCAGCTTGCTTGCTAGCCAGGGATTTGGTTCTTTCCCAGCTCGCCGAGTTCGGGTTCTTGGTGAACTGGAGGAAGTCCCATCTGGTTCCCTCTCAGGTTCGGACTTGGCTGGGTCTCGTGTGGGACTCTCGAACCTGCCTCCTTGTCTCTCCCTCCGGAGTCTCTCCTGCGGCTGCGGTCCCGCCTTCGTCTGTTTCTGGAGGGCCCTCGGGTCACCCGGCGGTTGCTCGAGGGGCTGTGCGGGAGCCTGAACTTCGCGATGGTGGTCTACCCGCCGGGTCGGGTTTGGCTTCGACGGCTGTTCTGGTTCCTTCGGGGTTCCCCCTTCCGCCTCTCTCGCGATCACAGAGTTCGACCCCCGGGGGCCTTGCGTCGGTTGCTGCGTCACCGGCTTCCTCTTCGGGTTTTTCGGGGTTCAGTGCCTTGGCGCCTACCCGAGCCCTCGCTCGATGTGTTCGGCTCCATTCGGACTGCTCTCCGGTGGTTCATTGCCTGAACCGCGGGGGTTCGATGCGGTCCTTGTCTCTTTGGGGTTGGTCGCTTCGGATGACTCGTCTGCTGAGTTCTCGGGGTTTGGCTCTCCTGGCGGTTCACGTACGGGGCGTGTCCAACGTCTTGGCCGACGCCCTGTCTCGCTTCGTTCCCCTCTTCACGGAGTGGACGGTCGACGACGAGTCCTTCCGTTGGCTTTGCCAGACGTTCGGGCGCCCCGAAGTGGATCTCTTCGCGTCGGCGTGGTCGCGGCGTCTTCCCGTTTATGCGGCGCCCTTCCCCGATTGCGAGGCCGTCGGGGTCGATGCCTTTCGGCTAGACTGGTCGAGGTGGGGGTTCCTGTACCTCTTTCCCCCGGTTCGGCTGTTGCTCCAGGTCCTGACTCGCTTAGAGACTTACCGGGGGAGAGTTGTCCTTCTGGCCCCTTGGTGGCCGGCCCAGCCTTGGTTTCAGGCGCTGGTTGCTCGGTGTCCGAACCCGAGGGTTTTCCCGCAGCTCCGCCTCTTTCAGCAGATCGGACCGGTACGTCACGTAGCTGGTTCGATCTTCTCCTCGAGTCTTCGCGTATGGTTTTTTTGACTCGAGTCTATCATCATCTCCTTGGTGATCAGGTGGCCTCCTTGTTAGTGTCCCACCTGAGGGCTTCTTCTCGGCGGCAGTATGAAGTTTCCTGGCGGTCCTTCCGTTTCTTTTTGCGTCTTCGTCGTGTTAGCTCCTTGTCTGTTCGGGTGGTCTTGTCCTTCCTCTCGTGGTTGTTTCAGGACCGTCATCTTATGCCTAACACTGTCGCTTCGTATCGTGCGGCGCTGGCGGAGCCGCTTCAGCTTGCTTTCGGTATCGATGTTACGTCTGCGCCGTTTCGCAAGCTGTCTCGTGCATTGTTTCACCTCCGGCCTGCTCATGCGTCGCCTGAGCCGTCCTGGTCTTTGGACAGAGTGCTCGCTTTCCTTTCATCTCCTCGTTTCGTTGTGGCCCCTTCGGTCCAGGATTGTTTTTCCAAGGCACTTTTCTTGTTGGCTTTGGCCTCTGGGAGTCAGGTAGGGGAGCTTCATGCTCTCCTCCGGCGCAGGGGTTTCTGCTCTTTTGGTCGTGGTGCTAGTTTTGTTCGTTTGCAGCCGTCTCCTTCTTTTCTGGCGAAGAATGAGACTGCTGCGTTCCGGAGGGGTCCATGGGTGGTTGATGCTTGGTTGGTCAGGCCGGGGGTGCATCATGTTTTGTGTCCGGTTGCGGCGCTTCGCCGTTATTTGCGCGCCACAGCTTCTGTGTCCGGGGACGCGCTGTGGGTTGATCCGGTTTCCCTTCTTCCCTGTTCGCGGGTTCGGGTCTCTCAGGTCGTCCGCAGGGTTATTAGGTCCAGCCAGCCTGCGGTCTATCCCCGTGCCCATGACGTTCGTAAGTTCGCGGCTCTTGCTGCCGTCTTTGGGAATATGTCTTGGTCTGATATTCGGGCGCGGGGATTTTGGCGGTCGAACAGGGTCCTGGCTGCTCGTTACCTTGTGAATGTCCCTGGGCCTCGTCGGGCCTGTGTTGCTTTGGGTCGGCGGTTGCAGCCAGTTGTCTCGGCTTCGAGTTGAGGGGTGAGCGACGACCGCCTCCCGGGTAAGTCCCTCTTTTTCTGTCTGTGGGTAGTTAGCTCCGGGGAGCCGACGGGGCTCCCCCCAGAAAACCAGCGTTGAATGTAATGAAACGCCATTTTCTGGGTGAGTCCCGGAGGCTCCCCGGCATCCCTCCCTCCCTCCGGTTGGCGGTTTTTCGCGTTTTTGACATCCAGCCTCAAGAACTGAGGTGTGGGTAGCCGGCACGGGGGGTCTGGGGCTCCCCCTTCCCCCTCCCGGGGAGGGGGGAGCTGCGCAGACAGCGGCGCGGCAGTGTGTGACGTCACACTAGTTTGCTTGTTTTTGGTTGGGGAGTTCTATCCACTAGTTCGGTTTTTGGTAGCAATTTTAACCAGAATAGGGGTTTGTTTTGGGGCGCTTACCTTTCTGGGTGCCTGTTCCGGTCGATGGCAGACATAGAATGCTTCCAACTACACGGGGGCTTCTATAGGCCATTGCTCCCCTTGCCTCTCTGAGGGGGCCCGGTTCTGGCCGTGGTCCCCGGTAGGCCTAAGAACTCCATACACATGACTGATGCCAAAGTCTGACATTAGCATATCAGCCTGGGATAGCTCCGGGGAGCCTCCGGGACTCACCCAGAAATTGGCGTTTCATTACATTCAACGCTGGTTTTTTCCACACATCTGCTAGGACTCCTGTTCACAGGGATGCCTGGTCATAATATCTTTTTGGCAACTCTCGCTTGATGGCTTCGGTGGATGAGACCGGCTCTGGATGTGTATGCTCTCAGCACCTGAATCTTTCCAAACTTCTTTCCCCTATTACGGCCAAAATATGTCACCTACGATTTTTTTTTTTCCCGTGATCAAGGAACACATTTTAACCACTGTGATGCACCAAGCTTATTGTGACATATCCCCTGTGCGCATGAAATCAAGTGTTCCCAAAAATGATTTTTTATTTGTAAAATGAAAAATTCTCTTCCCAGAACATGTCTATGTTAAAATAAATACCAAATTCTAATTACTTTGGCTGTAGGGTTGTGGACAATGTACGCTGTGATGTCATCAAGGCCTGGTTACCTGTGCGTGAAGCTCCCAGACACAGTCGCGTGGGCCATTCAAGCACTGCAAGTTGCCACAAATATATTTTCAATTATTTGTTCTATGTATTATCAATGTGGTTTTATTTTTTTTTTATCGTATATGATGCATATTTGTGTCCTTTACGATATGTATACAGTAAAACGTTCATAATGTTCCATGGAACCATGATACATGTGTCAGTAATGTATCCACAATAAATGTTTATTGTCACAATATTACATGTTAAAAATTCACTAAAATTACAATTTATTACATGTTAAAAATTCACTAAAATTACAATATGTACAGTTTCACACACTATTTACACAGTAACACACTGTATTACACACTCAGTACTTCAGAAGTGAGTAATAATCAAAGAAGTAGTCCATGGTATGCAGTGGGACTTCTTTCTCGTTCACCAGGTATAGATAGATTTTCGCTTCCTGTTTCTTCGTTCTGTGTGCTTGCAATTAACCCACTCACATACACCCTTGGCTTTAGTACTTGAAGGTGGTATGTAACCAAGCTTGTAAAGCATAAGGTAGTCATGAAAAGATCATAGGAAAAGATCGCTTTGTAAGGTCCCTCATTGGAAAAGATTCAGCCATTCTCGAAGAGAGTCAGCTATTCTTGAAAATATCTATGGAAAACACCACCATGGAAGCCACTAACACTGTTCATCTATGATACTTGTATCAGATGCATCATCACTGAACCCAGAAAATAATTATCTATGTATCATCTATATAAATTGGAGATGGCATTAGTGGGCATGGATGGCGCTCAGAGCTACAATTGGATACGCTCGCTGTATCATCCTCATAGGTGCTGTATCACTTGCATCCGACCTTTGTGTTAGGTCCTTATTGCACCTAGTTTCACCAATATCATGACCCTTATGTTCTTCAAACAATAAGGTCTAAATTTCACCGAAATAGCGCGATCTTTCAACATCGCGTCGGACAGGTGTTTGGGAGCCAGGAGCGCATGCGCCACCCTTGGTTGCTCACTCAGTACTAACAAAGCCAGCAGCCTTAGGGCATTCTGGGATTTTTTTTCCAAGATGGCTGCCTCTCACTGGCGGTCCTACGAGTCCATTTCGTACACAACCTACCGCGCGCACATTTTGAATGGGTACCTTTCTCGATTGGCGCAGTTTCCAACCGACCGAGTTTTCTCGGTTGGCGCAGCACAGTGGTTAACAATCTTAGAAGAAAGAACTTTTTTTCTGGGGGAAGCCCCGGAGCTATTCAGGCTGATATTAGGTTCCCGAGTAGTCTTGGCTTGAGAACTGCCCGTTGTTGTCGTTGGATGCGTGGAGTACTTTGTCGTACCTGCAGGCTTGAGTGGTATGAGGCATTGATAGTGGTCCAGGTTTACCTAGGAGGGGCGACTTTGAACACCTCAGTGCGTGTTTGTTTGCCCCTGCACTTCTGAGGGATGTTTGTGGGGTTTAACTTCATGTGCAGGTTCCCTCCCTGTCGGCTGCGCTTGTGGCTGAGGACTTGCGCGCTCCTGGCTTGCTGGCTTCAGTCTTGTGCTTCTTTTCCCTCCTTGAGCTGTCTTCGGATTGGCTTGCGGAGGATGTAGAGGCGCTTGGGGCTATTCCTGGGTCTGGTGCCTTTGTCTTGGCGGCTTGTGTGCTGTTGAAGCTGTTTGTGTCGATCCTGCGGGATGCAGTGTTGTGGTTCCTGGTGAACTACACGAAGTCCCATCTGGTCCCCTCCCAGGTTCGGACCTGGCTGGGTCTTGTGTGGGACTCTCAGACCGTTTCCTTGTCTCTCCCTCTGGAGTCTCTCCTTCGGCTGCAGTCTTGTATGTGCTTGTTTCTGGGGTGCTCCCGGGTCACCCGGCAGTTGCTCGAGAGGTTTGCGCGGGATCCAGGACTTTGTGATGATGGTCTACCCGCCAGGTTGGGTTTGGCTTTGTCGGCTGTTCTGATTCCTTTGGGGATGTCCCTTTCGCTTCTCTTGCAATCGCTAGGTTCGACCCCCTGGGGGCATTGTGTCGGCTGCTGCGTCGCCGGCTTCCTCTTCGGGTTTTTCGGGGTTCAGTGCCTCGGCGCCAACCCGAGCCCTCGCTTGATGCGTTAACAGACACATTGTCTCTGGGCTGGGGCTCTGTGACCAGTGCTCACCAGGTAGGCCAGGAGCGGTGCAGTCTGTTCTTCCGTCAGGCCCACAGCACAGGTCGGGAGTTTGCGGCGGTGTGGTATTCACTTTGGGTCGCCTGCAATCGACGATCCAGCATCATTCGGACTGCTCCCCGGTGGTTCGTTGCCTGAACTAAGGGGGTTCTATGTGGTCCTTGGCTCTTTGGGCTGATTACTACGATTGATTTGTCTGCTGAGTTTTCAGGGTTTGGCTCTCCTGGCCATTCACTTCCGGGGGGTGTCCAACGTCTTGGCGGATTGCCTGTCCCCGGTTCATTCCCCTGCCCACGGAATGTACGATCTATGCCGACTCATTCTGTTGGCTCTGCCAGACGTTCAGACGCCCGGAGGTAGACCTCTTCATGTCGGCAAGATCGAGGCGTCTTCCGGTATATGTGGCACCCTTTCTCGACTGCGAGGTCATCTGGATCGATGCCTTCCGGCAGGACTGGTCAAGGTGGGGGTTACTGTATCTTCTGTTCCTGTACCAGGGAAGAGTTGTTCTCTTGGCCCCATGGTGGCTGGCCCAGCCTTGGTTTCAGGCGTTGCTTGCTTGGTGTCTGAACCTGGAGGTTTTCCCGCGGCTCTGCCGCTTTCAGCATATCGGTACGGTCCGTTACGAGACTGGTTCGCTCTTCTCCTCGAGTCTTCACATCTGGTCTTTTTTACTCGAGTCTATCACCATCTGTATGGTGATCAGGTGTGGTTTGATCTTCTCGAGTCTTCACGTCTGGTCTTTTTTACTCAACTCTATCACCATCTGTATGGTGATCGGGTGGCTTTTTTGATGGTGTCCCCACCTGTGGGCTTTGTCTCGACAGCAGTAGGAAGTTTCCTGGCGGTCCTTCTAGTTCATTTTGTCTCTTTGGCGTTATACTTCACTTTCTTTAAAGTTATTTTGTCTTTTCTTTCGTGGTTGTTTCAGGACCATCATCTTGTGCTGAATACTGTTGCTTCGTATCGTGCAGCATTGGCGGAGCCGCTGCAGCTTGCGTTCGGCATTAATGTTACTTCTGCTCCATTTCACAGGCTGTCTCGTGCATTGTTTCACCTCTGGCCTGATCATGCACTGCTTGAGCCGTCCTGGTCTTTGGATCGGGTTCTCTCTTATATCTCTTCTTCTCGGTTTGTGGTGGCCCCTTCAGTTGAGGATTGTTTTTCAAAGTTCTTTTCTTGTTGGCATTGCCCTCTGAGGGTCGGGTCGGGAAGCTTCATGCTCTCTTCCGGCGTAGGGGTTTCTGTTCTTTCGGTCGTGGAGATAGGTTTGTTCAGTTGCAGCCGTCTCCTTCTTTTCTGGCGAAGAATGAGAATGCTGCATTCTGGAGGGGTCCTTGGGTTGTTGATGCTCGGTTGGTCAGGCCTGGGGTACATCATGTGTTGTGTCTGGTTGCGGCTTTCCGCCGTTATTTGCGCACAACGGCTTCTGTGACAAGGGACGCGCTTTGGGTTAATCCAGATTCCCTTCTTGTTCCAGGATTCGGGTCTCTCAGGTTGTCCGCAGGGTTATTTGTTCCAGCCAGCCTGCGGTCTATTCCCATGCCCATGACATTTGTAGGTATGCGGCGCTTGCTGCCGTCTTTGGTAACATGTCTTGGGCTGACATTCGGGCACAAGGTTTTTGGTGGTCAAACAGGGTCCTAGCTGCACGCTACCTTGTAACTGTTCCTGGGCCTAGTTGGGTCTGTGAACAAGTGTTGACTGCCTCCCAGGTAAATCCTCTTCGTTTTTATCTTTTTGTGATGTAGCTCCAGGGAGCTGAAGGGGCTCCTCGTAGAAAACCAGCGTTGAATGTAATGAAACGTCATTTTTTTTGGGGTGAGACCCGGAGGCTCCCCAGCAACCTTCTCTCCCCCCCAGTCGGCATTTTTTTTGTGTGTTTTGACAGCCAGCCTAGAACTGGCTGGCATGATGGGTCTGGGGCTCCCCCTTTCCCCTCCCGGGGAGGGGGAGCTGCACAGACAAGCGGCGCGGCAAGTGTGACGTCATGCTCGTTTTTCATTTGGGGAGTTCTGTCCACTTGTTAGCTTTCTGTTGTAGTTTTAACCAGAATAGGGGTTTGTTTTGAGGCGCTTACATATCTGGGTGCCTGGCTCGGTCGATGGCAGACATGGAATGCTCCAAACACATGTGCACTTTGATAGGCCATTGCTCCTCGTGCCTCTCTGAGAAGGCCAGGTTCTGGCTCATGGTCCCTGGTAGGTCTAGAACTCTATTCACACTGAAGCCAAAGTCTAATAATATACATAGCTTGGATAGCTCCGGGTAGCCTCCGGGTCTCACCCAGAAAATGGCGTTTCATTACATTCAACGCTGTTTTTTTTCCTTATGCACAGCTGTGGTGTCGTCTATTAGCAGCAGCGGCGCCCATGGGTTAAAGTATAACATACTTGCCATCATCCAGGGAAGGCACCCAGAAAGGTATGCAAAACAAAAGAGACCACTGTGTGGTTGAAAATTGCAATGCACATCCTCAAAATAGCAAAAGAAATCCCCCAGAAGAAAAACAAGCAACACTTTGTCCAACTAGCCTTCCGCTCGTTAGCGCCACCATCTGGGGGAGGGGGAGCCAAGATACCCACTCCTCAACCCATCCTCCGAATTGACAGTACGTTTTAATACTAAGTGTAATAAGTACAGTTCCTGACTGTCATACATAGTACATAATTGCACTTATGGGGCTGTTACATTTACCTCCCCATTTAATTCTCCTCATTTTCTGTTAAGACACTCAGAATTTTAGGATGAAGTTTTAAAGTTCAGTTTGCTATACACAAGTTTTAAATATCAGGAATTTCTTTTTCAGTTTTATTAAACAATAAAGATTTTATACAAAATTTGAAAATATCCTGAGTTACTTTAAAATTTATTTAAATATTTTAGTTTTGTTTTATTTGTTTTATAAAACTGTCATATCAATATAGCTATAGGTTAAGTAGTACTGTAATTGTAATTAAGAAGCAATAAAATGTTTATCTTTAAAAACTATGATGGTTAGGTTAGGTCGTGGTTTTCTATTCAGCTTTTCAGGTAAACTCAAATATTCACAATATATTTGACTATGATTTAATAATAAGTGTAAATAAGTACAATTTCTGACTGTCGTACATAGTACATAATTGCACTTATGGGGCTGTTACATTTTCCTCCCCATTTTTGGAGGATGGGCTGCACTCCTCAGTTCTTGACTGATGTGCTTGGTGGTTGGATGTCGTCTCTGGCCACAATTTCTTTTCCTGTTTTGAGACTTGCATTGTGAGGCTGCTCCTGCACTTGAGGTGTGCACTGGCCAGAAGTTTCCGAGTACCAGAGCTGCATGGATTTAGAAACATCTCTCGTAGGCACTCCGTGAGTACTGCCCTTGAGTGGTCAGGGTTCTCTTCCTTGGGGCGTTCGGAATTCACTCCTCGTTAGAGGACTTTCCTGCTTGTGGTTGTCTTCACCCATGGGATAAGTGGGGGGGGGGGTCTTGGGCTTTCTGCCTTGCTCCGGGTAGGGGAGTGTTTATCAGCGAGTGGTAGGCCTCACTGCAGCTGGCACAGCCAGCCTAAGCTATCACACAGTGGCTGATGTTTCTCTTCAACTACTTGTTGGCTGTTGTGGAGTTTTGGGAGTTTTGTTTTTGTTTACTGGGATTTTTCAGCTGTTTTGCAAAGGAGTGTTGTTTAGCACCTCATCAAGCTCTCCCTAGGGTATGGTGGTGGTCCTCCTCTGTTGCTCTCATGGCTTTACACCGGTTAATTTGCCTGCATCGACAGGATTTACCAGCTTAGCTGGGCCCCAGTTCCTGGGCTTCCTGTAGGGGGTCATTCACCTTACGGGCTCTGGAAAACCTCTGTGAGCTTGGATGTACCATGGATACTACTTCTGAGCCAACTCTTACCTTGTGCGAATTTGAGGTTGTTCGTCGCCCGTGCCTCAGTGTGAGGATCATCTATTCTACCTCTGCCAATGGTGCCTGTTGTGTCAGGACACCTATGGCCTAGAGTCCTGTTGGACTTATTACCCGCTTGTGCTCCAATTCAATCATCCCTAATGAGTGAATTGATCTTTTATGGCCACATAGTGAATTATGTCAAGTGGTTAGGATGCTGGGCAAGCCACCCGGAATGGATAAATTCCAAGGTAAAGGAGAAATTTCAACACATTCCCTATGCAACATGAGGCATACCATGTCGCCATTAACCACTGCACTGCGCAGAGCACCTAGGATGCACCACTGATCTAGTGCAATGTAATGTGCGCTCTGTGCACCACTGATATAGTGCGATGTGATGTGCGCCCTGCGCACCACTGATCTAGTGCGATGTGATGAGCGCCCTGCGCACCACTGATCTAGCACCTCCAGCACCTCCAGGGCGCTCGTAGGTATAACGTATCATTCAAGACTCCCACGGCTACATGGGGAATCACATCAGCTTCCTCAGGGCTCTTGCAAACAGATGTCATTTAAAAAAAAATCATGGGCAACATTCCCGGGTGTGAGAGCCTCAGTACTGTTTGAGCAACCAAGGCTGGCGCATGCAGCATGAGCTAACAGCAACGCTGTTCAGCTTGTGACCACAGCATCGCCTAAAACTGTGAAAAATATATATGTAAGTGGTATTATTTAGCCATGATAGTATTACAGAAGGGCTTGACTGTGATAAAGACTGTGTACAATGTTCAGATATCAGTGAATCAATGCTGTTCAAGATGTTCAGAGCACTAGCCACAGCACACTGCCATTATTTCGTTCTACTAAGAATCGTCAAACGACTTCTCATGTTCCTTTACAAAATAAACTTTTGGAAAATTATTCATTTACATGATTTAGTGACTAGGATTCTGATAATAGCAGGACTGTGGTGATAATTAGCGATGTGTGTAGTATGGTGGGAGGAGTATCTTGGTGAAGGAGGGAGGTAGCTTTGTCTGCTGGCTGGTGTGTGGCAACCTGTTATTGTCTGAACTCACCATACCCACTTAGTGGGTCGCTATGGTGAACACAAATGTTGATATTTATATATAACATGTGTATATAGGAGTGTAATAACAGCAGAAGGAGTATGTTGGGAGGAACCATTTTGGTGAGGGAGATGTTGGTGAAAGAGTGAGTGAGGCTCTCAGTCTGTTAGCTGCTATGTGACTTGTCATGCAGTGTATGGTGGCCAGCAGCCACCATATTAGTCAGCAAGGCGGACAGCCCGCCTGCTTTCATACCTCTCACTGTATTTCCCACTTCTATACTTCCCTTCACCTATGCCTCCCCTTCCTCTTTACTTCCCCCCCCCCCAAAAAAAAAGTATGGTGGCCACTATGCTGTTTGGACACCACACCAGCTTAGTTGTATAGTTATGGTGAATAAAACATGTAGATACTTATATGTAATGTGTGTAAATAGTGTAATAAAAACAATTACAGTATGATGGGAGGAGGAATGTTGGTAAGTGGGTGTTGAAGGAGGGAGGGGAGGTGGTGTCTGCTAGCTGCGGTGTCCTGGTTGATACCTGGTTGATACCTGGTTGATGGGGTTCTGGGAGTTCTTCTACTCCCCAAGCCCGGCCCGAGGCCAGGCTCGACTTGTGAGAGTTTGGTCCACCAGGCTGTTGCTTGGAGCGGCCCGCAGGGCCACGTACCCACCACAGCCCGGCTGATCCGGAACTTCTCTTAGAAAACCGTCCAGTTTTCTCTTGAAGATGTCCACGGTTGTTCCGGCAATATTTCTTATGCTCGCTGGGAGGACGTTGAACAACCGCGGACCCCTGATGTTTATACAGTGCTCTCTGATTGTGCCTATGGCACCTCTGCTCTTCACTGGTTCAATCTTGCATTTTCTTCCATATCGTTCACTCCAGTATGTTGTTATTTTACTGTGTAGATTTGGGACCTGACCCTCCAGTATTTTCCATGTGTATATTATTTGGTATCTCTCTCGTCTCCTTTCTAGAGAGTACATTTGGAGAGCTTTGAGACGATCCCAATAATTTAGGTGTTTTATCTCGTCTATGCGTGCCGTATATGTTCTCTGTATTCCCTCTATTTCAGCAATCTCTCCTGCTCTGAAGGGGGAAGTGAGTACTGAGCAGTACTCGAGACGGGACAGCACAAGTGACTTGAAGAGTACAACCATTGTGATGGGATCCCTGGATTTGAAAGTTCTCGTAATCCATCCGATCATTTTTCTGGCTGACGCGATATTTGCTTGGTTATGCTCCCTAAACGTTAGATCGTCGGACATCATTATTCCCAAATCCTTGACATGCTGTTTTTCTACTATGGGAAGATTCGATTGTGTTTTGTACCCTGTATTATGTTTCAGATCCTCATTTTTGCCGTACCTGAGTACCTGAAATTTATCACTGTTAAACATCATGTTATTTTCTGCTGCCCAATCAAAAACTTTGTTGACATCTGCTTGTAGTTTTTCAATGTCTTCAGCAGAGGTAATTTTCATGCTGATTTTTGTGTCATCTGCAAAGGACGACACGAAGCTGTGGCGTGTATTTTTTTTCTATATCAGATATGAGAATAAGGAACAGTAGCGGTGCAAGGACTGTACCTTGAGGTACAGAGCTTTTAACATCGCTTGGACTCGATTTTATCTGATTGACTGTTACTCTTTGTGTTCTGTTCGACAGGAAATTGAGTATCCAGCGTCCTACTTTTCCAGTTATTCCCATTGACCTCATTTTGTGAGCTATCACCCCATGGTCACATTTGTCGAACGCCTTTGCAAAGTCTGTGTATACAACATCTGCATTTTGCTTTTCTTCTAGGGCTTCTGTGATTTTGTCATAGTGGTTGAGTAACTGTGACAGACAGGATCTTCCCGCTCTAAATCCATGTTGTCCTGGATTGTGCAATTCATTGTTTTCCATAAAACTAGAAATTTGATTCCTAATCACTCTTTCAAACACATTTATTATGTGTGATGTTAGTGCAACTGGCCTATAATTTTTTGCCAAGGCTTTACTCCCCCCCTTGTGCAACGGAGCTATATCTGCAGATTTAAGTGCTGCTGGTATCTCCCCTGTATCCAGGCTCTTTCTCCATATTACGCTGAGTGCTCTCGCTACTGGTACTTTACATTTCTTTATGAATATTGAAATCCATGAGTCAGGCCCAGGAGCTGAGTGCATAGGCATATTATCAATTTCTCTTTCAAAGTCTTCCGAGTTTGTGGTAATATCCGTTATATTATCTGCAGCTTGAATGTCATTCATAAAGAAGCTGTCTGGGTCATCAACTTTCATGTTGTTTATTGGTGTGCTAAACATAGCCTCATACTGGCTTCTTAGAATTTCACTAATCTCTTTGTTGTCCTCTGTGTACGTACCTTCATTTGTAATTAACGGTCCAATACTGGTCGAGGTTTTGGATTTTGATTTTGCGTATGTGAAAAAATATTTCGGATTTTTCCTTATCTCTTGTATAGCTTTCTGTTCCAATTCCATTTCCTCAGACTCATATGATCGCTTCAACGTTTGTTCTATTTCCTCAATCTCCCTGCTTAGGCTTGTTTTCCTTGCTTGTGATAGTTGTGTCTGCCGAAGCATTTCCGTTATTTTTTCCTTCTCCTGTACAGTCGTCTCCGTTCTCTTTCTAGAGTGGTCCTCTTTCTGCCCCTCCTCACAGGTACGTGCTTCAAGCAGACCTTGTAAGCTTCAGCTGTCAGTTGAGCTATTCCCTGTAATTACCTAAGTGTAATTACCTAAGTGTAGTTACAGGATGAGAGCTACGCTCGTGGTGTCCCGTCTTCCCAGCACTCTTTGTCATATAACGCTTTGAAACTACTGACGGTCTTGGCCTCCACCACCTTCTCACTTAACTTGTTCCAACCGTCTACCACTCTATTTGCGAAGGTGAATTTTCTTATATTTCTTCGGCATCTGTGTTTAGCTAGTTTAAATCTATGACCTCTTGTTCTTGAAATTCCAGGTCTCAGGAAGTCTTCCCTGTCGATTTTATCAATTCCTGTTACTATTTTGTATGTAGTGATCATATCACCTCTTTTTCTTCTGTCTTCTAGTTTTGGCATATTTAATGCTTCTAACCTCTCCTCGTAGCTCTTGCCCTTCAGTTCTGGGAGCCACTTAGTAGCATGCCTTTGCACCTTTTCCAGTTTGTTGATGTGCTTCTTAAGATATGGGCACCACACAACAGCTGCATATTCTAGCTTTGGCCTAACAAAAGTCATGAACAATTTCTTTAGTATATCGCCATCCATGTATTTAAATGCAATTCTGAAGTTAGAAAGCATAGCATAGGCTCCTTGCACAATATTCTTTATGTGGTCCTCAGGTGATAGTTTTCTATCTAGAACCACTCCTAGATCTCTTTCTTTATCAGAATTCTTTAAAGATTTCTCACATAATATATAGGTTGTGTGGGGTCTATGTTCTCCTATTCCACATTCCATAACATGACATTTATTAACATTAAATTCCATTTGCCAAGTGGTGCTCCATATACTTATTTTGTCCAGGTCTTCTTGAAGGGCATGACAGTCATCTAAATTCCTTATCCTTCCTATTATCTTAGCATCATCAGCAAACATGTTCATATAATTCTGTATACCAACTGGTAGATCATTTATGTACACAATAAACATCACTGGTGCAAGAACTGAACCCTGTGGTACTCCACTTGTGACATTTCTCCATTCCGATACATTGCCTCTGATTACTGCCCTCATTTTTCTATCAGTCAGAAAATTTTTCATCCATGATAGAAGCTTACCTGTCACCCCTCCAATATTTTCCAGTTTCCAGAACAACCTCTTATGTGGAACTCTGTCGAAAGCCTTTTTTAGGTCCAGATAGATGCAGTCAACCCAACCATCTCTTTCCTGTAATATCTCTGTGGCTCGATCATAGAAACTGAGTAAATTCGATACACAGGATCTTCCAGATCGAAAACCATACTGTCTGTCTGATATTATATCATTTCTCTCTAGGTGTTCTACCCATTTAGTTTTGATTAGTTTTTCCAATACTTTCACTATTACACTTGTCAATGATACAGGTCTATAATTGAGGGGGTCTTCCCTGCTGCCACTTTTGTAGATTGGAACTATGTTAGCCTGTTTCCACCCGTCTGCTACGATTCCTGTACACAGGGATGCCTGAAAGATCAGGTGAAGTGGAATGCTGAGCTCAGATGCACATTCTCTCAGAACCCATGGTGAAACGCCATCTGGGCCAGCTGCTTTGTTCTTACCGAGCTCCTTGAGCATTTTTTCCACTTCGTCTCTAGACACCTCTATGTGTTCTATGTTGTTCTCTGGAATTCTTATTGTATCTGGTTCCCTAAAGATTTCATTTTGTACAAACACACTTTGGAACTTTTCGTTTAGTGTTTCACACATTTCCTTTTCATCTTCCGTGAATCTATTTCCCATTTTCAACCTCTGAATATTATCCTTTACCTGCAATTTGTTGTTTATGAATTTATAGAATAGACCTGGTTCTGTTTTACATTTGTCCGCAATCCCTTTTTCAAAATTTCTTTCTGCCTCTCTCCTCACTGCCGTGTAGTTGTTTCTCGCATCTTTGTATCGCTGGTATGTTTGGGGGTTCGGCCTCTTCCTGTATTGATTCCATTTTTGTGTCTTTCGGTCTCTAGCCCTCTCGCAATTTCTATTGAACCAATCCTGTTTCCTAGTTCTGCATCTCTGTTTTGGTATAAATTTTTTTGTGCCTTTATCATATATTTCACAAAACTTGCCATACATCTCATTCACTTCCTTGCCTAGCATCAAGTCTGTCCAATTATACTCACTAAAAAAATTTCTAAGGTCACCATAATGTCCTCTCCTGAAGTCTGGTTTTTCAACTGCTTCAACCTCCTTATTTTCTTCCAGCTTATAACGCATTGCATACTTTATTCCAAAAAGACATGGTCACTTTTACCCAAGGGAGGAAGGTACTGAATGTCAAATATCTCTTCCTCCTTCCTGGTAAATATCAAATCTAGCATGGAGGGAACGTCCCCTTCCCTCATCCTCGTAGCTTGTTTAACATGTTGATACAAGAATGTTTCCAGGATGAGGTCTACAAATTTACAGGTCCAAAAATCTTCTGTTTTAGCTTCATATGCTTCCCAGTCTATGGATTTCAAGTTGAAGTCACCGACTATCAACAGTCGTGATCTATCGTTATCCGCTCCCGCTATAATCTCTCTCATTATTGTTATAAGACCTTCACGTTTACTATCTAGCTCCTCCTTTGACCATGTGCTGCTTGGCGGTGGACTATATGCATTTATCATCATTAGTTTATCATCCTCATAGCAGATCTCTAGTGCTATTATGTCAACTTCTTGTGGATTGGCAATCATTATTTCCTTCACCTTTAGGTGTTCTTTTACCAGCACAGCAACGCCACCGCCTTTCCTAATTTTTCTGTCCCGTCTCCAAATTGAGTAGCCCCTTGGGAATATGACCTCATTTAAAATTACATCTTCAAGTTTTGTCTCCGTGAGTGCAACAATGTCTGGTGTCTGCAGCTGTATTACATCACTTAACTCCAGTATCTTCGATCTCACTCCATCTATGTTGGTGTATGCAATCTTCAGGAACTTGTTCCCCCTCTCCTTATTCTTCACTCCCCCTCTCTCTATTGATTTTGTTGGTTTGCCTTTATGTACCACTTTACTGGTTTGCCTACCCCTATCACTTTGTAGAAAAAAGAATTTATTTCTTCTTCATTCCTGCTCTCATTTAAATGTTTTGCCTCGGCGAGGTTCAGTTTCAGCTTCTCTCTGTCTTCTTTTGAAAGATCTCGTCTTAACGACCACCCTTTCCCATCCTCATCCCTTTGCAATTTTCTAGCATTCCTTAGTACTTCTTCCATCTGTTTGGCACCATTTAGGGTGATCCTCAAAGGTCGATCTTTCCCTTTTACGTACCTGCCTATTCTCCTGTAGTCGCACACATTCTCTCTTTTTGTAAGACCTTCCACGAGGCCAACAATTTTATCTACTACTTTAGCTTCTTCTACAGCTCTTTCTGACCTAGATGTTATCGCCTTTTCTTTGCAGCCAAAAATGATCAGGGACTTACTCCGATCAACTGTGTTTTGCACCAACTTCGGGTTAGATGCCAATTCTTTCCTCACTTCTAGCCTAATGTTTGTTTTATCTTGGTTGCTGCAGTGTTTGACTTCCTTTACTGCTTCTTCTATTTTTTCCTTCTCCTTGGCCACTTGTGCATAAGTGAGTTGCATATCTTTCTTGCACTGTTCTATTCCCTGTGTAACTTCCTCCATCTGTGCTGACAAAAGCTGTTTCTCCTGTTGAATTTCCTTGCCTAACCTATTGTGGGAGTTAACCTGTGTGGGAGTTTTGTCGCTTAAGACCGTCTCCCATTGAATGGTTGCAAGGTCTACATTTATTTTTTCCCAGTCAATCCTCTTATTGTTGAAATTGAATTGTCGCGGGCCACTTTTGTTGTTTCGACTCACCATACCAACTTAATGGTTCGTTATGGTGAACACATGTGTAGATAGGTACCTGTATATACAATGTGTGTATATAGTATAATAACAGCAAAAACTTTGTTTGATTGATCGTAGAATATAATAAAAATGTCACATATATGAGCTCCATAATTTTGAGCATAGTGATGTTGTATGTCGATTTGGTACCATGTCTTTCGGCTCCTCCATTGAAGCTGTTTGCGCCGATCCTGCAGGAGGCGGTGTCTGTTCTTGCTTCTTGTCTCACGTGCTGGCAGGCGGTGCTCGCTCAGTCAATGGAATCCGCATGGGCCCTAGCTTTTAGGTTTTCTATGCCTTTTAGTCCTTTGCTGTTTGCAGAGTCTGCAGTGGTGCAGTATCTGCTAGCAGCAGATAGCAGTTGTCGTCCCATGCTGGTTTTGTTGGTTCTTCGGGGGAGGGGGGGGTCACTGGGGATCTTCCCAGAATTGTCGTGCCAGGGCTCGGGGTTCCTTCTGTCATGGTAGGCCAGTGGTTTCAGTTTCAGAGCCAGCGCAGCCTTCGGAACTGACGATGACCGGTCGGTGCGGTGATCGCTCTGCTTGTCAATCAGCATGATGACCGCTCTGCTCATCAGTTGGCTTCTTGTAAGGGGCATCGGCCCTTTCTCAGTTCGTCCCATTGACGAGGTGATGAGGGGGGGGAGGCTCATGCTGTTTGCTCACACCTGGTCCTAAGATTCGTTGGCATTTCAAGTTGTTTCTTGTGGCCTGCATTGGAGTTGGGTGACCCCTTCTTCTTCGGGGCGTGCGGGGTAGGCTTCTTCTCCTGCGCTCTGTCGTATCATCTTGGAGTGGATTTGCTTGGGCGTGGTCAAAACGACCTTGTCCCGCAGGTGGTTTTCCTACCTGTATCCGGTTCCGAAACGGGACTTCACAGACCTGTGGTTCATTCTGGACTTATCCCGTCTGAACAACTGGGTCTATTGCCCCTCCTTTTGGATGACTACTCTGTCCCAGGCCCGTCTTCTTTTTGGCGCTTGGATGGTGTCCCTGGACCTCCAGGGCGCATACTGGCATGTCTTGATTCACCTGGGGTTCAGGGACTGGCTAGATTTTGTTGTGGGGTGTCAGGCTTACCGTATTCGTTGCCTTCCATTCTGGCCTACCTCGATGTCTGGTTGGTGTGGGCTCCCAGCCAGTCTGCGTGTCTGCTCAGCAGATATTTGGTTCTCTTCCCAGCTTACCGGGTTCGGGTTCCCGGTGAACTGGAATAAGTCCCATCTGGGTCCCTATCATGTTTGGTCATTGGCTGAGTCTTGTTTGGGACTCCCGAACCGCTTCCTTGTTGCTCCCTCCAGAGACCCTGCTGCAGCTGTGATCCCACCTTCACCTGTTTCTGTGGGGGGGGGGGGGGGCTCCCAGGTCACGAGGTTTTTGCTAGAGGGTTGTGTGGGAGTCTGGAGTCTTTTTTGGGGGGTTCACTGCCTTGACGCCTACCCGAGCCCTCGCTCAATGTGTTCATGGGCACGTCATTCCTTGGCTGAGGCTTTGTGATCAGTGCTCACCGGGCCAGCCAGGAGCAGTGAGGTACGTCCTTCCGTCGGACACACAGCACTGGTGCAGGTGTTTGAGTGATGGCTCTTGCTCCCCTCTACCCAAACTCTCCAGGTTTTGGTAGCTCATGTATAGACGATCCATCTCCGTTTGAACTCCTCCTCAGTGGTTCATTGCCTGAACTGTGGGGGTTCGATGCAATCCTTGGTGCTTTGGGGCGGGTCGCTTCGGGTGACTCGTCTGCTGAGTTCTCTGGGTTTGGCTTTCCTGGCCATTCACATTCGGGGGGTGTCCAACGTCCTGGCGGACGGCCTGTCTTGGTTCATTCCCTTGTCTACTGAATGGATAGTTGACGCCGACTCGTTCAGTTGGCTCTGCCAGACGTACGGACTCCCGGAGGTGGACCTCTTCGCAGCGTCTCCCATTATATATGGCACCCTTCCCCAACTGCAAGGCCGTTGGGGTCGATGTCTTCAGGTAGGACTGGTCAAGGTGGGGTTATTTGTACCTCTTGCCCCTGTTCCGCTGTTGCTCCAGGTCCTAACTCCCTTGGAGACTTACCAAGGGAGAGTAGTCTCTCTTGGCTAACTGGCCCAGCCTTGGTTTCAAGTACAGTACTGCTTGTTCAGTGTCTGAACACGGGGGTCTTCTCGCGGCTCCGCCTCTTTCAGCAGATCGGGTCAGTCCGTTACGTAGCTGGTTCGCTCTTCTCCTCAAGTCTTTGCATCTGGTCTTCTGACGCAGGTGTATCACCACTTGTATGGTGAGCGGGTGGCTTCCTTGATGGTGTCCCACCTGCGTGCTTCGTTTTGGCAGCAGTATGAAGTTTCCTGGCTGTCCTTTTGTTGTTTCTTGTCCCTCTATAGTTTCTCTTCTATTCTGGATCGGGTTGTCTTGTCCCTCCTTTCCTGGTTGTTTCAGGACCATCATCTTATGCTGAATTCTGTAGCTTCATATTGTGCAGAACTGGTGGAGCTGCTTCAGCTTGCATTTGGGGTTGATGTTACTTCTGCTCCATTCCGCAAGCTGTTTTGTGCATTGTTTCACCTCATGCCCGCTCATGCGCCATCTGAGCCGCCCTGGTCGTTGGACAGGTTGCTCTCTTTTCTCTATTCTCCTCAGTTTGTTGTGGCCCCGTCAGTACAAGATTATTTTGCGAAGACTTTTCTTGTAGGCATTGGCCTCTAAGAGTTGGTTGGGGAGCTTCATGCTCTTCTCTGGTGCAGGGGTTTCTGCTCTTTTGGTCCTGGTGGTAGGTTTGTTCGTTTTCAGCTGTCTCCTTCATTTCTAGCAAAGAATGAGACTGCTGCTTTCCGGCGGTGTCCTTGGGTTGTTGATGCTTGGTTGGTTCAGCCGGAGGTACATCATGTGTTGTGTCCGGTTGCTGCTCTTCGCACTTCCTCCCTTCAGGGGGTTGGGTCTGGGGGGGGGCAGGCCTCTTTCCCTGTCCATCCATCAGGTCATATCAGAGTGGATTTACTTGGGTGTGGTTAAAATGACCTCATCTCTCAGGTGGGTTGCCCTCCTGTTTCTACTTCTGAAACAGGACTGTGGATCTCCGGTACATTATCTCGTCTGAACCGGTTGATTCCGTGTCCCTCCTTTCGGATGACTACGTTGTCCCAGGTCTGGTTCGTTTTCGATCCGGGTGCTTGGATGATTTCCTTGGACCTCAAGGATGCAAACAGGGATTAGGTAGTCCTGGAGTTCAGGGATTGGTTAGGTTTTGTGGTGGGATGACAGGCTTACCACTTCTGTTGTCTCCCTCTTGGGCAGAATCTGTCATCTCGCATTTTTACGCATTTGACTCGGGTCATGGTGGCCGTCTTCCTCTGCTAGGTATTCGGGTATCTTCGCCTACCTCGATGACTGGTTGGTGTGGGCTCCCAGTCAGTTTGCTTGTCTGCTAGTCAGGGATCTGGTTTGGGTTCCTGGTGAACTGGTGGGAGTCCCAGTTAGCTCTGTTCTAGGTTCAGTCTTGGCTGGGCCTTGTGTGGGATTCTTGGACTGCATCCTTTTCTTCTCCCTCCAGCAGCCTTGCTCTGTCTCGGGCCCTCTGCAGCCTTGTGTTGTTTGGGGTACCTGTCACTGCTGCCGGTTTCTTCCTTGCATAGAGACTTGCGGTGCTGCCATCTCCCTAGTAAGTCACTGTTTTTTTACTTCTCTGTGGGCAGTTAGCTTCAGGGAGCCGATGGGGCTCTCCACAGAAAACCAGCATTGAATGTAATGAAACAGCAGTTTCTGAGTGAGCCCTGAAGGCTCCCTGTCCCTTTTCCACCCTCTGGTTAGTGGCTTTCATCATTCAAGAACTGGATGGTGGTGGGGGGTTAGTTGGACGAAGTGCTACTTATTTGTTTCCTTTCTAGGGGAGTTCTTTTGGTCTTTTTGAGGACGTGGTCCTCAAAATTTTCAACCAGACAGTGATTTGTTTTGTTTTGTGTATCTTTTTATAGGTGCCTTTCCTGGTTGATGGCAAGTATGATATACGTCAAATGTAAAGTGTTCGGCATCTGTGTTTAGCTAGTTTAAATCTATGACCTCTTGTTCTTGAAATTCCAGGTCTCAGGAAGTCTTCCCTGTCGATTTTATCAATTCCTGTAACTATTTTGTATGTAGTGATCATATCACCTCTTTTTCTTCTGTCTTCTAGTTTTGGCATATTTAATGCTTCTAACCTCTCCTCGTAGCTCTTGCCCTTCAGTTCTGGGAGCCACTTAGTAGCATGTCTTTGCACCTTTTCCAGTTTGTTGATGTGCTTCTTAAGATATGGGCACCACACAACAGCTGCATATTCTAGCTTTGGCCTAACAAAAGTCATGAACAATTTCTTTAGTATATCGCCATCCATGTATTTAAATGCAATTCTGAAGTTAGAAAGCATAGCATAGGCTCCTTGCACAATATTCTTTATGTGGTCCTCAGGTGATAGTTTTCTATCTAGAACCACTCCTAGATCTCTTTCTTTATCAGAATTCTTTAAAGATTTCTCACATAATATATAGGTTGTGTGGGGTCTATGTTCTCCTATTCCACATTCCATAACATGACATTTATTAACATTAAATTCCATTTGCCAAGTGGTGCTCCATATACTTATTTTGTCCAGGTCTTCTTGAAGGGCATGACAGTCGTCTAAATTTCTTATCCTTCCTATTATCTTAGCATCATCAGCAAACATGTTCATATAATTCTGTATACCAACTGGTAGATCATTTATGTACACAACAAACATCACTGGTGCAAGAACTGAACCCTGTGGTACTCCACTTGTGACATTTCTCCATTCTGATACATTGCCTCTGATTACTGCCCTCATTTTTCTATCAGTCAGAAAATTTTTCATCCATGATAGAAGCTTACCTGTCACCCCTCCAATATTTTCCAGTTTCCAGAACAACCTCTTATGTGGAACTCTGTCGAAAGCCTTTTTTAGGTCCAGATAGATGCAGTCAACCCAACCATCTCTTTCCTGTAATATCTCTGTGGCTCGATCATAGAAACTGAGTAAATTCGATACACAGGATCTTCCAGATCGAAAACCATACTGTCTGTCTGATATTATATCATTTCTCTCTAGGTGTTCTACCCATTTAGTTTTGATTAGTTTTTCCAATACTTTCACTATTGCACTTGTCAATGATACAGGTCTATAATTGAGGGGGTCTTCCCTGCTGCCACTTTTGTAGATTGGAACTATGTTAGCCTGTTTCCACCCGTCTGCTACGATTCCTGTACACAGGGATGCCTGAAAGATCAGGTGAAGTGGAATGCTGAGCTCAGATGCACATTCTCTCAGAACCCATGGTGAAACGCCATCTGGGCCAGCTGCTTTGTTCTTACCGAGCTCCTTGAGCATTTTTTCCACTTCGTCTCTAGACACCTCTATGTGTTCTATGTTGTTCTCTGGAATTCTTATTGTATCTGGTTCCCTAAAGATTTCATTTTGTACAAACACACTTTGGAACTTTTCGTTTAGTGTTTCACACATTTCCTTTTCATCTTCCGTAGTCCATTGCTTCCTGCGCTTCTCTCAGGGGACCAGGTTCTGGCTCTTGTCCCCCAGTAGGTAACAAGAACTCTGTGACTGCTGACCACAAATAGGGTAGTACTATATCAGTAGGATAGCTTCAGGGAGCCTCCGGAGCTCGCCCAGAAACTGGCATTTCATTAAATTCAACACAGGGTTTTTTTCTCAAGTCCTGAGGAACAGGATGTGAGCTCCATGTACCCATGGGAGTTTTCAATCTTATAATATACTAACAAACATCATATGTAGGGCAATACACCCTCTTTCCCTATATCACGGTGGGCGCAGTACAGTGGTTAAAGTTTTTTCACAAAATTTGTATGTTGTGTATGGCCTATTTTCTCCTATTCCACATTGCGTAACATGGAATTTATTCACATTAAAATCCATCAACCAAGTGCTGCTCCATACACTTATTTTGTACAGATCTTCTTGAAAGGCATGGCAGTCATCTAAGTTTCTTATCTTCCCTAGTAGTTTGGCATCATCAGTAAACATGTTCATATAATTTTGGCTGATTATTTATATATACAATGAACATTACTGGTGCTAGAATTAAGCCCTGTGGTATGCCACTAATAACATTTCTTCAGTCTGATTCATTGGCTCTGCTGCCATAATTTTCTGTCAGAAAATTTTTCAGCCATGTGAGCAGTCTCCCTGTTACCCCTCCAGTATATTCCAATTTCCAGAACAGCCTCTGATGTGGAACTCTGTCAAAAGCCTTTGTGTGTGTGTAGTGTGATTGAAAGTGAGTGAGTGAGTGAGAAACAATGCAATTGATTAATAATCCCTGTTAACATATAACATGTTGTTTTAGATATGTTGTTCCTCAAATTACAATATTTAAATTTGAACTTAATTATAATTACAGATAAAAGAATATCACGGTATTAAACAGGAAAGAAACTATTTTGCTGTTGAATGCATCCACAAGAACTATTAAGAATACCCTACTATAATGGAGATCGTGAGCATTGATACTGAAGAGACATTGTATCAGTGTGAAGTGTGTCTGAAAAAGTTTTTACAAAAATCACCTTTAATACAACACATGAAAGTTCATACTGGAGAGGAGCGACATCAGTGTTCAGTATGTCTAAAAGACTTCACAGAAAAACCAGCTTTAATACAACACATGGAAGTTCATTCTGAAGACCAACCATATCAGTGTTCAGTGTGTTTAAAAATGTTTTCTAGTAGATCAAAACTTATACAGCACATAAGAGTTCATACAGGAGAAAAGCCACATCGGTGTTCAATTTGTTTGAAAGAATTTAGTAAAAATTCAAATCTAACACAACATATGAGAATTCATACAGGAGAAAAACCATATCAATGTTCACAATGTCTAAAAACCTTTTCACGAAAATCAATTTTAATACAGCACATGAGAGTTCATGGAGAAGATAGACCATATCAGTGTTCATTATGTCTAAAACATTTTTCAGAAGAATCACACCTAATGGAACACACGAGAGTTCATGCAGGCGAAAAGCCATTTCAGTGTTCAGAGTGTCGAAAAGACTTTTCACAAAGATCAAAGTTGATTCAACATATGAGAGTTCATACAGGGGAAAAACCATTTCAGTGTTCAGAATGTCTAAAAGGTTTCTCAGAAAGATCATATCTTATTCAGCACAAAAGAATTCATACTGGTGTCAAACCTTATCAGTGTTCAGTGTGTGTCAAAAGGTTCTCAAGAAATTCATTTTTAATACGACATATGAGAGTTCACACAGGAGAAAAACCATATCAATGTTCATTGTGTCATAAAGAATTTACCGAAAAATCACATCTAATAGAACATACGAGAACTCATACGGGAGAGAAACCATATCAGTGCTCAGAGTGTCTAAAAGGCTTTTCACAAAAAACTCGACTAATTCAACACAAGAGAATTCATACCGGAGAGAAACCATACAATTGTGCAGAGTGTCAAAAAAGCTTTTCAGAAAGATCAAATCTAATACAGCACATGAAAATCCATACTCGAGAAAAATCACATCAATGTTCAGTGTGCATTAAAAAAAAATCAAGAAAACCTCTTCTGATTGAACATATGAGTGTTGATACTGGAGGAAAATCAAATCATTGTTCTTGTTTAAAAAGCTTTAGAAAATCACATTTAATATGATATTCATGAATGTCTCCTTTTTTTTTTTTAAAGAAGATAACAGTGAGCTAAAACTTAATTTGCATAATACTGTCTCCTCGGTGATAATCCTCAGTGAGTTTCTTGCCAGGTATAATAATCTTTTGGATAAAAAAAATTGATCCATGAAGTAATTTGCAAGCGTAAGGGGTAAAAACCATTCCACTGTTCAGAGTGAAAGGTTAGTCAGAACCAAGTCTATTAATGTGTGGAAGTTTCAGGAGTGTATATGTCACAGGATCTGCTACATAAACCAAGACTCCACTTTTGTGTATTTTAGCAGTGCATCACAACTTGTATCTATAATGTAATAAACAGCTCTAAATTATAATTTGATATGTACCTGTCTTCAGTTTATAAATGTTTTGAATATGATTAAAGTATTTTTCATTACTGTGTGCAAAATAATTGTTGCCAAGCACACAATTTGAAGGACTTCATGAATTATCATGCATGTAGTTATTGTGGCTAATCAGTTCTTTATGTGATGTCATTACAAACTTACCTGTATACAACATAAAAAAACAAAGTAAAACAGTCAAAGAATTTTCTACTTTCAAAATGCCATATCTTGGTAGCCAGAAATGCTTTAATCCCTGCACTGCACACCTGTTTCATTGGACAACTCCATAGGTTGCAAGGAAAAAAGATAAAAATTTACATTATTTTTCTTTCTAATATTCTTAAAAGTGTTCCCTGATCATGGTAAAATTAAAAAAGAAATTTGCTATGAAGCTCACTTTGGCTGTGGTTGAGAGAGAAAATATAATAACGTCACCGGTTATCAGAATTCTGGTCACTAAATCCCCCTCCCTGTCCAGCTCGTTGTTGCCGTGGAGGGGCTTGGTGGGCAGCTGCTGGAGTGTGATGCTCCTCAGGGCGGTCCCCTGTCCTTTTGTAGCCTTGTGCTCCTGCTGCTGTCCTCACAAATTTTGCTGGACTACTTTTCCTTTTCCTTTTGTTTCATTTTTCTCCCCTCCCCCCACCCTATTCTCCTTTCTCATTGTCATTTCCTGCTGACCTTGTGCCTGTTTTGATCATTCTTTTGGCCTTCTTTTGTTTTGACGTCCGGGGTATTTGAAGAGGCATACTCTTGCACCCGTAGAACTGTAGTACCCAACATCTCGAGTGAGGGTGAACCTTTTATTGTCAATCCCCCTTTCATCACTGAACCCGATCTCGACGGACTGATGGTTCTTAAGGTGGCGTTTGTGGGGCGTATACTCACGACGCACCCGTAGGGGGCCCTGGCATGATCGGCGATAGCTTCTTGTTGGGTGTCCTGCCTCTAATTGTGGCTCCATGGTGGGTATTGGGGGCACATTCGTGAATGAAAATGTCTCTTTTCGTCTTTGTCATTGAATGTTTCTCTTGTCCCCTCTCAGGCTCGTGGGGTGGGAGACCAAGCCCCCCGAGTCAGACTGTACAGTATCCACTCAATTTAACGGCCTCTTTTATACCGATCTGCCGGTAATAACGACCGGTTTGGGAGACTGATATGTAGAGCCTCATATAACGGTATGGCGGTCGATATTACCGAAGGTCAGTAATGAGTTTGTTTTGGCATCAGGGGGTCCGTACATGGCAAGCAGGCTGCCGTCCTCTATCCTACCTCTATCCTCCCCTCCCTCACCCTCACTGAACCTCTCCCCCATTCCTTCACTCCTGCTCTTCCCCACACCCTCACTTCCTTTCTTCCCCCCCCCCCCCCAAGACCATTCTGGAAAATGGCTCGGTAGACTGCTAGCCAGCCAGAAACAGCCTGGAGAATCTCCATCTAAGACAATAAAGCATTCATGAAACAAGTATTTTATCACTCTTTATTATCCTAATAATATTACTAAACAACATCTGTAAGCAAAAATATATATGATGTACATAAAGAATTTAATTTAAGAAACATCTGGTTCATTGGGTCAAGTGTGTTAGAGTTATCAGTGAGCCGGTCCTTTCCTCACCGACACACCTCCCCCCCCCCCCCCCGCCCCCCCATACTTCCCATGCACACGCTCTCTCTGCTTTACCTCTACATCCATCACTCACTCCCTCCCTCCATCAATCCAACCATCCATCAATCCATCCCTCCATCCTTCCATCTATCTCCATCCTACCATCCTCTCCCTCCCTGCCTACCAACCAGCCTCTGCCTGCCTCCCTCCCTCTCTGCCTCCCTCCCAAGCTCTGCCTGCCCCCCTCCCTCCTTGCCTCTCCCTCCCTCCCTACCACCCAGCCTCTGCCTGCCTGTCTGTCTGCCTGCCTCCCTCCCTCCCTCCCAAGCTCTGCCTGTCTGTCTGCCTGCCTCCCTCCCAAGCTCTGCCTGCCTGCCTCCCTCCCTCATTGCCTCTCCCTCCCTGCCTACCACCCAGCCTCTGCCTGCCTGCCTCATTGCCTCTCCCTGCCTACCACCCAGCCTCTACCTGTCTGCCTACCACCCAGCCTCTGCCTGCCTCCCTCCCAAGCTCTGCCTGCCTGCCTCCCTGTCTCCCTCCCTCCCTCCCTCCCTCCTTCCTTGCCTTTCCTTCCCTGCCTACCTCCCAGCCTCTCCCTGTCTGCCTGCCTGCCTACATTTCAGCCTCTCCATCCCTGCCTGCCTGCCCACCCACCCACCACTCAGCCATCACTGACACAATGAGTGCATTTGGAGCCAACATGGTGCACGGATGTTCCTTGATTGTGTAGATATGTCCAACAAAGTCACGGAATGAATACTCCAGCATCATGACAAATCAAAGCAATGTACAGGCATACCTCAGTTTAAGAGTTTAATTGGTTCCTGGAGACGCCTCGTATTCCGAAAACTCGCGTTCCGAAGCTAATTTCCCCATAAGAAATAAAGGGAAATGAATTAATCCTATCCTGACTACCCCAAAAACCCCACATCAAACTAAATTTTTATACCTAATTCATCTAAATAAACCTACAAAACTATGTTCCAGTTATTACTTACCTTGCTGTCGAGTGCTGTAGGCGTATGGAAGATGGTGAGGAGGGGGGAGGAGGAGAGGAGTTACTGTTTGGAAGGGGAGTCCCCTTCCATTATCACATCAGGCAGTGAGGACCTTTCTGGTGTGCTCTCCCTGGGACGTTTTATCTGAGTGCCACTAGGTCCTGGTTGAGGCTCACTGCTCGATTTCCTCACCACAAATCTGTCCATGGAAGCTTGCTTTTCCCTTCTTCGCAAGCTCTCTCTGTAGTAAGGCATCACATTGTCATTGAAAAGATTAAGACAACGGCCTACTACAGCTTTCTCTGGGTGAGTCTTTTCAACACTTGTTTGAATCTCTTCCCACATCTGACACACCTTCTTAATTACTGCAGAAGGGACATTCGCTGCTGCTGCTGCCACCTCCTCTTCCACTGCAGAATCATCCGCTGCTGCGTTGGCTTGCTGTTCCTGTTGAAGGGCTAGGAGTTCTTCGGTGGTCAGTTCTTCGTTGTGTTCTTCCACCAACTCCTCCACATCATCACCATCCAATTCCAAGCCCATTTGCTGGCCTAGACTAACAATTTCCTCAACAATAGGCGCATCATTTATAGGCTCAAACCCCTCAAAGTCTAGTTCTCTCACACATTCAGGCCACAATTTTCTCCAGTCAGAGATCAGGGTTCTTTGAGTCACTTCTTGCCAGGCTTTGTCAACGAGTTTTAAAGCACTACAAATGTTAAAATGCTGTTTCCAGAACTCTTTGAGGGTGAGGTTTGTGGCTTTAGTCACTTCAAAACATTTCCGGAAAAGTGCCCTTTCATAAAGTTTCTTAAAATTCGCTATGATTTTCTGGTCCATAGGCTGAATTAGAGGAGTGGTGTTAGGAGGAAGGAATTTAACTGTGAGGAATTTATTGTATCTGGGCAACAAATCATCTTCCAAGCCTGGAGGATGAGCAGGAGCATTGTCGAGGAGAAGCACGGCTTTGAGTGGCAAATGTTTCTCCTGCAGATATTTTTCTATGGCAGAGCACAGCATTTCATTCACCCACTCCGAAAAAATAAGCCTTGTCACCCATGCTTTTTTATTAGACTTCCACATCACACACAAATGGGTTTTCTGCACTTTATACTGTTTGAAAACCCTTGGATTTTCAGAATGATACACTAGCAAGGGTTTAATTTTCAAATCGCCACTCGCATTTGAACACAGCACAAGCGTAAACCTATCTTTCATAGGCTTGTGTCCAGGCAAGGATTTTTCCTCCTTGGTAATGTATGTCCTCTTAGGCATTCTTTTCCAAAACAGTCCTGTTTCGTCACAATTAAACACTTGTTGCGGTAGGTATCCCTCAGCCTCTGCAAACTCTTTAAATTCGTCAATAAATCGTCCAGCGGCTGGTTTGTCTGAGCTGGCTGCCTCCCCATGCCTTGTAACACTATGGATACCACTTCTCTTTCTAAATTTTTCAAACCAGCCCCTGCTTGCCTTAAACTCTTTCGTATCTGCATCACTCGTTGCAGGGGTATTCTTTAGAAGGTCTTCGTGCAACACCCTGGCTTTCTCACAAATAATGGCCTCCGAAACACTATCACCCCATAACTCCTTGTCGTGTATCCAAATTAATAACAACTTTTCCACTTCTTCAAGTATTTGTGGTCTTTGTTTCGTTATTGTTCTTACTCCTTTTGCCACTTTAGCACCCATAATCTCATTTTTCTTCTTAAGTATAGTGCATATTGTTGATGTGGCTTTGTTGTACTGCCTACAAAGTTCAACAACACGTGTACCATTCTCATGCTTCTGAATGATCTCTTGTTTCTCCTCTATTGTCATCCTCACATGGGCTTTCTGGCCTTTATCCTTACTACTGGCTTTCTTGGGACCCATGGTGAGATATATAATAACAAATTGTATAGACAAATCACCAAAAATCCAACAAAACACTGAAAATCCGCGAGAAGAATTGATGTGGGGGTAGTCACTGAGCGCGAGACAATGGTAAACTGAGGGGCAGAGGGGCGATGATTGCCGAACCACCACGCGCTAGGTCGGCCTGTACGCGTATCAACAAACTCGCGTCCCGAGGTAACCCTCGCCTTCCGAGACATATTTTTTGAGGAAATCCTGCTCGTCTTCCGAAAAAACTCGCATACAGGGACACTCGCATTCCGAGGTACCACTGTACTGTGAATCTGTGACATCACAGGGTAGAAGGCACTAGAGTGGTGGACCCAGTGGCTGTCTGTATAAAATATATTTTACCTGAATGTTACTTGAAAAATTGCACACTTAACATCAGAAATACCAGAGCTCCGGAAATAATGACCAGGGTACAGCCCCATATAGGCCTTTAAATCGGGTGGATACTATTGGAAGACCGGGCTCTGTAGCCCCCGCTGCGTTGGGCCCTGACCTTGCTCCTCCTTTGACCCTCCTGACTTCTCCCCTCGGCTCCCCTCCCTCCTCTGTGGTTGGGTCGAGCCACAAGCCCACAGTGGTGACCACTTCGTCCCCTGGCACGGCTAAGTCTCTCGTTGTGACTACTGCGCCTTTTAACTCCTCTCTCTGAGTGCGTTCGCGCCATGGCCGCACTCGCTCGATTCCTTCCTGTACTGATGCGTATCAGGCCTTGTTTGGTCCCGCTTCGTGGGGCAAATACTTTGATTTTCTCCCTCTTGATTCTACGCCTCCTGACTATTTCTCCGTCCATAGGCATCTTGTTGATTCCGTAGATGCCTCTGTTACCTTCAACCCCACTCGTCTCGGTACACATGTCATTGTTGCTCCTCAGGATGCAGCTTCTCGCTTGGCTGCCTTATCCTGCCTTGGTGAGACCCCTGTTCGGGTCTCAAAGAACGCTCGGTTGAATGCCAGTGTTGGCATTATTCTCCTCCCACCCCATGTTGCAACCGGTGTTTGGAATCTGCAGGACTGCCACGATGATATTCGGCATATCCTCGATGCCCAGGGCCATTCTGTCCTCCAGGTAGACACGTTTACTCGTCCCCCTTGTGGTTGTCACCGTCAGTCCCTTCGGGTTGTGAAGATTACCTTTGATGGTAGGACCCTTCCGCCCACTGTCATTCGTGCTGGTGCCAGGTGCTCTGTCCAGGAGTACATTCCCTCTCCTCGGCTCTGTAATAAGTGCTGGAGGTTTGGGCATGGTGCCCTCTGCTGCTCTGGAACTGTCTCTCTCTGTCCTTTGTATGGGGGCGAAGGTCACTCTAAGTCAGAGTGTACTTCTTCCCAGGCTCGCTTCCTCAATTGCGGTGGGGCCCATCCTACCTTCTCTCGTGCGTGTATACATTACAAGCTTGAGGCAGCCGTCCTCAACTTGAAGCACCGGGAGTGTTTATCTTTTCCTGAGGCGAGGCGCCAGGATCACCGGCTCCCACCTTATGCTAACGTCTCTTATGCTCGCGTGTTGTGCTCTTCCTCTCCTCGTCCTTCCCACCTTCCTCAGACTCAAAAGCGTTTCCGGACCTTAGACCCTGATACGCCCACCGCCCCCTCCTCTGTTCCTTTGAGTTCTGTCCCGAAGAGTCCCCCCTCCTGGTCCTCTGTCTGGGGTTCCACTTCTTTCTGCCCGGTCTGTCATGTCTCCCGTGTCTTCTTCCTCATCTCCCTCCAATCCTCCTTCCCATCCTCCTCAGTTTATTGGCTCTCCATGCCTCCTGTCAGTACAGGTTGATGTCTATCGCTCTCCCAATGGCTGTCGTGTATGCTCTCGTTCAGCTTCTCCTGTTGAGATGCTGGAATCCGTTGCCCAGTACGTAGTTGCTGGGACACCTGTCTCTTTGCGTCAAAAGCGTAAGCCTTACTCCTCTCCTTCCTCCTCCCTGCAAAGTAAAAAGACTTCGCTTTCTTCCTCGCCCCCTACTTTTGAGTCTCTTGCTCCGTCCCCTCCCATTTTGGTGGTTACGCCCCCTGTTCCTGCAATGGAGGTCTCTTTGGCCCCCTCTTCCCTCTCGGTTGGTGCCCTTGTTGAGGTGCGTCCCCTGGTTTCTGCTCCTGCTGCTGCTGTCCTTGACTCTCGATTATTCCCCCCCCCCCCTCCTCCTCCTCCGGACCCTCCTCGTCCGCCCCTGGTCAGTCCTCTAGCTACCTTCCCTCCTTCTTTACTCAGTTTACCCATGCCCCCTAACCCTGACTTCGCTGACCCTGATCCTGCGCTTCTTTAACGTGCTGTGTTCCCTTTTCGCCTTTGTTCGTTGTTCTCTGATGCTGTCCTTCCTCTTCTCGTCGATGTCTATTCTTCAATGGAACGTTCGAGGTTATTTCGCCAATTTCCTTGAACTCCAGCTTCTGATTTAACGGTTTTCGCCCCTTTGTGTCTATCTCCAGGAGCCGATACTTGGTGCTCGTCCTGGTCGCTTACGTGGCTATTCCTTTCTCTCTCTTCCCCTCCCCCCCCCAAGCTGTTGCTGGGGCTTCTAACTCTTCTGCTCTCTTGATTCGCTCTGATGTTCCCTTTGTCCCCTTACTTTTTCCTTCGCCTCTCCAGTGTTCTGCTGCTCGTATCATTGTGAGGAAATGGTATACTGTTTGTTCCATTTATCTCCCCCGGGTGTCCCACTTTTTCTTCCCGATCTGAAACACCTACTGGACTCCTTGACGGAGCCTGTGCTCCTGCTAGGTGATTTCAATTGTCGTCATTCCCTTTGGGGTGATGTTCTTATGAACACCCGGGGTCGTCGTCTTGAACCTTTCATCCTCTCTTCTTCCCAGCCTCTTCTGAATTCTGGTGAGCCCATGCATTTAGACTCTTGGACTCGCACCCTTTCCTGTCTTGATCTTTCTCTTTGCTCGTCTTCTCTTTATTTAGATTTCATGTGACAGGTTCTTGATGACCTCCATGGCAGTGACCATTTCCCCATCCTTGTTACCTTTTTCTCTTTTCACCCTCCCCTCTCTTTCCCTAGGTGGCAGTTTGCTAAGGCAGACTGGAACCTATTTACTCTCAGTGCTGCTCTCTCTGACCTTTCCCTTCTGTCTCTCCCTCGCTCTCTCCTCCTTTTTCATGACACCGTCTTCGACGCTGCCCTCTGCTCTATTCCTCGCTCTTCCTCTCGGGGCCCATGGAAGTGCGTTCCCTGCTGGAATACAGACTGTGCTTGAGCTGTCCGCTGTAAGCGTGCAGCCTGGAAGAGACACCGCTGCCGGCAAACGGCCGATTCTTTTCTTTTATTTCGGAAGGCGAGTGCGGTGGCACGTAGGGCCATCCGTACAGCTAAACGTGAATGTTGGGCGTCTTATGTCTCCACCATTACGTCCGACACACTTCTGCCGTAGATCTGGAAGCGTATCCGCAAGATAGCTATATCAACCAGGTGTCATAGCTGGTAAGTGCGTTCCCGATGTCTCATCGGTCCTTCACCTCCGTGGTACTCTTGTGGCGGACCCATTGCAGGTCGCTACCGAACTGGGTTCCCACTTTTCTTCTGTTAGTTCTGGTTTTCATCTTCCCCAATCTTTCCTTCTTCGTAAACCTGTCCTTGAATCTTGTCCTTTGGATTTCTATACTCATCTTCACCTTCCCTATAAAGATCCCTTCCCTCTCTCTGAACTTCGGTCTGCCCTGGCACTCTGCGGTTCTATGGCAGCAGGCTCCGATGGCATTGATAATGAGATGATTCGCCATCTCCCTCCATGCACGTCTCGGTATTTACTGAGTCTATATAATCGGATCTGGGAGTTGTCGTCAGTCTCTGAGGACTGGCTCGATGCCGTTGTCCCTCCCTGTTCGCAAACCAGGGTCTCTGGGAACATCCCCTAAGGACATTCACCCTATTGCCCTCACCAGTTGTGTCTGCAAACTCTTTGAACGTATGGTTAACGTTCGGCTGATGTGGTTCTTAGAACACCATCACCACCTCTCCCCTTCTCAATTTGGTTTCCGCAAGTTCCGCAGCACAACAGATGTCCTGGGGAACTTGGAGGTCTATATTCATACTGCTTTTGCTGCAAAGACCTCCGTTGTTGCCGTCCTCTTTGACCTGGAGTCTTCTCCGCTCTTTGTCGATGATCTTACCCTTTGCTGTCAGGATGATGATTCGCCTCTCCTTCAACGGCGGCTTCAACTTGCGATTGATGCCGTGTCATCTTGGGCCACCGATCATGGCTTCAGGTTCTCTACACCTAACACTTGTGCTATGACTTTTACTCGGAAGTGTGTCGTTCTTCGTCCTTCTTTGTCGCTTTATGGTCACCCCATTGTTTACAAGGATTCCGCTAAGCTTTTGGGGGTTGATTTTTGACACTAGTTTGTCTTGGTCACCCCATATCTCGTACCTCCTGTGTTGAATGCTCTAAGGCAATAGACAATACACTCCTTCGGGTATTGTCCCATACTTCTTGGGGAGCGGATAGGCGTACTCTACTCGCTTTACATTCCTCTCTCGTCCTGTCTAAGCTCGATTGTGGGTTGCCCTGCTTACTCGTCTGCTTCTCCTTCTACTCTTCGCCGTCTTGATGCTTTGCATCATACTGGGTTGCGCCTCAGTTCTGGTGCCTTTTGTTCGACTTCCGTCCTCACCTTGAATGTTGGCACTTGCGTCCTGTCTCTCCAGGACCGCCGTGATCGCTACTGTCTTCGCTATCTTGCGTGGTCCTTACAACATCCTTCCTCTCGCCTCTGTCGTGCTTTAACTTTTACCCCTCCTGCGGTTCCTCTTCCTCTTCACCACCTCCTTCTTTCTGTTCGGTTATCTCGCTTACAGGATTCTCTTTCAGTTCGTATTTCTAATATTTCTACTCATGTTGTTCCTTCTTTGCCCCCGTGGAGAGTCCCCATCTGCAGTTTTGTACATCCTTAACCCACATCACTAAAGCTTTTAACCCTCCTACGGTTCTCGAACGCCTTTTCCTTGAGCACTTTTCTTCTCACTCCCACTCCATTTCCATCTTCACCGATGGATCTATGTCTGCGGACGGTATTGGCTACTCTGTTGACTATGTGTCGCTTACCTCCAGAGACTAGCATTTGCACAGCGGAACTTTATGCTGTTCTCTATGCTCTTCGTCTCCTGCTTTCTCGTTGTCAATCTTCCTTTGTAGTTGTTGTTGACTCTCGTAGTGCCCTCATGGCTCTCAGGTGCTTTAATCCAGTTCATCCAATGGTTGTCGAGATCCAGCATTGGCTGTTTCTTGTTCATAGTAAATTTAAGTCGGTTGAGTTTTGTTGGGTTCCCAACCATATTGGTGTCTCTTTAAATGAGCGTGCGGATGCTGCCGCCAGGGAAGCTGTCCTCTCTTGTCCCATCTCTCATAAAAGGTATTCCTTATTCCGACTTTTACCCAGTTATTCATTCCTCCATCCTTACCCATTGGCAGGCTTATTGGTTCGTCTGTTACTGGTAACAAACTGCGTACTCGTAAGAGTTGTGTGTCCTCATGGCCGTCCTCCTACCACCGTAACCAGCGATGGGAAACGGCTCTGGCAAGGTTGCGTATTGGCCATACTTGCTAAACTCATGGTCACTTGATGGAGCGCCGCCCTGCTCCTTATTGTCCTACTTGCATTGTCCCTCTTACAGTCGTCCATATCCTAGTTGAGTATCCTGACTTCCAGGACGAGCGTGTGTCTTTTTTTCCGACCGTCCCCCGCGGTCGCTTGTCTCTCGATAGTATTCTTGGTGACTCGGATACTTTTGATATCATTCGCCTTATGCGTTTCTGTTCTCGTATTGGCATCCTTGGTGATATTTAGCGTCCTCTGATTATCCCGCATATTTGATGGTGCTACATAGCCTTCCCGGTTTGGTGCCTTCTTTTGATAATTACTTACTTACTGGTCACTAAATCCTAAATATGATTTTTCACATGTTCACTTTCAAAAGGAACATGAGGTCCCATTGATGCATAGAGGCATGAAGTCACAGCTGTGTGCTGTGGCTGCCTGCCTCGCTTTAGGAATATTGTCACTAGCACTGGACTTGTTAATATCTGAACTTTGTACATAATCTTTTATCACTGTTAGGGGTCTTCTATATCACTATCATCTTCAATAAATAATTGCAAATATTTATTTATTTCATCATCATTAAGTGATGCTATGTGCATGAGCAGTATGGCAGCGCTGTGAGCTATTGAAGCATGTTCTACCTATGGTTGCTGTGTTAGTATTAAGGCCCTCACACCCAGGAGGAATGCCCATGATTCATTTTCAAGATGGCATCTGTTTACTAGAGACCCAATGAAGCAAATGTCAAACCCATATACCCACGGGAGTTTTTAAATTATGTGTGATATGTCGTCAACCCTGGATGAGATGTGCAGTTGAAGGGTTGGATGTGATTTCTGGGAGTGCTCCTTTAGAGGCTCTCTGTTGCTATCTACCTGGGTACTGGATAGCTCTACTCAATTCAGTCCATGCCAGGCCCTTATGAATCCTATAAAACTACCAAGGACCAGAGGCTAGAACCTGGCCCCCTCTTAGAGAGACAGACCAAGAAAAAGACACCAGAAATGTGAGAGAATACAGACAATCAGCAAGATTAGGTAAACAAAACACAGAAAATGAGACACCAAGATGAACCACCCAGTGAAGCAGTTCACTCGCTAGTTAACCGGTGCATCACCAGTTGCCGTGCATCTAACTCCTTGGTTCCCAGTCTTTGACTTATTGGTCATTTGCTTGGTGTGCTTAGCAATGCTGGCACAGTTTTTGCTCCTCGTTCCTATCGTTCTCTTTGAATCCCAGTTTTTCAGTTAAGTATTGGCCATCCTGTCCTGTGGGGACCATTTGTTTTTGTACTTGTATAATATCTTAGTGTTGCTTCATGATGCATCTTTTTATGCCTTCTTGTGTTTGTTTAACTGTCCATCTCAAACTACATGTGCCTAGAGTGATCATTTCTAGGTGCTCACTGGTGTTACCCATTTGGCAAGAGTTATCTTCTCCGGAGGATTCTGGAGGCTCTCTCTAAGAGAGAGCCTCCAGAATCCAGCAAGCCCAAGAGGTTTATTATACACTCCCGACCAATTTGTCAAACCTCAATCTTTCGATTATTTTATCCTTGTTTTTTGCGAGTCTGACCTTAGGCACCTCCACCAACGAGAGGCCAATGTAGTTTGATGGCTGGCCACTTAGTTGTAGTGGCGTGATTGTTTTTTTTTTTGTGTGTTTGTGTGTGGCGAACAAAACCTTTTCCAACTTTTACCATTTTATATCTCTGCATATTTTGTGTGGGAAGCCCCGTCAGCTCCCTGAAGCTATCTGAACTGATATAGTGCTATATTTGTTTGGGTCATCAGTCACAAAAGTCCTTTGCCTACTAGGGACCACGAGACAGAATCTGGCCTCTCAGAGAGGCGCAGGGAGCAATGGCCAATGAGACCTTTACATTTAAAGTATGTCATAATTAATTGCCATCAACCGGGGAAGGACCCAGAAAGGTAGGTGAATCAAAATAGACCACTGTCTGGTTACACTACAATCTACGTCCTAAAAGATAAAAATATCTCTCCTGTTAAGAAGACAAACAAGCAACACTTAATGCAACTAGCCCTCCCACTCAAGTGAGCCAGCAGCCCACCACTCCAGTTCCTGAATTGATGTGCTGGTGGTCGGATGATTACCTCTGGGCTCAAATTCGTGTTCTGGAATTTTGCCCTGTGTGGCTGTTCCAGCTGTGTGTGTGTGGAGTGATGGCCAGGTGTCTTAGTGTACAGAAGCTGCATGTGCCTAGAGTTTCCTTCCATAGGTGCTCTGTAAGTACTACCTTTGCATTTCAGGGTTACCTTCCCTGGGGCATTCGGGACTCACTTCCCCGTTGAACGCTTCCTTCCTTGAGGTTGTTTTCACCCTTCGGGTGCATTGGGGGTCTTGGGGCTTTCCATCTTGCTCCGGGTAGGGGGAGTATTTTTTGCTGGGCGGGGTGCACTGTGGCTGGCGCAGATAGTTTTACTTCCAACTCGACGGCCGATGTTTTTCTCCGACTGCTAGTTTGCTAGTGGTGTGGTTTCGAGGGATTTATTTTTTATTTTCTCTCGTTGCCTGCGTGAACAGAGGTCTGCTTAGCTCCTTATTAGGTTCGCCTAGACTGTGATGATGGGCCTCCTCTGTTGCCCCCAAGGTTTCACCACTGCTACTGGTGGTCGGTTTGTCTGCTATTAGACAGGGTTCTATTGGCTTAGCTGGCCCCAGTGCCTGGGCTTCTCATATGGCTCATTCACCCTGCAGGCCCTGTAAAAAACCCTGTGGGCTCTATCGTACATTGGATACTTCTTCTGAGCCCGCTCTCACACTGTACGAGAAGTTTCTTGAAAAATTGAAGGTTGTTCTTCACACCCTGCCTCAGGGTGTCGAGCATCCATACTGCCTCCGTCATTCTGCCTGTTGGGTCAGGGAGACCCACAACCCAGAGTCTTGCGGGACTTGTTACCTGCTTGTACTTCAATTCACTCATCCCTTATCTGTTGATTTCAGGGATCAGGCAGCGGTCACATTGCATGCTGGATTCTCATGCTTGCAACGGGCCAGGTTGGATGCCCAGTTTGAGACCAAAAAGCTGCTCTGCTTTAGTTTCCCTCTGGTGGGAGTGGTTCATCCTGATCCTTTTCCCTGCTTCGGGCTTCCATACGTTTGAGGTTTTCAGAGTTGGGGCAGGGTTTAGCTTGAGATGAGGCTTGGCTGGCTTTGGAGGGCTGCTCATTCCGATCTCAGCCCAATTTTCCTGCTGGGGCTTCTGGGTTGTCCCAGCAGACTCCGTTCTCGGAAGCCTTTTCCTTGGACTCTGCTTTTTCTTCAGGGGTGTTGGGCATGGATGAGGGCTCTATCCAGAGGCCTTTGTCAGGGATTCCCAGGGCTCTGGGGAAGGGGGAGCAGAGTCCGATTGGAGTTCTTGGGCTCCTTTTAACCCTGTTTGGGCCCTTGTGCCCTCTCAGCAGAGGTTGCTGCAGGGTAGTGGGTTTTCGTATCCAACTTCACTTTATGAATTCGTATTACTGTATAGCACGAACGCTGGACTTGTGATCCTGTGGTCCTGGGTTCGATCCCAGGCGCCGGTGAGAAACAATAGGTACAGTTTCTTTCACCCTATGCCCCTGTTACCTAGCAGTAAAATAGGTACATGGGTGTTAGTCAGCTGTCACGGGCTGCTTCCTGGGGGTGGAGGCCTGGTTGAGGACCAGGCCGCGGGGACACTAAAAAAGCCCCGAAATCATCTCAAGATAACCTCAAGATATATGTCGGTGTGAAATACGCACCCTTGCATCTGACACATCCATCTTTTTTAAATGTTTTTTGTGAGAGAAAAACTATTTTTGTATTTTATCATCTATTTATTGCATGTTCTATTAATGTAATTTTGGTACCCCTGCTTTTACCTTCTCTCAGGTCAGTACAGTGGTACCTCGGAATACGAGTGTCCCTGTATATGAGTTTTTCGGAATACGAGCAGGATTTGCTTGGAAAATTTGCCTCGGAAGGCGAGGGTTGCCTCGGAACACGAGTTTGTTGATACACGTACAGGCCGACTAGCGCGTGGTGGCACGGCGATCGCGCCTCAGTTTACCAATGTCTCGCGCCCAGTGACTATCCCGCCTCAATTCTTCACAAAGATTTACAGTTTTTTTATGTTTTTTTGGCCATTTGAGCATAAAAGTTATTATACATCTCACCATGGGTCTCAAGAAAGCCATTGGTAAGGTTCAACCTAAGAAAATAGCTGTGAGTAGAGGCAGTAGAGGATGTCCCTTCTTGATTAAGAAAATGTGTGAAGTATGGGAAGAATTGCAAAGTTTTGTTGATAAAACTCACCCAGATAAAGCTGTAGCAGGCCGTTGCATTGACCTTTTAAATGACAATGTGATGTCTTAAAACAGACAAGTGTTAAAATGTAGGGAAAACAAGTGTCTAGACAGATTCTTAGTAAGACAAGCAAGTCCTAGTGGTATGCAGGCAAAATGTGCCAGTGTGTGCACACCAGTGAAGTCCTCACTGCCTGATGTTATAAATTGAAAATTGAAAATTGATGTTATGAAAATTGAGCTTTGTGATAATTGTGTGTACACTAAGTGGCTTTAAGGTTTGTCATGGTATTAGTGTAAGGTCCCCTTGCACAGCTCCATCTCTTCTTGTGACTACTGCACCTTTTGACCCGTCTCTCTCTAAGGGTTCTCATCGCCGTCCCCGCCACGGTAGCTCTCGTATGCTCCCTTCCCATCTTAATTCGTTCCATGTTTTGTTTGGTCCTGCTACGTGGACTAAGTACTTTGACCTCCTTCCTTTGGATTCAACTCCTGACAATTTTTTCCTCCATAGGCATCTTGTCGAATCCGTGGATGCCTCTGTCACCTTCAACACCACTCATCTTGGTACTCGTGTCATTGCTGCTCCTTCTCAGGAAGCGGCCACCCGCTTGGCCGCCTTATCCTGCCTTGGCGGACGATGAACAGGGTTCATCGAGACCCCTGTTCGGGTCTCGAAGAACGCTTGGTTGAATGCCAGTGTTGGCACTGTTCTCCTCCCGCACCATATTGCGACCGGTGTTAGGGATCTCAAGGGCTGCCACGAGGATATCAAGTATATCCTTGAGGCCCAGGGTCATTCTGTCCTCCAGGTGGATACATTTACTCGTCCCCACTTGTGATCATCGCCGTCTGCCCCTTCAGGTTGTGAAGGTTACCTTTGATGGTAGGACCCTTTCGCCCTCTGTCATTCTTACTAGTGCCAGATGCTCCGTTCAGGAGTATATTCCCTCTCCTCAGCTCTGCAGTAAGTGCTGGAGGTATGGGCATGGTTCCCTCAAATGCTCTAGTCCTGTCTCTCTCTGTCCCCTGTGTGGAAGCGAGGGTCACTCTAAGTTGGAGTGCACTTCTCCCCAGATCCGCTGCCTCAATTGCGGTGAGGCCCAGCCTACCTTCTCCCGTACGTGTATTCGTTACAAACTTGAGGCGGCTGTCCTCAACTTGAAGCACCGGGACTGTTTGTCTTTTCCTGAGGCTCGGCGCCAAGTTCATCGTCTCAACTCTTTCGCTGGTGTCTCCTCTGCTCGCGTGGTGTGCTCTTCCTCTCCTTGTCCTTCCCGCCTTCCTCAGTCTCACAACCGTTTCCAAGCCTTAGACTCGGGCACGCCCACCACCACCTCCCCGGTTTCCCTCCGTTCTGTCCCGAAGGGTCCCCCTCCTGGTTCTCTGTCTAGGGCTCCCCTTCTTTCTACTCAGTCCTGTCATGTCTCCTGTGTCTTCTTTTTTCTCTCCCTCTGGTCCTCCTTCCTGTCCTTCTTACAGCAGGCGTGGGAGAAATATAAAGGCGGGAACACCGTCACATACCCCTCCCCTTAAAATAAGAGTCATGTCTAATTAGTGTATACGGGACAGGGCATCCGCAACCACGTTGTCCTTCCCCCTGATGTGCTTGATGTCCAGCCGGTACTCCTACAGTAGTAACGCCCACCTCGTCAGACGTTGGTTGGAGTTCCTCATTTTGTACAAAAAGGTTAGAGGGTTGTGATCTGTGAACACCAGAACAGGTCTCGCCCCTCCTCCCACGTACACATCAAAGTGCTTCAGGGCCATAACTAGCGCCAATGCCTCTTTTTCAACGGTACTATAGGCCCGCTGGCATTTCACAAACTTCTTAGAGTAGAAAGCTACCGGCCTATGTATCTCACTTCTCTCTTGTGCCAACATGGCCCCTATCCCAACGTCGCTGGCGTACAGGATGAATCTGGCTGAGAAATCTGGGGATATTAGTACCGGGGCCTCCGTCAACAGTTTCTTGGTCTTCTCAAAAGACTCTTGGCAGGCCTCTCCCCATCTCCATCGCACATTCTTGGAGAGTAGCTCGGTCAGGGGATGCGCTACCGTGGAAAAATTCCTGTAGAACCCACGATAGTATCCTATCATCCCGAGATACCTTAACAACTCTTTACGCGTTCTGGGCACGGGGTATTCCTTAATGGCTGACACTTTGTGATCAACAGGGGTTACTTCTCCGTGGCCGATGACGAAGCCTAGGTACTCCAAGTGGGCCTTCCCAAATTCGCTCTTGGCTAAATTTACAGTCAAGTTAGCCTCCTCTAGCCTTCTAAACAATTCCTCGAGTCTCTCCAGGTGCGTCTTCCAATCGTCGGCGTACACGACGATGTCATCGATGTATACTGTGCAGCCTTCGGCCCCCTTAGCAACTCATTCATCATGCGCTGGAAACAGCTACCGCTGTTTTTCATTCCAAAGGGTAACACCTTGTATTGGTACAGCCCGTCAGGTGTTGCGAAAGCTGATATTTTCCTGGCCTCAGGAGTCAAAGAGATCTGGTAGTACCCCTTGAGCAGATCGACCTTGGATACGTACCTTGCACTGCCCACCTGGTTGATGCAATCGCTCACTCTTGGCATGGGGTGAGAATCTGCCACAGTGATGGAGTTCACCTTTCGGTAGTCTGTACAAAAGCGGAATGTACCATCGCTTTTCTTCACTAACAAGCATGGGGAACTCCACTCACTTTTGCTAGGCTCTGCAAGGTCATTCTCAAGGAGATACTCCACCTCCTTCCTCATCAGCTCTCGTTTCTCCGGGCTTACCCTATACGCGCTCTGCTTGATGGGCCTGGCGTCCCTCACCTCCACCTCGTGCGTTACACTCTTGTGTCGTCAGGGCACGTCGGTAAAGAGAGAGGCATTCTCCCTTAGTAGGTTCGTCAGGTCCGCTCTCTGTTGCCCTTCCAGGTGTTGTAGCTTGTCCTCGATCTTCGCCAAACTCTCCGTATTGGTGAGACGGGTGCCGTCCGCCCTGGACCACTTTCCTTCCTCCTCTGGAAGTTCCTGGTTCACCTGCATGCACAAAATCGTCTTCTGCTGGGGGTCTCGGGTTACTGTCCCGTCCTGCACGGCGGCTCCTCCTTCCTCAGGGAAGAAAGGCTTCAGGCGGTCTACATGACACACCTGTCTCTTGCGGGGTCTATCCGGCTTCCTGATTTCATACGATACAGGACCCAACCGCCGTAGCACCTGGTACGGTCCCTCGAACCGCGACTCGGTCACTCTACTCTTACCCGGCAGCAATACCATCACCTGGGACCCAACCTGGAACTCCCTCGGCGTAGCTCTCTTGTCATACCATTCCGACATCTTACGCTGCGCCTCCTTCAGATGTTTTCCAGCTAGTTCCTTTGCTAGAGTGAGACGCTCCTTGAACTTTTGAACGTATTCATTGACCGTTCCCACGCTCACTCCCGGTGTCCATTGTTCCTTCAGCATGGACAGAGGACTCCGCACCTCGTGTCCATACACCAGCTGGAAAGGTGAGAAACCTAACGATTCTACCACCGCGTTACGTATGGCAAACAACGCGGGGTATACTGCCTCATCCTACTAAGCCCCCTGTTCTGCGCAGAACACTCTCAGAACGGTCTTCAAGGTGGAGTGAAACCTTTCGATCGCCCCTTGCGACTGCGGTTGGTAGGGTGACGACCGAATCTGAGTCACTCCCCAACTTGTCACTGTCTGTCGGAACCACTTAGACTGGAATATACTTCCACAGTCTGTCTGAATTTCTCTGGGCATCCCCACCCAAGAGAAAAATAGTTGTAGCTGCCCGGCTACTCCTCTCGACGTCAAACGTCGCATCGGGATGGCTTCTGGAAATCTGGTGGACGCACACATTATCGTCATCAGGTAGGTATTCCCTCGTTTCGTCCGTGGCAACGGTCCCGCCCCGTCGACCAACAAACGCTCGAATGCAGGCCCAAACGCAGGAACAGGGACCAACGGGGCCTTCGGTATCGCGGGTTGGCTCTTCCCTGCCCTCTGGCAAGGTAAGCACGTCTTAAAATAACGCCAAACATCGGCGTCCATACCTGGCCAGTAGAAATGATCCCTGATCTTTCGCAGCGTCTTGGTCACCCCCAGGTGACCTGCAGAGTCCACAGAGTGCGATAGGTCCAACACTGCCGCTCTGCACTGGGCCGGCAACACTACCTGGTGCCTCGTACCTAGAGACTCTTCTCCGGCCTCCATCCTCACAGGCCTCCACTGTCTCATCAGCATGCCATCCTGTATGTAAAAATGAGTGGCCCTCTCAGGACCCACACGTCCTCCTTTGGCCTCATGAATCAATTCGGGGAACTCTATCTGCTGCAGCTCTCCAAGACGAGTGCGGTCTACCCCTAGAGAACTGGTGAGGGTCACCTGTAACTCACCATCCGGGCTGCCTTCGCCCTCCGCTCGTTCTCCGGGTCCCATGAAGAGGTGATCGATTCCCAGGCTGCCGGTCGTCTCCTCAGCCCCATCAGATCCACACCCTCCGTGTCCTTCGCACTGCCTCGGCATCACAGCACAAACCGGGAACGCTACCGTGGTGATTCCTTTCTCGTCCCCACAGGCGTCTAACACTCCGCCTGTCTCCTTATAGTGCTCTAAGCACTCCTCGCCCTTAACGAGATTCGGGAGGACATATCCTCCACATGCGTCATTTCCCAAGATGACTTGTGCCTCCATCTTGGGCATTGATGCACAGACCCCCACCACTAGGGTCTGGCAGCCATAATCAGAATTCAGAGTCACCTGGTGTAGGGGCATCCTCACTGGGCCTCCCACAGTGGTCACACTTGCCACCCCCACACTGGTACTCTCGTAACCCTCGGGGAACAGGGTTTCGCTCACCAGGGTAAAATCTGCCCCAGTGTCTCTTAATATCTTCACCGGGATGGGGTCTGCGTCCCCCATGCTTACGGTTCCCTCACACACGAATGGGTGAACTCTTTTTCTCCCCACTCAGTACGGGTTCATCCCGCACCCTCTCGGCCATCTGGTCCTCGACCCCCACGAAAGCAACGTCCTCCCGCTGCTTAGGGCGACTGCAGTCCCGCGAGAAGTGTCCGAATCCCCCACAATTGAAGCAGCGAAACTTCCCCGTCGGAGACCATCCACCGCCGCTCGCCCTGGCACCGCCTCCAGAGGCCGTCGCTCCGTGTGTCTTCCTCGCACCATTCGTCGACTCCTTCGTCGCAGCAACAGCTCCTGAGCTCTCAGCTTGGGACTTCTTTACCGGCTCCACAGCACTCTTCGATCCTCTGTTGTCCCCACTCGAGAGGTGGGACTTGGGAGAACTCGCTCCTGTCCTCCATCCGTCCATCCTTCTATAATTTCTACCATTTCCGGAGTATACGGGTGGTCGGTGCTGTCCCTCTCGGCATGGGCGTAAGGCTTCTTCCAGCATGTCAGCTCTGTCGGCTGCGGCCCTCAGGTCCTTTATGTCCGCCTCCTTTACTCTCACCCTGATCTCAGGAGAGAGCACGGACATAAACTTCTCCATGACCATAAGCCTCTTGACATCCTCAGCCGACTTCGCTCCTTCAGACTCCAGCCACTTAAGGAACTTCCTCTCCATGTCCCTCGCCGTCTCCGCATAAGATTTTCCTGGCGAACGGGTACATTCCCTGAATCTCTTCCTGTAACATTCCGGCGTGAGCTTGAAAGAATGGAGCACAGCTCTCTTTACAGCATTGTAGTTGGTGCACTCTTGGAGGTCGAGCATATTGTAGGCTTCACGAGCTTCACCGGTGAGCCTACCCTGAACCAGCTCTGCCCACTCCGCCCTCGGCTACTTCTTCAAGGTAGCGACCCTCTCGAAGTGGTCGAAGAAACCATCAGCTTCATTTGGTACAAAGACCGGCAAATCTCGCTCCCTCACTTGGCGGTCTTCCTGCTGTGGCGGAACAGGTGGAGCTAGCCCTAGCTCAGCTCGCTTCAGCTCCACATCCTTGTTAGCTTCTATCTCCTGCTGTTTCAGCCTAGCGTCTAACTCGCGCTCCTCTCGGCGCAGCTGCGCTTCTCACTCTTGTTCCTCACGCTTCAGTTGCGCTTCCTGCTCTTGTTCTTCCCTGCGCAGCTGTGCTTCTCGCTCTTCTCTGCGCTGCTGTGCCTCTGCTTCTCGCTCTTCTTTGCGCTGCTGTGCCTCTGCTTCTCGCTCTTCTTTGCGCTGCTGTGCCTCTGCTTCTCGCTCTTCTTTGCGCTGCTGTGCCTCTGCTTCTCGCTCTTCTTTGCGCTGCTGTGCCTCTGCTTCTCGCTCTTCTTTGCGCTGCTGTGCCTCTCACTCTTCTTTGTGCTGCTGCGCTTCTGCTTCTCGCTCTTCTCTTCTCAGCTGTGCCTCTCGTTCCTGTTCTTCCCGCTTCAGTTGTGCTTCCAGCTGCAGCTTCATTATCTCCAGCTTAACGCTGCGCCTGCTGCCGCTGGATCCTCTGCTGCTCCCACCAATGCTCAGGTGTTCTCCCATACTGGCAGGTGTTTGTGGCCGTTCCTCCCCCAAAGCTTCATCTCGTGCTCTGAGCTGTGCCATGATCTCCAGTCTTCTCTCCCACTTTGGAAGATCTCAGCTTTATCCCAAAATGGTCTGCTATTGATTGTAACTGTGCCTTGGTGCACTCCTCCAGCACCTGCTCATCTCTAGTGTCAATGAACCTTGTTACTTTATCATCCTCCATCTTGTGCTATGAGTGATAACCTGTACCTGATACCTAATACCACTGCAAAGTACCACAACTGCAACCTTTATCTTGATCGTGATCCTGGCGAGGTCGCCAATGTCGGGGTTCACCGTAAGAGGGGCGAGTAACAGTATACCCAAGGTCACTCACCGTAGCCCTGCGGGTCTTCACTCTATCTTCGCGGCACCACTGTACGCCAGGAGAGTATCCCAGTCAATCCCAACCGGCCTCTGATCGAGAATGAGTGAGAACACAGCTTGTTCTCTTTACAGCATGTGTGCCCGCCCCGACACTAGGCTCTACTACTAACCACAAGGTCGCCAACTGGTGTTTCCCGTGTCCAGTAACACGTCAGTGGTTTTGTTGAATTGTGGTAGCAGTGGCAAGAACACACTCAATAGATCTGATATCAGGCAGGTATTTATTTCTATCACTCTATTTCCTTTCATGTATTATATAGCCACAAGAAATATGGAGGGGATAATATAAACACCAAGGTTTTTTGTGTTTTACTTTAAAATATTCAAAGTATTATATCCGTACCCATCAACAATCAAGTACACTGCAGAAATTCACTCCCTCTTCATATATATATCGAGGCACACCTAGAGGGTAACACTCCCCCTTCTCGTCAATGTCATAATCAGCTGAGCCGCGCCCTTTTCGCCGTGTGAACGTTTATTGCTTGTTTTCCTAGCGTCACACGCTCTGTTTCTTTAAATTCGCATGAATCACTATATTTGTCATCAACACAATACTTCTATAATGGCAAATAGAACGCAATGAATCACCACACTGATCTCAAGTTCAATAACTCATTCCTACAGCACTTAACGTGATATTTCACTGCACTAGAGTAATGCACTGTACTTAATAATAATTACAATGAATGCACTTAACCACGGTACTGTTCTTAGATTCAGTAATTCCTCTCGTAGGCGATAACACAATTAATCATTGCACACATGAATGATTATTCAATACACAAGCATAGACATATATATATATATATAGATAAATCATAGACATCAATAATATTAATAATATAGTTACTGGGCACGTAGCCTAACACCAAATACTGGCACATTTATATATATATATATATATATATTCTCTCACTAAATGATCATATTAAAGTCTCGTGAAAGACATTATCAACACAGTAAATTCATCAATTACTCCGGGTGCCTGCACACACCAATAATAATAAATACCGTGGGTACTCTCTATGTAGTCCCATTCTGCACACTGGTGCATTACTGTGACATGGGTGAGCCTTGCTCACGACATACAAAATACTCTGGCTAAATAATATAGCTGACTAAAGGGGTATTGGGAGAGAAACTAGAATCACCTACTTCCACCTATCCTCCGGTGAGAGTTGAGTTGTAGCTCCTGGTCCAGGCTCCTGCCTCGTGTAGGGAACGTCCCCACACACACCCTGTCGTGTCCTCCAGGCACTCAATCAACGTCCCAAAATAAACGCGTCGTCTCCGTGTTCTGTCCTCCGCGGGTTCCTGCTCCTCCTCCACGTCTTGTAGGGTTGGAGTCGGTCTCCCGGCCGTCAACTTCTCTTCCCGATTACGGCTCCCTGCCTACGTCTCGGCTGCAGTCGTACGGATTCCCGATTAGTGTCTTCTTTCACTGCTTCCCAGTGGATTGGCCCAGCCGCTACGTCGTCACTGTGAAGCTATCAGACGTCCCAGACGATACTGCCTATACTTCACCTGCACAGCACCCGACCCTGGAGCACTTGATGCTCAATATTCCGTCAATTCCCTCTTCGGTCCACACATGGAATGAAGGAAGACCTCTGGCGTACTTGCAGACTACGGGTGACGCGTAAGATCCACGGGAGTGGCGTATTACTGTCAGATTGACAGGATCAACCTTCACACATCCGCCCACCTTGACGTGTCGTGTCAGACTGATGGCGCCGCCGTGGCGCCCTGACCGGACCCCCCTTCCTTCATGACGTCATATTCGCCATGGGAGGTTTTCATTGGCTCCCTGTGCCACATCGCTGTCGGTGAGCAATCTGGTGCCACTGACGTCACACAGTTTTGGCGGCAAAACAGAGTAGCCAGCGCCCTATTGGCTTCCTAAAGGGCCTAAACCACAGCCCAAAATACTCTTCTTTTACAAATTTCTCGGCAAGGCGAGAACACTACACTCTCCCACATATATCAAACTGATGCCTGCGACGTAGAGAACGCTCGGGTAAAGTGGACATGACTTACAGCAGGCGTGGGAGAAATATAAGGGGGGAACACCGTCACACTACCCAGTCCGCCATATCTCCTTTATCTTCTTCCCCATCTCCCCCCACTCTTTCTTCCCGACCCTTCCCCCAGTCTCTTGACCCTCCACGCCACCTGTCTGTCCAGGTTGATATCCATCATCTTCCCAGCAATCTTCGTGTTGTTCGCTCTCGTTCCTCTTCTGCTGAGAATATTGAGTCTGTCGCCCAGTACGTTGTTACTGGAACGCTTGTCTCTTTGAGCCAGAAACGTAAGCCTGGCTCCTCTCCTTCCTCTCCGGTGGGTAAGAAGGTTTCACTTTCTTCCTCGCCCCCTCCCTCTGACTGTCACTACATCCCCTCCCATTTCAGTAGTCAGATTCAGATTCAGATTCAGATGTTTATTCAGGTAAGGTATATACATACAAGTGATGTTACATTAATGGATTGATATATAGATAGAGCTAGTACATACAATGCCTAAAGCCACTATTACGCAATGCGTTTCGGGCAAGAAAAACATTAATATCTAGAACTTAATACTAATTAGAGACAGTCGAACCCCCTGTCTCTGATATGGAGGTTTCTTCCGCCCCCGATTCCCTCTCTGTTGCTGCCCTTCCTGAGGTGCACTCCCTGATTTCTGCCCCCCCCCCCCCCTCCTCCAACTGTCCTTGCCTGCCCCTCTCAGTTGTCCCCTCCTCCTCCGGACCCCGTCAGTCCGCCTCTAGTCTGTTCTCTCGCTCCCTTCCCGCTCTCCTTACTAAGTTTACCCATGCCCCCTAACCCTGATTTTGCCGACCCTGCTCCTGATCCTGACCCCTGCTCCTGACCCTGATCCTGACCCTGATCCTGAGATCCTTTAACCCTTAAAGTGCGCATCACGTCATATGACGTACTGGACGTTGTACCAGTAAACTGCGCATCACGTCATACGATGTGTTGGAGTACTACGCAAGATTTAAACAGCCCGCGATACATGGGGTTCACCACACCTTCATCAGGGCTCTTGTAAACAGACGCCATTTTTTAAAAAAATCGTGGGCCAAACTCCCGGGTGTTATTGGCCTCAGTATTGAGTGAGCAACCAAGCCTGACGCACGCAGCATGAGCTAACAGCACTGCTGTTCAGCTTGTGACCACAGCATCGCCTAAAAATGCCAAATTATACTTGTTCATGCTATTATGTAGCGATGATATTATTACAGAAGACCCCTGACTGTGATAAAACTGACCAGGCTTCTGATAATAGCAGGATTGTGGTGATATTTAGCGCTGTGCGCCATGGAAGGAGGTGTAATGCTGTAGGAGGGAGGGTGGTGGCGATGTCTGTTGACTGTGTGTGGCCACCTTTTATTGACTGCACTCAGCATACCAGCTTAGTGGTTCGCTATGGTGAACACAAATGTAGATACTTATATATAATGTGTGTATAGAGGGTATAAACAGCAAGAGAAGATTTGGAGCCGCCATTTTGGTGAGAGCGGTGGCGTCGTCTGCACGACGCCACCGTGCAGACGACGGTGTTGTTTACTGGTTACCACGATGGTCTTTGGGCACCATACCAGTTTATTTGTACAAGTATGATGAATAAAACAGGTAGATATTTATATATAATGTGTGTATATAGCGTAATAACACCACACAGTATTGTTGGAGGAGAAATCTTAGTGCGTCTGGCCTTGAGGGCGGCCGCCGATCAGCTGACTGTGTGAGTAGCCACATCTCTGTGCCTTTACTCACCATACAAGCTTAGATGTACAGTTATGGTGAACAAAACATGTAGATACTTATATATAACGTCTGTATATAAGATATATAGCGTAATAACACCACACAGTATTGTTGGAGGAGAAATATTAGTGCGTCTGACCTTGAGGGCGGCCGCCGATCAGCTGACTGTGTGAGTAGCCACATCTCTGTGCCTTTACTCACCATACAAGCTTAGATGTACAGTTATGGTGAACAAAACATGTAGATACTTATATATAACGTCTGTATATAGTGAATTATAGCAAAAACATTATTGTGGGAGGAGAATGAGGGTGAGTCAGATGACTGGAGGTAGGGCGGGAGTGGCTGGCTGGTACACGGCGGTCACTCCTCATTACTTTTTGACTCATAATAGCTACTTAGTGGTTCGTTATAGTGAACAAAACATGCAAATACTTATATATAACCTGTGCTTATAGTGTAATAACCGACAAAGTATTTGTTCACTGATTGATGAACGTAATTGAATCAACAATATGCACACCATATTTTTGAGTACAGCAATGATTCACTCATTTTATTATATAAATATATCAAACTACACACTATTGAATAATATTACAGCAAAAAAAGTATGAAAAATCAATCAGAGACATTGAAATAATTCGGTAATTATCTCTTTGTGGCAACTCTGGCCTGACAGCTTGCGAGCAACAGACCGCCTGGGACGCACGCTGAGTCAGCGCCTATAATTTGCCAGACTTTCCCGCCCTATAGCGGGCAATATATGCCACTTACGATTTTTTTATTATTTTTCCCGTGATCAGTGAACACAAATTAACAGGTTAGAAAGAAAAAATATTTTTTTTTTTTTTCAAAATGACATGCGCCTGTGGGGATGACAGGATATTAGACCCCGAGCATGTTAAGGGTTAATAAACTATGTTCCTCTTTCCCTTAATTTCTTTCTTGTTCTCTGTTACTGTCCTTTCTCTTTGATAATGTCTATTCTTCAGTGGAATATTCATGGATTTTATGCCAACTTCCATGAACTCCAACTTATAATTACACAGTTTACACCACTTTGTGTTTGTCTCCAGGAACCGATGCTTGGTGCTCGTCCTGGTCACTTTCGTGGTTATTCCTTTCTTTCTCCCCCCCCCCCCCCCAGCTCTTGCTGGGGCCCATAACTCTACTGCTCTCTTAATTCGTTCTGATATTCCCTTCGTCCCGCTACTTCTTCCGTCCCCTATCCATTGTTCTGCTGCCCATGTTTTTGTGGGTAAATGGTATACAGTCTGTTCCATTTATCTCCCCCCAAATGTCCCTCTTTCCCTTCCTGATCTTAAGCACCTCCTGGACTCCTTGCCAGAGCCAGTGCTCCTTTTGGGTGATTTCAACTGTCGACATTCCCTCTGGGGTGATGTTCTGACAAACACCCGAGGCCGTCTTCTCGAACCGTTCGTCCTCGCTTCTTCTCTATCTCTTCTGAATTCTGGTGAGCCCACTCATGTGGACTCTCGAACTCGCACCCTTTCCTGCCTTGATCTTTCTCTCTGCTCACGTCCCTGTACTTAGATTTCACGTGGCAGGTTCTTGATGACCTCCATAACAGTGATCATTTCCCCATCCTCGTTTCCTTTTTCTCTTTCCACCCTCCTCTTTCCTTCCCTAGGTGGCAGTTTGCCAAGGCTGACTGGTGCCTATTCACCCTCCGCGCTACTCTCTTTGACCTCTCCTCTCTGCCTCTTCCTCGCGCCCTCCTTCTTTTTTTGAACACTGTCTTCAATGCTGCCCTCAGCTCTATCCCTCGCTCTTCCTCCCGGGGCACACGGAAGTGTGTTCCCTGGTGAAATGCGGACTGTGCTCGGGCTGTCCGCTGTAAGCGTGCAGCCTGGAAAAAACACCGCTGCCGGCAGACGGCTGATTCTTTTATTCTGTTTCGGAAGGCAAGTGCGGTGACCCGTAGGACCATCCGTACTGCTAAACTTGAGAGTTGGAAATCTTATGTTTCCACCATTACGTCCGATACTCCTCTACCACAGATCTGGAAGAAGATCCGTAAGATTGCGGGCAAGTTCGTTCCAGATGTCTCTCCGGTTCTCCACCTCCGTGGGACTCTTGTGGTGGATCCAGTGAAGGTCGCGGCCGAACTGGGTTCCCACTTTTCTTCTGTTAGCTCTGGTTCTCATCTTCCTCAATCCTTCCTTCTTCGTAAGCCTGTTCTTGAATCTTCTCCTTTAGATTTCCACACTCTTCTCCGCCTTCCCTAAAACGATCCTTTCTCTCTTTCTGAACTTAGGTCTGCCCTGGCCCTCTGCGGATCTACAGCAGCAGGCTCGGATGACGTTCATTATGAGATGCTTCGCCATCTCTCTCCGTGCACGTTTCAGTATTTACTGAATCTGTATAACCAGGTCTGGGAGCCGTCATCCATCCCTGAGGACTGGCTCGATGCCGTTGTACTCCCTAATCGGAAACCAGGGTTTCTCGGTACGTCCCCTAAGGACTTCCACCCTATTGCTCTCACGAGTTGTGTTTGCAACCTGTTTAAGTGTATGGTAAATGTCTATCTGACGTGGTTCTTGAAACACCATCACCACCTCTCTCCTTCTCAATTTGATTTCGCAAGTGCCGCAGCGCGACTGATGTCCTGGTGAACTTGGAGGTCTATATTCGTACTGCTTTTGCTGTGAAGACCTCCGTTGTTGCTGTCCTTTTTGACCTGGAAAAGGCTTATGACACGACTTGGAGATACCATATTCTGTCCCAACTTCGTTCTTCTGGCCTTCGTGGTAATCTCCCTCTCTTCCTTCAAAGCTTTCTCTCTCGTCATACCTTTCGAGTCAGGCTTGGTGCCACTCTCTGCCTCTTTTCGGCAGTATGAAGGTGTGCCCCAAGGTAGTGTTCTGAGTACTACTCTTTTTCTGGTTGCCCTCAATGGTCTCATTTCCTCCCTTCTGGCATCTTCTCCGCTCTTTATGTTGATGACCTTACTCTTTGCTGTCGAGGTGATGATTCGCCTCTCCTTCAACGGCGGCTTCAACTTGCGATTGATGCTGTGTCATCTTGGGCCACCTATCATGGCTTCAAGTTCTCTACTACTAAGACTTGTGCCATGACTTTTACTCGGAAGCGTGTCGTTCTTCGTCCCTCTTTGTCACTTTATGGTCATCCTCTTGAGTACAAAGATTCCACGAAGCTTTTGGGGTTATTCTTTGACACTCGTTTGTCTTGGTCGCCCCATGTCTCTTACCTCCGTGTTGAATGCTCCAAGGCCCTTAACCTACTAAAGGTTTTGTCCCATACTTCTTGGGGAGCGGATAGGTGCACGCTCCTCTATTTGCATTCCTCTCTCGTCCTGTCTAAACTCAATTATGGTTTCCCTGCATACTCTTCTGCTTCTTCTTCTACTTTTTGCCGTCTTGATCCTTTGTACCATACTGGGTTGCGCCTCGGCTCTGGTGCTTTTCGTTCAACTCCTCCCCTCAGCTTGTACGATGACACTGGCTTTCTGTCTCTCCAGGATCGCCGTGATAACTACAGTCTTCGCTATCTTGCGCGATCCTTACAGCATCCTCACTCTCGCCGCTATTTTGCTTTGACTTTTACCCCTCCTGTAGTTCGTGTTCCTCTTCACCACCTTCCTCTTTCTGTCCGTTTGTCTCGCTTACAAGATTCTCTTTCGGTTCGTCTTACTAATGTTTCTCCTCGTATTGTTCCCTCCTTGCCCCCGTGGAGGGTCCCCCTTCCCAAATTTTGTACTTCTCTGACCCGCATCACTAAAGCTTTAACCCCTCCTACAGTTCTGAAACGCCTCTTCCTTGAGCAATTTTCTTCTCACTCCCACTCCATTCCCATCTTCACCGACGGGTCGAAGTCTGCTGACGGTGTGGGCTACTCTGTTGTTTTTCCTGACCACACTTATATGTGTCGCCTTCCTCCAGAGGCTACCATCTTCACAGCAGAACTCTATGCTATTCTCTATGCTCTTCGTCTCCTGCTTTCCCTTAGGCAATCCTCCTTCATGGTAGTAGTTGACTTTCGTAGTGCCCTCATGGCTTTAGGGTCCTTTAATCCAGTCCACCCTGTGGTCATCGAGATTAAACATTGGCTGTTTCTTATCTCCAGTAAATTTAAGTCGGTTCGTTTTGCTGGGTTCCCAGCCATGTTGGTGTCTCTTTAAATGAGCTTGCGGATGCTGCTGCTAAGGAAGCTATCCGCACTTGTCCCATCTCTCATAAAGGTATTCCTTATTCCGACTTTTACCCAGTTATTCATTCCTCCATCCTTACCCATTGGCAGGCTTATTGGTCGTCTATTACTGGTAACAAACTGCGTACTCGTAAGAGTTGTGTGTCACAGTGGCCTTCCTCCTGCCACCGTAACCGGCGGTGGGAAACGGCTCTGGCTAGGTTACGTATTGGCCATACCCGTTTAACTCACGGTCACTTAATGGAGCGCCGTCCTGCTCCTTATTGTCCGAATTGCATTGTCCCTCTTACGGTTGTACATATCCTTGTTGAATGTCCTGACTTCCAGGACAAGCGTTTGTCTTGTTTTCCTACTGTCCCCTGCGGTCGCTTGTCCCTCGATAGAATTCTTGGCGACTTGGATACCTTTGATATCGTTCGCCTTATGCGTTTTTGTTCTCGTATTGGCATCCTTGGTGATATTTAGCATCCTCTGATTATCCCGCACTTTGATGGTGCTACATAGCCTTCCCGGTTTGGTGCCTTCTATTGATAATTACTTGATTTGTAGAGCATTTCTAGTTTGATTAAGTCGTACTCTTGGAATATCAAAACTGTATTTGTTTCTGGTGTGGTGCTCATGGGTTATGTTACAACCTTCAATGAAGCTTTTGAGGTCAGGATTGGCATTACAGTTCAGCATTTTATATATGTATAATACACATGAGAGGATGTGCAGTGACTTAATATCTAACATATTCAGAGATTTGAGTAGGGGTACCGAGTGATGTCTGGGGCTAGAGTAGGATATTGTCCTAATAGCAGCTTTGTGTTAAATAATTAGAGAATGTAAAAGATTTTGAGTAGTAGAACCCCAAGCACAAATACCATAGTTGAGATATGGATAGATGAGGGAGTAATAGAGCGTCACCAGGGCAGGGTGAGGTACATAATATCTGATCTTAGAAAGAATGCCAACAGTTTTTGAAACTTTTTTTTTTTATATATTTAAAAATAAAAAAATATAAAAATAAATATGTTTATTCAGGTAAGGTACATACATACAAGTGATGTTACATTAATGGATTGATATATAGATAGAGCTAGTACATACAATGCCTAAAGCCACTATTACGCAATGCGTTTCGGGCAAGAAAAACATTAATATCTAGAACTTAATACTAATTGAGCATAAAGAATAAAAAGTGTTGAAAACAAATACAAATAAAGATAAAAAAAAGGGGGAACATGACTGAAAAAGCAGCACAAATACAATAGGTTGACAAACAGTGTTGATTAAAAAAAATAATAATAATAAAATAACAGACATGGGTTGACAATAAAGGAGTGAGGTGGGTTACAGGGAATTTATTAGGTAGTGTTTAGTTTTTATCTTAAACTGGTTGAGAGAGGTACAGTCTTTAACATGGTTGGGAAGGTCATTCCACATTCTGGGTCCCTTGATTTGTAGAGCATTTCTAGTTTGATTAAGTCGTACTCTAGGAATATCAAAACTGTATTTATTCCTGGTGTGGTGCTCATGGGTTCTGTTACAACCTTCAATGAAGCTTTTGAGGTCAGGATTGGCATTACAGTTCAGCGTTTTATATATGTATAATACACAAGAGAGAATGTGCAGTGACTTAATATCTAACATATTCAGAGATTTGAGTAAGGGTACCGAGTGATGTCTGGGGCCAGAGTTGGATATTGTCCTAATAGCAGCTTTGTGTTGGGTAATAAGAGGACGTAAATGATTTTGGGTAGTAGAACCCCAAGCACAAATACCATAGTTGAGGTATGGATAGATGAGGGAGTAATAGAGAGTAACCAGGGCAGGGCGGGGTACATAATATCTGATCTTAGAAAGAATGCCAACAGTTTTTGAAACTTTTTTTGATATATTTAGAATGTGACCCTGGAAATTCAGCTTGTGGTCGATGAGAACGCCAAGGAATTTGCCATCTAATTTGTTACAAATTTGGGTATTGTTTATTTTGAGATTTATCTGATTAGAGGATTTATTGCCAAACAGAATATAAAACGTTTTGTCAATGTTAAGGGTGAGTTTGTTGGCAGTTAGCCAAAGATGGACTTTCTCTAGCTCAGTATTTACTGTGGCATTTAGAGCAAGGGGGTCAGGACTGGAGTAAATGAAGGTTGTGTCGTCAGCAAATAGAATAGGTTTGAGGTGTTGGGAGGCATTTGGAAGGTCATTAATGTAGATGAGAAAGAGGAGAGGGCCAAGTATGCTGCCCTGAGGAACACCAATGTTGATGGGTAGGGTGATTTTGGTGACACATTTAGAATGTGTCCCTGGAAATTCAGCTTGTGGTCAATGAGAACGCCAAGGAATTTGCCATTTTGTTACAAATTTGGGTATTGTGTATCCTGAGATTTATTGCCAAATAGAATATAGAAAGTTTTGTCAATGTTAAGGGTGAGTTTGCTGGCAGTTGGCCAAAGATGGACTTTATTTAGCTCAGTATTCACTGTGACATTTAGAGCAAGGGGGTCAGGACTGGAGTAAATGTAGGTTGTGTCGTCAGCAAATAGAATTTGTTTGAGGTTGTTGGGAGGCATTTGGAAGGTCATTAATGTAGATGAGAAAGAGAGGGCCAAGTATGCTGCCCTGAGGAACACCGATGTTGATGGGTAGAGTGGGAGAAATTGAATTATTCACAGAAACATACTGGAGCCTGTCAGCAAGGTAAGATTTGAGATATTGCAGGGAGTGTCCTCTGACTCCATAATGATGTAATTTAAGAAGAAGGTTTTGGTGGTTGACAGTGTCAAAAGCCTTACACATGTCCACAAATAACCCAACAGGGAACTCATTTTTATCAAGAGCTGCATGAATCAAGTTAATCATACTAATAAGTGCATCGTTAGTGCTTTTTTTGGGTCTGAAGCCATATTGACAAGAGCTAAGTATATTGTGTTTGGCTAGTTAAGAGTAAAGCTACTTGTAGATTAGTTTTTCAAATATTTTTGACAAGTTAGGCAGGATTGATATAGGTCTGTAGTTGTTAACATCTGTGAGATCACCACATTTGTGGACAGGGGTTACTCTCGCTTTTTTTTTAGAATATCTGGAAAGGTTTGCAGTTCAAGTGACTTATTGAAGAGCATTGCAATAGCAGGGGCTAAAGATCTGGAGGCTTTTTTGTAAATTAAAGTTGGTATCTCCTCAAGGGCACTAGACTTGGTTTTAAGGGAAAGGATTATCTCATTAACATCAGTGGAATTTGTAGGCTTTAGGTACAGAGACTGTGGATAGTTACCTGTAAGATAGTCCTTAACATCAGTACTGGAAGATGAAATATCATTTGCAAGGGATGACCCAATAGAAGAGAAGAACCTATTAAACTCAATAGCAGTATCAGAGGCTGAAAGCTGACCATCGTTATTGGACAGCATTTTTTAAAATCTTCTTTGATCCCAATATTTGTGAAATTGTGCTCCATGTTTTTTTAATGTTGCTCTTTATTTGGGTAAATTTATCTTCGTAGTATTTAGTTTTGGCTCTTCTAATTATTTTAGATAGCAATAACGAGTAATTCTTTGAGAATTCTTTGGAGACGGTTCCTAACCTATACTTCTTCTCAAAGTCATGTTTTTTTTTAATGGATTTAAGTATTCCCTTTGTAAACCTAGGATTGTTTAGCCTTTTGGTTGTGACTTGTTTCGTTAGCATAGGACAGTGGGTGTTATAAAGGCTGAGAGTTTTTTGAAAAAAAGATTGCACTGCTAGGTTGATGTACCCTATGTTACCTATCTCGGACTCCCAGTTGACATTAGCAGCAGCAGTTATGAAATTGCCTATAGCAGTTTCATTGTGCAGCCTAAAGCTTAACTCCCTTGTCTCTAGAGGTGGTTTGTTAATGTTAGTTAAGAGAAATGTGGGGTAATGGTCTGTAGTGCTATCGGCAATTAGACCTGTTGTAAGCGGAGAGGTTATGTTGGTCCAGATGTGATCTAGAGTCGTGGCAGTACTATCAGTGATTCTAGTAGGTCTAGTGATTAAGGGTATGAGGAAGCAGGAATTCATACAGTTGAGGAAGCTAACAGCAGTAGGGTGTTCAGGCTCGCAGAGGTCAATATTAAAGTCCCCTGCAATAATTAGATAGTTTTTATTCAGTCTGTTATCTAGTATTATATTTCTAAGGATTGAGTTGAATTCGGAGACATCAGTGTATAGGAATTCTATAGACTGCACCCACAGACAGGACAGACTCAACACCCTTGACTCTGAAACTGGCGAAGATATACTCCCCACAGCAGTCTCTGGTTCTAATTAGTTTTAAGCTTGTTAGTTCTTGGTGGTAGTAAAGAGCAGTGCCACCACCTCTCTGAATTTGACGACAGTTGTGAAGTGCTGCGTAGTTAGGCATGTTAAAGAGTTGAGTAGAATCCTCTTTTTAACCACGTTTCAGTAAGTATAATAAAAGAGAATTTGTTGTTAATAGTTTCAATCAAGGCACTATCATCATCGAAGTGTTTACCTAGAGATCTAACGTTCAAGTTGATTACAGAGATATTGTGATTGTGTTAATTAATTAATACATTGTTTACATCATGTGCTGTAAAATATATGCAATTTTGATAATGAAAGTGATGATTATCATAGTGGATAAGAGGTTTAGTTCTGGGTCTATACCAGAACCCACAGACAGGACAGGACAGGGCTGTTAGTATTCTCACAAACCCAATGTGCCTTCTTGTATATAAATAAATAAATAAATAAACACTAATGAGGTTGAATTAAGATAATACGGGTTGGTCTTGTCATTTGTTTCAATCACATTTGGGTCACTGAGAACTTAGCTGCCTTCTGGGGATGCTACATCATTTGTGGGTTGCTGTGGGCTGGAGGAACATACACAGGGAATAGAATAATGCAAGAAGGATATACAACTCACATATGCACAAGTGGCCAAGGAGAAGGAAAAAATAGAAGCAGATGTAAAGGAAGTCAAACACTGAAGCAACCAGGATAAAACAAACATTAGGCCGGAAGTCAGAAAGGAACTGGCATCAAATCCTAAATTGGTGCAAAACACAGTTGATCGAAGTCTCTGATAATTTCTGGTTGCAAAGAAAAGGAGATGAACATCTAGGTCAGGAAGAGCTGTAGAAGAAGAGAAAGTAGTAGATAAAATTGTCATTTTGTCAAACATTTTCACGTTTTCTAAACGTGTTAAAAACAATATTCCATTGTTTTGGGCACGTTTTAAATTACATGTACGTATTTTGATATATACGTATTTTTATATATACGCACGTTTAATACGTATATGTAATTTCAAGAAATTGTAAAAACAAGTATAAAATGTGAAGTCATAACATTTTAATAAAACGTGTTGTAAATGTTAAGGAAATCATAATGTCGTTATTATTATAATGTCATTATTATAATCATAATAATGTTATTAATCGTTATCATAATGTTATGATATAATGTTTTGGAGCAAAGGTTTTTAAAACGTTAATACTAATTAATTATTGCAAATATTAGGTATGGTTATTTTATTGCATTTATAAAGAGAGGGAGAAGAGAGAGTGAGAGACAGAGAGGGAGGAAAGGCAAAGAGGAGAGAGGAGAGTGAGTGAGGGAGAGAGAGAGGGGAGAGACATAGATGGGAGGGAGGGAGAGAGCGAGAAACAGAGAGGAAGAGAGAAAGACAAGGAAGGAAAGAGAGAGAGAGAAGTAGAAGAAGAGAGAAAGATAAGAAGATAGAAAAGGGAAAGGTAAGAAGGAGAGAGAAAATAGAAGCAAGAGGGAGAGAAAAGAAAAGGAGAGATAGAAGAAAGATAAAAGAAGAAGAGCAGAGAGAGAAAAAGAAAGCAGAGAGAGAGAAGAAGAGAGCAGAGAGAGGGGAGAGAGACAGAAGAGTGAGAAGAATAAAAAGAGATAGAGAAACAGAGAAAAGAGAAAAAGGAGAGGAAGAGGGAAAGAGAGAGGAGAGAGAGAAGGGAGAGAAAGGGAAAGAGAGAGAGAAGACTAACTAACTCTGACCTTTAGAGAGAACTAACTCTGCTTTCAGACAACACTCGGCTCCCTTGTTTAAATCCCTAAACTTGCTAAATATTAACTCCCTCCACACATTCTCTTGTGTCAACTACATTTACAAAACCCTGTTCTTAAATTTATTTATTTATTTATTTATTTATTTATGCATATACAAGAATGTACATAAGGAATGTGAGGATACAAATATGGTAATTACAGTCTTGTAAAGCCACTAGCACGCGCAGCGTTTCGGGCAGGTCCTTAATCTAAGAAAATTTTAAGGAGGTAAATACTTGCAAAATTTATAGACAAAAAAATGATAACAGATTACATGAAATGAAAAAAAAAAAAAAAAAAAAAAAAGATGAGAGAAAATTGTAGGTACAGTATATTAAAGCACATAGGTAGCTAAGATTGATTGCAATGACAGCTTAAAATGGTAGTTGACAACAAATTGGTAGGCACAATACAGCAGAAACAATATAAGATTGATTGCAATGACAGCTTGAATGGTAGTTGACAAAAATTGGTAGTCACAATACAGCATATGGCTAGCACATAAAAGAAGACAGCAATGAACACAATGATAAGGTTGTTTGATATTACATAAAAATTAGGAGATTGGGTAACACTAGGTACAGAGCAAATTTAAAGCTCAGTGTAGGAAACTAAGAAGATGAAGTTAGGTACTTTTTGGTTTTGCTTTTAAATAAGGCAAAAGTTTTACAGTTTTTCAATTCAGTATGGAGTGAGTTCCATAGACTAGGTCCCTTAATTTGCATAGAGTGTTTACACAGACTAAGTTTGACCCTGGGGATATCAAAGAGATATTTATTTCTGGTGTGGTGATAATGGGTCCTATTACATCTGTCCAGGGAGAGTTTCAGAGCATGGTTTGCATTTAAGAACAGGGTTTTGTAAATGTAGTTGACACAAGAGAATGTGTGGAGGGAGTTAATATTTAGCAAGTTTAGGGATTTAAACAAGGGAGCTGAGTGTTGTCTGAAAGCAGAGTTAGTTATAATTCTGATAGCAGATTTTTGCTGTGTGATGATGGGCTTAAGGTGGTTTGCAGTGGTAGACCCCCATGCACAGATACCATAATTAAGATAGGGGTAGATTAGTGCATAATATAGTGAGAGGAGAGCAGAGTTAGGAACATAATATCTGATTTTGGAGAGTATACCAACTGTCTTAGAGACTTTCTTAGTTATGTGTTGAATGTGGGTGCTGAAGTTGAGTCTCTTGTCTAGGAATAGGCCAAGAAACTTGCCATCATTTTTATTACTGATGTTAATGTTGTCTATCTGTAGCTGAATTGCATTTGATGATTTGCTTCCAAATAAGATGTAGTAAGTCTTTTCGATGTTTAATGTTAGTTTGTTCGTTGACATCCATAAGTGGACTTTTTTTAATTCATTATTCACAATATTATTTAGTGTATGTGGGTTGAGGTTTGAGTAGATAAGGGTAGTATCGTCAGCAAACAATATAGGTTTGAGAATATTAGAGACATTAGGCAGATCGTTTATATATATAAGAAATAGAAGAGGTCCTAAGATGCTGCCCTGTGGCACTCCAACGGTAATTGGTAGAGTGGAAGAAGTTGTATCATTGATGGTTACATATTGTGTTACATATACACTAAGATAGGATCGATAGGATAGGATTATCACCACACCAGAAATAAATATTTCTTTGATATCCCCAGGGTCAAACTTAATCTGTGTAAACACTATGCAAATTAAGGGACCTAGTCTATGGAACTCACTTCCTAGTGAATTGAAAAACTGTAAAACTTTTGCCTTATTTAAAAGCAAAACCAAAATGCACCTAATTTCATCTTCTTAGTTTCCTACACTGAGCTTTAAATTACCATATTATGTATCCTCACATTCCCAATGTACCTTCTTGTATATGCATAAATAAATAATAAATAAATAAAATAAATAAGAGACAGAGAAGAGAGAGAGAATAAAAGAAAAGAGAGAAAAAGAGACAGAAAAGAAGCGAGAGAAAGAGATAGAAGAGAAGAAAAGAGAGATAAGAAAAGAGAGAGAATTAGAAGGAGATTGAGAGAGGAGGGAGAGAGAGAGAAGCGACAGAGAAGAAGAGAGAGGTAGAGGAGGAGAAGAGGGAGAGAGAGAGAAGCGACAGAGAAGAAGAGAGAGGTAGAGGAGGAGAAGAGGGAGAGAGAAGAAGCGGGAGAGAGAGAGAGACAGAGAAAAAGGGGAGAGAGGAGATAGAGAATAGAGAGAGAAAAAGAAGAAGAAGAAGAGAGAGAGAGAAAAAACTAGACAGAAGGAGAGAGATGGAATAAGAGAGAGTGAAGAAGTAGCGAGTGTGAGAGATGAGGGGGGAGAGAGGAAGACAGAGAGAGAGAAGGAGGGGAGAGAGTGAGAAGATGAAGTAGAAGAGATAAAAAAAGACGAGGAAGTAGAAAATGAAAGGAAAGAGGGAGAGACAGAGAGAGGAGATCGAGAGAGAGAAAGACAAGAAAAAGAGGGATAAAAGAAGAAAGATAAGAAGAGGGAGAAAAGAAGAAGAGAAGAAAAATAGAAGCAAGAGAGAGAGAAGCGAGTAAAGAGAGAGACAAGTGATAGAGAAGAGAGAGATAGAAAGAGAAGATAGAGAGAGAAGGTGAAGAAGAGAGAGAGAGAGAAGAGCAAGAAGAGAGAAGAGAGAAACAAAGGAAGAGAAGAAGAAGAGGTATAGAAACAACGAGAAGAGAGAAATGGATAAAAGGAGAGAAGACGAGATAAACAGAGAGAAAAAAAAGGAGAGACAGACACACACTATTATTCTCTCATCTATCCTTATCTCAACTATGGTATTTGTGCTTGGGGTTCTACTACCCAAAATCATTTACGTCCTCTAATTACTCAACAAAAAGCTGCTATTAGGACAATATCTCACTCTGGCTCCAGACATCACTCGGTACCCTTACTCAAATCTCTGAATATGTTTGATATTAAGTCCCTGCATATCCTCTCATGTGTATTTCATTATATATATATATATATATATATATATATATATATATATATATATATATATATATATATATATATATATATATATATATATATATATGTCGTACCTAGTAGCCAGAACGCACTTCTCGGCCTACTATGCAAGGCCCGATTTGCCTAATAAGTCAAGTTTTCCTGAATTAATATATTTTCTCTAATTTTTTTCTTATGAAATGATAAAGCTACCCATTTCATTATGTCTGAGGTCAATTTTTTTTTAGTGGAGTTAAAATTAACGTAGATATATGACCGAACCTAACCAACCCTACCTAACCTAACCTAACCTATCTTTATAGGTTAGGTTAGGTTAGGTAGTCGAAAAAGTTAGGTTAGGTTAGGTTAGGTAGGTTAGGTAGTCGAAAAACAATTAATTCAGGAAAACTTGGCTTCTTAGGCAAATTGGGCCTTGCATAGTAGGCTGAGAAGTGCATTCTGGCTACTAGGTACGACATATATATATATATATATATATATATATATATATATATATGTAACGCTGAACTGTAATGTCAGTCCTGACCTTAAAAGCTTCCTAAAAGGTTATAACAGATCCCATGAGCACCACACCAGAAACAAATACCTATTTGATATTCCAAGAGTACGACTTAGTCAAACTAAAAATGCCTTACAAATCAAGGGACCTCGAATGTGAAATGACCTTCCCAATTATGTTAAAGACTGTACCTCTCTCAACCAGTTTAAGATAAAAACTAAGTACTACCTAATTAACTCAATGTAACCTACCTTACCCCTATAATGTCAACCCATGTCTTCTATTTTAAACAATGCTGTTTTGTTGACCAAATTGTATTTTTTGTTTTTTTCTGCCATGTCCCCCCCCCCTCCCCCTTTTTCCATTCTTTTCTTTTTTTCTCAAACACAATTTATACTTTAATCTCAAATAGTATTAAGTTTTAGTCTTAGTGTTTTTCCTGCCCGAAATGCTTTGCGTAATAGTGGCTTTAGGCATTGCATGTACTAGCTCTATCTGTAAATCCATCAATTTTTGTATCTTACCTTGTATGTATGTACTTTACCTGAATAAAAATTTATTATTATTATTATTATTATTATTATTATTATTATTATAGAGAGAAAAAAAGGAGAGAAGAGAAAGAAGGAGAGAGTGAGAGCGAGATAGAGAGACAAGAGAGGTAGAGAGAAGAAGAGATAGAGAAGAATAAGAGAGGGTGAGAAGAAGAAGAAGAGACAGAAGAGAGAGAGAACAAGGCAGAAAGAAGAGAGAGAGAGATACCTTGAGGTGCTTCCGGGGCTTAGCGTCCCCGCGGCCCGGTCGTCGACCAGGCCTCCTGGTTGCCGGACTGATCAACCAGGCTGTTGGACGCGGCTGCTCGCAGCCTGACGTACGAGTCACAGCCTGGTTGATCAGGTATCCTTTGGAGGTGCTTATCCAGTTCTCTCTTGAACACTGTGAGGGGTCGGCCAGTTATGCCCCCAGGCATAACGGCCAGTTAGGCCAGTTTTTCTATGAGATAGAAGAAGAGATAGAGGAGAAGTGAGAGAGAGATAGAGGAGTAGAAGAGAGGGGGGAGAGAAAAGAAACAGAAAATAAGAGAGAGAGAAGAAATAGAGAGTGAGATAGAGAGAAGACGAGAGAGAGAGAGAAGAGATATAGATAAGAGAGATATAGAGAGAAGAAGAGAGGAAAGAGAGATAGAGGAGACAGAGAAGAAGAGATAAAGATAAAGGAGAAGAAAAGAGAGAGAGATGGAGAAGGAAAGAGGAAGAAGGAGAGAGAGAGAAAAGAAAGAGAGAATAGAGAGAGATGAAGGAGGAAGGAAGAGAGAGAGGCAGAGAAGAAATGAGCGAGAGATAGAGGAGAAGAAGAGAGAGAGAGGAGAAGAAGCGAGAGAGACAGAGATAGAGGAAAAGAAGAGAAAGAGTGAGTGAGAGAGAGAGAGAAGAAGAAGAGTGGGAGAAAGAGAAGAGCGATAGAGTGAGAGGAGATAGAGAAGAAGAAAGAAGAAGAGATGAAATTAAAAGAAGAAGAGAGGAGAGTGAGAATGTGAGAGAGGGGAGAGATGGAATAATAAGAATAGACAGGAGAGAGAGGTAGAGATAGAGGAGAAGAAGCGAGAGAGGAGACAGAGGGGAGAGAGGTAGGAGGGGGAGAGAGGAGGAGAGAGAGAGAGAGGGCAAGAAGATGAAGAATAAGAGAGAAGAGAGAAAGAAAATAAGAAGAAAATGAAAGAGGGAGAGGAAGAGAGAGAGAAAAGAGAAGAATGAGAGACAGAAGAAGAAGAGAGGTAATTAGGAGAGAGAGAGATGGAAGAAGAGACAGAAGAGAGAGATAGAGATAGAGGAGGAGCAGCAAGAGAGAGAGAGTGAGATGAGAGAGAGAGGAGGGGGGGAGGGAGAGGGAGACAGACAGAGAGAGACAGAGACAGGGAGAAGATGAAGTAGAAGAGAGGAGAGAAAAAAGGAGAAAGAAAGATGAGGAAGAAGAAAATGAAAGGAAAGAGAGGGGTAGAGAGAGGCGAGAGGAAAGGAAGAAAGGGAGAGAGAGAGAGAGAAGAGAGAAAGATAAGAAGAGAGAGAGAAGAAGATAGAAATATAAGGAGAGAGGAGAAAAATAGAACAAGAGAGAGAGAAGAGTGAAAAGAAAGGGAGAGGAAGAGAGAGAAAAGAGAGATAGGGACAAGAAAAAGAGAGGAGAGAGAGAAGGAGAGAGAGACAGACAGAGAGAAGAAGAAGAGAAAGAGACAAGAGAGAGAAGAGGAGATAGGGAAACAGGAAGGAGAGATAGAAAGAAAAGAGAGGTAGAGAGAGAGAAGAGAGAACAAGACAAAGAAGAAGAGAGAGAGATAACAAAGATGGAAGAAGAAGAGACAAAGTGAGAGAAAGAGGAGAAGAAGAGAGAGAGCGAGAGAAGAGAAGAAGAAAAAGAGAGAAGAAGAAGAGAGGGAATTAGAAGGAGGAGCTAGGGAAAGAGGGGGAGAGGGAGAGAGAGAGAGAGAGAGAGAGAGAGAGAGAGAGACAGAGACAGAGAGACAGACAGACAGACAGACAGACAGACAGAGAAGAAGAGAGAGAGAGAGAGAGAGAAAGAAAAGAGAGAAGATGAGACAGAGAGAGAGAGAATAGAGTGAGAGAGAGAGGGAGAGAAGAAGAAAAGATAAAAAAAGAGAGACTGAGAAGAAAAGAGAGAGGAGAAGAAGAGAGCGAGAGAGAGAGAAGAAGAAGAAAGGGGATTAAAAGAAGAAGAAGAAGAGAGGAAATTAAAAGAAGAGAGAGAGAGAAGAAGAAAAGAGAGAGGAGATAGAAAGAAGAAAGAGCGAAGAAGAGAGAGAGAGAGAGAGAGGAAAAAAGAGAGGAGGAGAAGAAGAGACAGAGAAATAGAAGAGAGATAAAGGAGAAGAGAGAAAAAAAGAGAGGAGAGAGAGAAGAGAAGGAATTAGAAAAAGAAGAATGTGTGTGTGTGTTAGAGAGAAGGGGGGGAAGGAGAAGAGAGCGAAGTAGAGAGGTAGAAAAAAAAAGTGAAAGAGAGAGAGTATGAGTGAGACAAGATAAGGGCAGAGACAGTAAGAAAGACAGAGATAGGGGGAAACGGAGATATATATATATATATATATATATATATATATATATATATATATATATATATATATATATGTCGTACCTAGTAGCCAGAACGCACTTCTCAGCCTACTATGCAAGGCCCGATTTGCCTAATAAGCCAAGTTTTCATGAATTAATTGTTTTTCGACTACCTAACCTACCTAACCTAACTTTTTCGGCTACCTAACCAAACCTAACCTATAAAGATAGGTTAGGTTAGGTTAGGTAGGGTTGGTTAGGTTTGGTCATATATCTACGTTAATTTAAACTCCAATAAAAAAAATTGACCTCATACATAATGAAATGGGTAGCTTTATCATTTCATAAGAAAAAAATTAGAAAAAATATATTAATTCAGGAAAACTTGGCTTATAAGGCAAATCGGGCCTTGAATAGTAGGCCAAAAAGTGAGTTCTGGCTACTAGGTACGACATATATATATATATATATATATGTCGTACCTAGTAGCCAGAACGCACTTCTCAGCCTAATATGCAAGACCAAATTTGCCTAATAAGCCAAGTTTTCCTGAATTAATATATTTTCTCTAATTTTTTTCTTATGAAATGATAAAGCTACCCATTTCATTATGTATGAGGTCAATTTTTTTTATTGGAGTTAAAATTAACGTAGATTTATGACCGAACCTAACCAACCCTACCTAACCTAACCTAACCTATCTTTATAGGTTAGGTTGGGTTAGGTAGCCGAAAAAGTTAGGTTAGGTTAGGTTAGGTAGGTTAGGTTGTCGAAAAACAATTAATTCATGAAAACTTGGCTTATTAGGCAAATCGGGCCTTGCATAGTAGGCTGAGAAGTGCGTTCTGGCTACTAGGTACGACATATATATATATATATATATATATATATGTCGTACCTAGTAGCCAGAACTCACTTCTCAGCCTACTATTCAAGGCCCGATTTGCCTAATAAGCCAAGTTTTCGTGAATTAATATATTTACTATAATTTTTTTCTTATGAAATGATAAAGCAACCCTTTTCACTATGTATGAGGTCAATTTTTTTTTATTGGAGTTAAAATTAACGTAGATATATGACCGAACCTAACCAACCCTACCTAACCTAACCTAACCTAACCTATATATATAGGTAAGGTTAGGTTAGGTACCCAAAAAAAGCTAGGTTAGGTTAGGTTAGGTAGGTTAGGTAGACGAAAAAACATTAATTCATGAAAACTTGGCTTATTAGGCAAATCGGGCCTTACTATGCAAGGCCCGATTTGCCTAATAAGCCAAGTTTTCATGAATTAATGTTTTTTCGTCTACCTAACCTACCTAACCTAACCTAACCTAGCTTTTTTTGGCTACCTAACCTAACCTTACCTATATATATAGGTTAGGTTAGGTTAGGTAGGGTTGGTTAGGTTCGGTCATATATCTACGTTAATTTTAACTCCAATAAAAAAAAATTGACCTCATACATAGTGAAAAGGGTTGCTTTATCATTTCATAAGAAAAAAATTATAGTAAATATATTAATTCACGAAAACTTGGCTTATTAGGCAAATCGGGCCTTGAATAGTAGGCTGAGAAGTGCGTTCTGGCTACTAGGTACGACATATATATATATATATATATATATATATATATATATATATATATGTCGTACCTAGTAGCCAGAACGCACTTCTCAGCCTACTATGCAAGGCCCGATTTGCCTAATAAGCCAAGTTTTCATGAATTAATTGTTTTTCGACAACCTAACCTACCTAACCTAACCTAACCTAACTTTTTCGGCTACCTAACCCAACCTAACCTAAAAAGATAGGTTAGGTTAGGTTAGGTAGGGTTGGTTAGGTTCGGTCCGATATCAACGTTAATTTTAACTCCAATAAAAAAAAATGTCCTCATACATAATGAAATGGGTTGCTTTATCATTTCATAAGAAAAAAAATAGAGAAAAAATATTAATTCATGAAAACTTGGCTTATTAGGCAAATCGGGCCTCGCATAGTAGGCTGAGAAGTGAGTTCTGGCTATACTAGGTACGACATATATATATATATATATATATATATATATATATATATATATATATATATATATATATATATATATATATATATATATATATATGTATGTCGTACCTAGTAGCCAGAACGCACTACTCGGCCTACTATGCAAGGCCAGATTTGCCTAATAAGCCAAGTTTTCCTGAATTATTATATTTTCTCAATTTTTTTTCTTATGAGATGATAAAGCTACCCATTTCATTATGTATGAGGTCAATATTTTTTATTGGAGTTAAAATTAACGTAGATATATATGACCAAACCTAACCAACCCTACCTAACCAAACCTATCTTTTTAGGTTAGGTTAGGTTAGGTAGCCGAAAAAGTTAGGTTAGGTTTGGTTAGGTAGGTTAGGTAGTCGAAAAACAATTAATTCATGAAAACTTGGCTTATTAGGCAAATCGGGCCTTGCATAGTAGGCAGAGAAGTGCGTTCTGGCTATTAGGTACGACATATATATATATATATATATATATATATATATATATATATATATATATATATATATATATAATATAAATATATATAATATAAATCAGAGAGAGAGACAACCCCGAACCGCAAGGCAGCCCCGGACTGCCTCCCCCGCTAGGAGCGGTACGGGGGACAGAGGCGTACACCAGAGAGATACCTGCTTGATGGGGTTCTGGGAGTTCTACTCCCGAGGCCAGGCTCGACTTGTGAGAGTTTGGTCCACTAGGCTGTTGCTTGGAGCGGCCCGCAGGCCCACATACCCACCACAGCCCGGCTGATCCAGAACTTCTCTTAGAAAACGGTCCAGTTTTCTCTTGAAGATGTCCACGGTTGTTCCGGCAATATTTCTTATAGTCGCTGGGAGGACGTTGAACAACCGCGGACCTCTGATGTTTGTACAGTGTTCTCTGTTTGTGCCTATGGCACCCCTGCTCTTCACTGGTTCAATCTTGCATTTTCTTCCATATCGTTCACTCCAGTACGTTGTTATTTTACTGTGTAGATTTAGGACCTGGCCCTCCAGTATTTTCCAGGTGTATATTATTTGGTATCTAAATAAATAATAATATAAATGTTTATTCAGGTAAGGTACATACAAGAGATTTTACAAAAATTGATAGATTTATAGATGGAGCTAGTACATACAATGCCTAATCTCTCTCGTCTCCTTTCTAGAGAGTACATTTGGAGAGCTTTGAGACGGTCCCAATAGTTTAGGTGTTTTATCTCGTCTATGCGTGCCGTATATGTTCTCTATATTCCCTCTATTTCAGCAATCTCTCCTGCTATGAAGGGGGAAGTGAGTACTGAGCAGTACTCAAGACAGGACAACACAAGTGACTTGAAGAGTACAACCATTGTGATGGGATCCCTGGATTTGAAAGTTCTTGTAATCCATCCTATCATTTTTCTGGCTAACGCAATATTTGCTTGGTTGTGCTCCCTAAACGTTAGATCGTCGGACATCATTATTCCCAAATCCTTGACATGCTGTTTTTCTACTATGGGAAGATTCGATTTTGTTTTGTACCCTGTATTATGTTTCAGATCCTCACTTTTGCTGTAACTGAGTATCCTGGTTATCTTGAGATGATTTCTGAGCTGACTAACACCCAGGTACCTATTTTACTGCTAGGTAACAGGGGCATACGGTGAAACAAACTCTGCCCATTGTTTCTCGCCGGCGCCTGGGATCAATCTCAGGACCACAGGATCACAAGTCCAGCGTGCTGTCCGCTCGGCCGACCGGCTCCCAAGTACCTGAACTGAGTACGTGAAATTTATCACTGTTAAACATGTTATTTTCTGTTGTCCAATCGAAAACTTTGTTGACATCTGCTTGTAATTTTTCAATGTCTTCAGCAGAGGTAATTTTCATGCTGATTTTTGTGTCATCTGCAAAGGATGACACTGAAGCTGTGACGTGTATTTTTGTCTATATCTGATATGAGAATAAGGAACAGCAGTGGTGCAAGGAATGTACCTTCGGCCAACTAACCCCGCGGCCCGGTCGTCGACCAGGCCTCCTGGTTGCTGGACTGATCAACCAGGCTGTTGGACGCGGCTGCTCGCAGCCTGACATATGAGTCACAGCCTGGTTGATCAGGTATCCTTTGGAGGTGCTTATCCAGTTCTCTCTTGAACACTGTGAGGGGATTGCCAGTTATGCCCCTTATGTGTAGCGGAAGCGAGTTGAACAGTCTCGGGCCTCTAATGTTGATAGAGTTCTCTCTCAGAGCACCTGTTGCACCTCCACTTTTCATGGTGCTCATGGGTTCTGTTACAACCTTCAATGAAGCTTTTGAGGTCAGGATTGGCATTACAGTTCAGCATTTTATATATGTATAATACACATGAGAGAATGTGCAGTGACTTAATATCTAACATATTCAGAGATTTGAGCAGGGGTACCGAGTGATGTCTGGGGCCAGAGTTTGATATTGTCCTAATAGCAGCTTTGTGTTGAGTAACTAGAGGACGTAAATTATTTTGGGTAGTAGAACCCCAAGCACAAATACCATAGTTGAGATATGGATAGATGAGGGAGTAATAGAGAGTCACCAGGGCAGGGCGGGGTACATAATATCTGATCTTAGAAAGAATCCCAACAGTCTTTTGAATCTTTTTTTGATATATTTAGAATGTGTCCCTGGAAATTCAGCTTGTGGTCAATGAGAACGCCAAGGAATTTGCCATCTAATTTGTTACAAATTTGGGTATTGTTTATTCTGAGATTTATTTGATTAGAGGATTTATTGCCAAACAGAATATAGAAAGTTTTGTCAATGTTAAGGGTGACTTTGTTGGCAGTTAGCCAAAGATGGACTTTATTTAGCTCAGTATTTACTGTGGCATTTAGAGCAAGGGGGGTCAGGACTGGAGTAAATGAAGGTTGTGTCGTCAGCAAATAAAATTGGTTTGAGGTGTTGGGAGGCATTTGGAAGTTCATTAATGTAGATGAGAAAGAGGAGAGGGCCAAATATGCTGCCCTGAGGAACACGGATGTTGATGGGTAGAGTGGGAGAAATTGAATTATTCACAGAAACATACTGGAGCCTATCAGTAAGGTAAGATTTGAGGTATTGCAGGGAGTGTCCTCTGACTCCATAATGATTTAATTTAAGAAGAAGGTTTTGGTGGTTGACAGTGTCAAAAGCCTTCCTGCAGGTCCACAAATAACCCAACAGGGAACTCATTTTTATCAAGAGCTACATGAATCAAGTTAATCATACTAATAAGTGCATAGTTAGTGCTTTTTTGGGGTTTGAAGCCATATTGAAGGTTGTAACAGAACCCATGAGCACCACACCAGAAATAAATACAGTTTTGATATTCCTAGAGTACGACTTAATCAAACTAGAAATGCTCTACAAATCAAGGGACCCAGAATGTGGAATGACCTTCCCAACCATGTTAAAGACTGTACCTCTCTCAACCAGTTTAAGATAAAAACTAAACACTACCTAATAAATTCCCTGTAACCTACCTCACTCCTCTATTGTCAACCCATGTCTGTAAATTTTTTTTGTTTAATCAACACTGTTAACCTATTGTATTTATGCTGCTTTTTCAGTCATGTTCCCCCTTTTTTTTTATCTTTATTTGTAATTGTTCTCAACACTTTTTATTCTTTATGCTCAATTAGTATTAAGTTCTAGATATTAATGTTTTTCTTGCCCGAAACGCATTGCGTAATAGTGGCTTTAGGCATTGTATGTACTAGCTCTATCTATATATCAATCCATTAATGTAACATCACTTGTATGTATGTATGTACCTTACCTGAATAAACATAAACATAAACATAAACATAAACATTGACAAGAGCTAAGTATATTGTGTTTGGCTAGATAAGAGTAAAGCTGCTTGTAGATTAGTTTTTAAAATATTTTTGACAAGTTAGGCAGGATTGATATAGATCTGTAGTTGTTAACATCTGTGAGATCACCACATTTGTGGACAGGGGTTACTCTCGCTTTTTTTAGAATATCTGGAAAGGTTTGGAGTTCAAGTGACTTGTTGAAGAGCAATGCAATAGCAGGGGCTAAAGATCTGGAGGCTTTTTTGTAAATTAAAGTCGGTATCTCCTCAAGACTTAGTTTTAAGGGAAAGGATTATCTCATTAATGTTAATGGAATTAGTAGGCTTTAGGTACAGAGACTGTGGATAGTTACCTGTAAGATAGTCCTTAACATTAGTAATGGAAGATGGAATATCTTTTGCAAGGGATGACCCAATGGAAGAGAAGAACCTATTGAACTCAATAGCAGAATCAAAGGCTGAAAGCTGACCATCGTTATTGGACAGGAGTGTTGGTTTGTTATTTAAAATCTTCTTTGATCCCAATATTTGTGAAATTGTGCTCCAAGTTTTTTTAATGTTGCCCTTTATTTGGGTAAATTTATCTTCGTAGTATTTAGTTTTGGATCGTCTAATTATTTTAGATAGCAATAATGAGTAATTCTTTGAGAATTCTTTGGAGACGGTTCCTAATCCTATACTTCTTCTCAAGGTCATGTTTTTTATTAATGGATTTAAGTATTCCCTTTGTAAGCCAAGGATTGTTAAGCCTTTTGGTTGTGACTTGTTTCGTAAGCATAGGACAGTGGGTGTTATAAAGGCTGAGAGTTTTTTGAAGAAAAGATTGCACTGCTAGGTTGATGTCCCCTATGTTACCTAACTCAGACTCCCAGTTGACATTATCAGCAGCAGTTATAAAATTGTCTATAGCAGTTTCATTGTTAGTTTAGTTAATTTATTATGCACCCCATACCCATCCCGTGGGCAGTAGTGGAAAGGGTTACAGAGGCACATAATGGGCTCAGGGACTGAACCCCACAATTCATTTAGCTAAGCAAGTTACAATCTTGATGAGCTAGTTACAAAATTCAATATAAGTCGTCACATCAACAATGGCTTCGAGATTGACATTGTGCAGCCTAAAGCTTAACTCCCATGTCTCTAGAGGTGGTTTGTTAATGTTAGTTAAGAGAAATGTGGGGTAATGGTCTGTAGTGCTATCGGATGATTATACCTGAAGTAAGCGGAGAGGTTATGTTGGTCCAGATGTGATCTAGAGTCGTAGCAGTACTATCAGTGATTCTAGTAGGTCTAGTGATTAAGGGTATGAGGAAGCAGGAATTCATACAGTTGAGGAAGCTAACAGCAGTAGGGTGTTCAGGCTCGCAGAGGTCAATATTAAAGTCCCCTGCGATAATTAGATGGTTTTTGTTCAGTCTGTTATCTAGTATTAGATTTCTAAGGTTTGAGTTGAATTCGGACACATCAGTGTTAGGAATTCTATAAACTGCACCCACAGACAGGACAGACTCGGCACCCTTGACTCTGAAACTGGCGAAGATATACTCCCCACAGCAGTCTCTAGTACTAATTACTTTTAAGCATGTTAGTTCTTGGTGGTAGTAAAGAGCAGTACCACCACCTCTCTGAATTTGACGACAGTTGTGAAATGCCGAGTAGTTAGGCATGTTAAAGAATTGAGTAGTATCCTCTTTAACCACGTTTCAGTAAGTATAATAAAAGAGAATTTGTTGTCAATAGTTTCAATTAAGGCACTAACATCATCAAAGTGCTTACCTAGGGATCTAACGTTCAAGTTGAGTACAGAGATATTGTGATTATGTGGTAATACATTGTTTATATCATGTGCTGTAAAATATCTGCAATTTTGATCATTAATGTGATGATTGTCATAGATATTCTGAGATTTATCTTTAAGCCTCTGACTTAAGAGGATCAATAGTGACAATGAAACTCTGCAGACCCAACTTAACGACCTCTGGGACATGTTCCTCAACAGAGGGTGTCCAGAGGAGGTCCTTCAACATGCGGACACAAGGCTACTGAGTGCACGAGAGAGCAACTCCTTAGCCTACGCAATGGGATCCCAGGGACAGGGGTATCCTATCTGTAACTTTCTTTACAGGTCTAGCAGGCCCACTGAAGACAACACTTCAAACCCTATGGATCTGGCTGAAGAAAACGTTTGGCGATCACTCGTCATCGAACAGGTTCCCACAAGAACCACCCATGATGGCCTGGAAACGCAGTAGGTCCCTCAAGGACCGCCTGGTCTCGGCGGCGCTCAGGTAACGCGGGATCCCTGCTGATCTGCAATTGCAAATACAGGAACCACACACTGTCGCAAAATAAACCCACCTTTCGAGGCCTATTAGGCCTACCAAGAAAGCCTAACTAGAGGCGGGGGGCCAAATAGTGGCTTACGGAGAACTCCTATTGAGATACGAGGCTTTCTCGCTGGAACCCATTAAGACATTAGGGATAGACCAACCTAGGCATCCCTACCCACAGCAAACATACCTACGAGGTATTCACCACCCCTCAGAGGATCTTCAGAGACAGCCCAAGCAGGGGAAATGTGGTTGTGTGAGGCCCCACGATATGAAACCTGAACCTTATATGCCTTCCTCAGTAATGAGGACTTTCTCTTGAACGGAGGGTCACCCCGTCCATTCCCTTGCAAGTCTGAGTCTATACTCTTGCTGTTTCTCCCCACGGGGCACACCCACTCAGAAAATTGACACTGTTTATCATTTCTTTCCATTTCAGTAGCAGGAGACTTGGTGAGGGACCCCATGAAAGCAGTCCTAGTCCAGATGAGACCTCAAACTAGGCAGTGGGTCTACAAGGATGATCCAGGCCCTCTGCAGTCACCCTGATCTAACAACAAAACACCAGGTCTCCACTATCCTGTGTCATCATACTTGCCACCTGGACCCAGGCCCTCTGGATTGCAAGTCCGCCAGCGTTTTCTTGGGAAAGCTCACCCAAATACAGACCCCCCACCTCACCAAATTTGTACCCTACTTGCTACAATAAAAACACGACCATTCGTAGGCAGCAGTCACTCTCGAACGGCGGAGTCTTTCTTAGACTGATGAGTGGTGGCTTTCACAAGCCCCATGAAACAGTACTGTCTCCAATATAGAAAAACCCTGCTATCTTCCCGGGTCCTACCCCGGGAGAGCTAGCCAGTGACTACAGGAACTAACGGTCAGTTAAAAAAATTCCTCCAGTGTTGTGCAAAAAGTGACCAGTACGGGAAAAAACAACGAACACCGCGGACGATAGTGACTGCATTTTACGAAGGTCGACCAAAAAGACCACTGGCATTTTCTACCTATCCTGGCCCGGTGCTTTCCTCCAGTGTCCCTTACAGTGTCCCCCTGTGTCTCCTTGCACCCACTTGCAGGCCCTGCTGACCATCACTACAAAGTTCCTGGGCCCCACAGTCCCCAAGCTGGTTTACCCTTTATTCAGGACCGTGGTCACCTACGAAGCACATCACAAAAAACCCACAGTGCCCCTCCCTCATCATAGTGTTTGCAGCAACTCAGTGTTTTGCCCCCTAGTGCCTACCCACCCAGGTGTAACACAAACTATAGGGCCCCCACAGCTTAGATGCCCAGTGCCAGGGCCAGATGAACCCATTCCTTCGCCAACAGGCACCCCAGTGGACCCAACCTGAGACACCTCGCGAACTAGAGCCCCTCTCCACGAACCCCTTGACAGGTCTCCTTGTACTTAGACCCACAACAATGCCTGTCTCACCCATCCTTTCCCCTGCGCCCCATGACCCGAGCATCAAGCAAAGAGCCTAGGCGACTCACGTTAAGCCTGGAACCCCATCGTTTGATGTCCACTACAGACCCCTCTTCAGTCAGTTTGGACCCACCTTTCCTCCCCGACTTCGGAGGTCGGTGTACCCACAGCTGAGGCCTCACACATCGAAGAAACCCCACCATTCCCCCAAGCCAGCCTTCCCGCCTGATCTCCGAGGTCAGAGTACCCACAGCTAAGGTCTCACACTTCGAAGCAACCCCAAATGATATATGTCCCTGGATTCCCTAGACCATGAGGTCCAAACCCATGAATGCCCTTGCAGACGATCTCTCCTTGCAGGCCCCAGACGCCTGCCAGCCTCTTGTGGAGGAACTCACACAACGGCCTACCCTGGTGCCCTCAACCAGCTCCCTACCAGGTGTCTGGCAGGGAGCAGGAGACAAAACCTTGGGTTTCCTCCTATTCGCCCCACCTCGTGGTCCTAACTAGCGAATCAGTCCTCACAGAGAAACTTAGAATAATGCTCACCTCAGAGCTACCTTATGTAGACATAGACCTTACAGATGTAGAATGGGGGGTGGTCGAGCTGCTGAGACCAACTTTCTCTACGATACACTATCTTAAAACCCGACTCAAACACATACAACGGACTGCCCACGTAAACAAGGTCCCCGGATAATTGGGGGTCTTCAACCCTCAGTACTGTTTTTCTCAGTGGACATGCCCCTTTTCCCCAGCCCTTGAGTCCTACATGGACGCTTTCTTCGAACACCTAGCCAGAGAATCGACTGCCCTCTTTACGCTCCTGCTGAAAGCCTCCCTCACACGAGAATACACACGTATTGAGGAAACAGGGTTATGTCTCTACGAGGAGAAAACCTCGGACGAGAGAGGTCGGAAAGATTCTCAGGGAGGCCTACAAGCAACGCACGCAGGTGATCTGTGCAGCCTCCCCCTCCCAATTCTCAGTCAAACTCCTAGTGAGATGAAACAAAAAAGCTGAGCCCTATACAACCTTCCATAAAGTCCCAGCGACTGACACCCGCACAGTTCTCAGAGACGCGGTTTTTGCAGTGATCGCCCCCGGAGGCCCCAGGGTAGCCCCAAGCACACGCCAACCCTCAGTATGGGACCTCCTAACATACATGGCAGATGATGTGAATTCGATAGCCACTCCAAACCCTGCCCGCCTAACCAGCCACGGGGAGGCCAAACAACAACAACTCCCCACCCCTGATGGCGGAGACAACCGTAGGCCCCCCCCCCCCCACGCTGCCCTCAGGTGCAGAAGTTCAGAACACGAAGTCCACAGCCCATTAGGCGGCAGGCCACCCACAATCCCAGCAAACACAAAACGTTGTGGAAACCTTCAACACAGTTTCAACAGGGGTGTGGGAAAGATATGTGTCATGTGTGGTTCAACAGGCACATATGAGCAACCTTTAACCCAAGAATGGTAAAAGTATTTCTTTATGTAATATGGCAAATGCTATCTTTTCTTACACTAGTTTCACCTGTGTTTATTAAAAAAGTATTTTGTTCATGTTTAAATATTAAATTTATGTACATTATGCATATGAATTGTGAATGCTGTGTCTTAGTTGTATGATAGGTGTGCAAAACATTTACTTTTTATTATGATTTTGCAAAAAAAAAATTTATAACCCTGTTTGCTAAATAATGTATTCAATAATACTGTTTTAATGTTTAAATTATATTTATGTACTTTATGTATAATACATCAACATAAATGGAAAATGTTGCTGCATAGGTGTAATGAAGGACACACGCAACATTTAATTTGCCACTTTTTTTCAAATAAAAAATTAAGGTGCATCAAAATACCTCTTTATCACATGCATCTGTATTATAGTAGATTTTACGTTAAATGTCACTGAAGTATAAATAGGTGAGTACAACTAGGTAAGTACAACTAAATGAGTGCAACTAGGAGAGTACATGTAGCTAAGTGAGTACACCTCGGTGAACACTGCTAGATGAATACAAGTAGGTGAGTACAACTGTATGAGCGACAACTAGGGGGAGTGTATGCAGGTGAGTACAACTTGGTGAATACTGCTAGAGGAATACAAGTAGGTGAATACAACTACCCAAGAACAACTAGGAGAGTATGTGTAGGTGAGTACAACTTGGTGAGCACTGTTAGGTGAATACAAGTAGGTGCTCCCTCCCCGCTCAGCTCGTTGTCGCCGTGTGGGGGCTTAGTGGGCGGCTGCCGGAGTGTGATGCTCCTTGGGACAGTCCTCTGTCCTTTTCTAGCCTTGTGCTCCTGCTGCCGTCCTCTCCAATTCTGCTGGGCATCTTTTCCTTTTCCTTCTGTTTCGTTTTTCTCCCCCCTCTTCTCCTATCTGCTTGCCGTTTCCTGCCAACCTTTTGCTCGTTCTGGTTCTTCCCTTGGACTTCTTCTATTTTGACTCCCGGGTGCTTGAGGAGGCATACTCTTGCACCCATAGAACTGCAGTACCCGACGTCGAGAGCGAGGGGAACCTTTTATTGTCAATCCCCACTTCGTCACTGAACCCGATCTCGACGGACTGTCGGTTTCTTAAGGTGGCGTTTGTGGGGCGTATACTCACGACGCACCCCTAGGAGGCCCCGACAAGATCGGCGATAGCTTCTTGTTGGGTGTCCTGCCTCTAATTGTGGCTCCATGGTGGGTGTGGGGGCACATTCGTGAGTGAATTCTTCTTTTCGTCAAGATGATAACCCCTGTTTCGGCTTCTTCTGGTTTACCTTCTCAGGCTCGTGGGGTGGGCGACCAAGCCCCCGAGTCGGTCCGTATTGGAAGACCGGGCTCTGTAGCCTCCGCTGCATTGGGCCCCGACCTTGCTCCTCCTTTGGCCTCTCTGACTCCTTCCTCTGGCTCCCCTCCCTCCTCTGTGGTTGGGTCAACCCCAAGCCACCAGTGGTGACTACCTCGTCCCCTGGCGCGGCTCCTTCTCTAGTTGTAACTACTGCGCCTTTTAACCCCTCTCTCTCTGGGGGTTCTCACCGCCGCCCTCGCTCGATTCCTTCCAGTTCTGCTACCTATCAAGCCTTGTTTGGTCCCGCTTCGTGGGCCAAATATTTTGATCTCCTCCCTCTTGATTCTGCGCCTCCTGACGATTTCTCCCTCCATCGACATCTCATTGATTCCGTGGATGCCTCCATTACTTTCAACCCCACTCGTCTCGGTACACGTGTCGTTGCTGCTCCTTCTCAGGATGCTGCATCCCGCTTGGCTGCCTTATCCTGCCTTGGCGAGACCCCCGTTCGGGTCTCGAAGAACGCTCAGTTGAATGCCAGTGTTGGCACTATTTTGCTCCCGCCCCATGTTGCGACCGGTGTTCGGGACCTGCGCGACTGCCACGACGATATTCGACATATCCTCGCTGCCCAGGGCCATTCTATTCTCCAGGTGGACACGTTTACTCGTCCCCCTTGTGGTAGTCGCCGTCAACCCCTCCGGGTTGTGAAGATTACCTTTGATGGTAGGACCCTTCCACCCTCTGTCATTCTTGCTGGTGCCAGGTGCTCTGTCCAGGAGTACATTCCTTCTCCTCGGCTCTGCAACAAGTGCTGGAGGTTTGGGCATGGTGCCCTCCGCTGCTCCGGGACTGTCTCTCTCTGTCCTTTGTGTGGTGGCGAAGGTCACTCTAAGTCGGAGTGCGCTTCTCCCCAGGCTCGTTGCCTCAACTGCGGTGAGGCCCATCCTACCTTCTCCCGTGCGTGTGTCCATTACAAGCTTGAGGCAGCCGTCCTCAACTTGAAGCACCGGGAGCGTTTATCTTTTCCTGAGGCGAGGCGCCAGGTTCGCCGGCTCCCGCCTTATGCTAATATCTCTTATGCTCGCGTGTTGCGCTCTTCCTCTCCTCGTCCTTCCCGCCTTCCTCAGACTCTCAACCGTTTCCGAGCCTTGGACCCTGATGCGCCCACTGCCCCCTCCTCTGTCCCTTTGGGTTCTCTCCCGAAGGATCCTCCTCCTGGTCCTCTGTCTGGGGTTCCCCTTCCTTCTACCCGGTCTGTCGTGTCTTCTTCCTCGTCCCCCTCCGATCCTCCTTCCCATCCTCTTCCTCCATCTATCGGCTCTCCCCACCGCCTGTCGGTGCGGGCGGATGTCCATCGCTCTCCTAACGGCCGTCGTGTGTGCTCTCGTTCGGCTTCTCCTGTTGAGACACTGGAATCCGTTGCCCGGTACGTAGTTGCTGGGACACCGGTCTCTTTAAGTCAGAAGCGTAAGCCTGGCTCCTCTCCTTCCTCTTCCCCGGCGGGTAAGAAGGCTTCGCTTTCTTCCTCAGCTCCTCCTTCTGGCTCTGTTGCTCCTTCCCCTCCCGTTTCAGTGCTTGCGCCCCCTGTTCCTGCTATGGAGGTTTCTTTGGCCCCTGCTTCCCTTTCGGTTGCTGCTCTTGCTGGGGTGCGCTCCCCTCTTTCTACTCCCCCTCTTCCTGCTGCTGTCCTTGACTGCTCCTCTCTGTTGTCTCCTCCTCTTCCTCCTCCTCCTCCGGACCCTGCCCGCCCGCCTCTGATCTGTTCTCCCGTTTCCTTCCCTCCGTCTTTGCTCAGTTTACCCATGCCCCCTAACCCTGACTTTGCTGACCCTGATCCCGACCCTGATATTCTTTAACGTGCTCTGTTGCTCTTTCGCCTTTGTTTCTTCCTTGTTCTCTGTTTTTGTCCTTTCTCTTCTCGTCGTTGTCCATTCTTCAATGGAACGTTCGAGGTTATTACGCCAATTTCCTCGAACTCCAACTTCTGATTTCGCGGTTTTCGCCCCTTTGTGTCTGTCTCCAGGAGCCAATGCTTGGTGCTCGTCCTGGTCGTTTTCGTGGCTATTCCTTTCTCTCCCCCCCCCCCAGCCATTGCTGGGGCTTCTAATTCTTCTGCTCTCTTGATTCGGGCTGATGTTCCCTTTGTTCCTTTACTTTTTCCTTCGCCTCTCCATTGTTCTGCTGCTCGTATCTTTGTGGGGAAATGGTACACAGTTTGTTCCATTTATCCCCCCCCGAGTGTCCCGCTCTCTCTTCCTGATTTGAAACACCTCCTAGACTCCTTGCCGGAGCCTGTGCTCCTGCTGGGTGACTTCAATTGTCGTCATTCTCTTTGGGGTGACGTTCTGACGAATACCCGGGGTCGCCTCCTTGAGCCGTTTCTCCTCTCTTCTTCCCTGTCTCTTCTGAATTCTGGTGAGCCCACTCATTTGGACTCTCGGACTCGCACCCTTTCTTGTCTTGATCTTTCTCTCTGCTCTTCTTCTCTTTACTTAGATTTCACGTGGCAGGTTCTTGATGACCTCCATGGAAGTGATCATTTCCCCATCCTTGTTTCCTTTTTCTCTTTTCGCCCTTCCCTCTCTTTCCCTAGGTGGCAGTTTGCTAAGGCAGACTGGACCCTATTTTCTCTCAGTGCTACTCTCTCTGACCTCTCCCTTCTGCCCCTCTCTCGCGCTCTCCTCCTTTTTCATGACACTGTCTTCAACGCTGCCCTCCGCTCTATTCCTCGCTCTTCCTCTCGGGGTCCACGGAAGTGCGTTCCCTGGTGGAATGCGGACTGTGCTCGGGCTGTCCGCTGTAAGCGTGCAGCCTGGAAGAGGCACCGCCGTAGGCAGACGACCGATTCTTTTCTTTTCTTTCGGAAAGCGAGTGCGGTGTCCCGTAGGGCCATCCGTACGGCTAAACGTGAATGTTGGGCATCTTATGTCTCAACAATTACGTCGGAAACCCCTCTAGCCCAGATCTGGAAGCGTATCCGCAAGATAGCGGGTAAGTTCGTTCCCGATGTTTCACCAGTCCTTCACCTCCATGATACTCTTGTGGCGGACCCGTTGCAGGTCGCTTCCGAACTGGGTTCCCACTTTTCTTCTGTTAGCTCTGGTCTTCATCTTCCCCAATCTTTCCTTCTTCGTAAACCTGTCCTTGAGTCTCGTCCTTTAGATTTCTGCACTCATCTTCAGCTTCCCTATAATGATCCCTTCTCTCTCTCTGAACTTCGCTCTGCCCTGGCCCTCTGCGGTTCTACGGCGGCGGGCTCCGATGGTATTCATTATGAGATGCTTCGCCATCTCCCTCCGAGCACGTCTCAGTATTTACTGAGTCTGTATAATCGGATCTGGGAGTCGTCGTCAGTCCCTGAGGACTGGCTCGATGCCGTTGTCCTCCCTGTTCGCAAACCGGGGTCTCTGGGTACTTCCCCTAAGGACTTTCGCCCTATTGCTCTCACAAGTTGTGTCTGCAAACTCTTTGAACGTATGGTTAACGTTCGTCTGATGTGGTTCCTGGAACACCATCACCTCTTCTCCCCTTCTCAATTTGGTTTCCGCAAGTGCCGCAGCACGACAGATGTCCTGGTGAACTTGGAGGTCTATATTCGTACTGCTTTTGCTGCGAAGACCTCCGTTGTTGCCGTCCTTTTTGACCTAGAAAAGGCTTACGACACCACTTGGCGTTATCATATCCTATCTCAACTTCATTCTTTTGGCCTTCGTGGTCATCTCCCTCTCTTTCTCCGCAGCTTCCTCTCTCGTCGTTCCTTTCGGGTGTGCCTTGGTACCGCTCTCTCTCCCTCTTTTCAGCAATACGAAGGTGTGCCCCAGGGTAGTGTTCTGAGCACTACTCTTTTTCTGGTTGCCCTCAATGGTCTTCTTTCCTCTCTTCCTTCTGGTGTCTTCTCCGCTCTCTATGTCGATGATCTTACCCTTTGTTGTCAGGGTGATGATTCGTCTCTCCTTCAACGCCGGCTTCAACTTGCCATTGATGCCGTGTCGTCTTGGGCCACAGGTCATGGCTTCAAGTTCTCTACTTCTAAGACTTGTGCCATGACTTTTACGCGGAAACGGGTAGTTCTTCGTCCCTCTTTGTCACTTTATGGTCATCCCCTTGAATACAAAGATTCCGCGAAGCTTTTGGGGTTATTCCTTGACACTCGTTTGTCTTGGTCTCCCCATATCTCTTACCTCCGTGTTGAGTGCTCTAAGGCCCTTACCCTCCTTCGGGTCTTGTCCCATACTTCTTGGGGGGCAGATAGGCGCGCACTCCTTGCTTTACATTCCTCTCTCGTCCTGTCTAAGCTCGATTATGGTTGCCCTGCTTACTCGTCTGCTTCTCCTTCTACTCTTCGCCGTCTTGATGCTTTGCACCATACTGGGTTGCGCCTCAGTTCTGGTGCCTTTCGTTCGACTCCCATCCTTAGCTTGTATGTTGACACTGGCTTCCTGTCTCTCCAGGACCACCGTGATCGCTACTGTCTTCGCTATCTTGCGCGGTCCTTGCAACATCCTTCCTCTCGCCTCTGTCGTGCTTTAACTTTTACCCCTCCTGCGGTTCCTGTTCCTCTTCACCACCTCCCTCTTTCTGTCCGGTTATCTCGCCTACAGGATTCTCTTTCCGTTCGTATTTCTGATGTTTCTCCTCGTGTTGTTCCTTCTTTGCCCCCGTGGAGGGTCCCTCTTCCGCGGTTTTGTACATCCTTGACCCGTATCACTAAAGCTTTTACCCCTCCTACGGTTCTAAAACGCCTTTTCCTCGAGCACTTTTTTTCTCACTCCCGCTCCGTTTCTGTCTTCACCGATGGGTCTAAGTCAGCGGACGGTGTTGGCTACTCTGTTGTTTTTCCTGATCGCACTTATATGTGTCGCTTGCCTCCGGAGACTAGCATCTTTACAGCGGAACTTTATGCTATTCTCTATGCTCTTCGTCTCCTGCTTTCTCGTTGTCAGTCTTCCTTTGTGGTTGTTGTTGACTCTCGTAGTGCCCTCATGGCTCTCGGGTCCTTTAATCCGGTTCATCCAGTAGTTGTCGAGATCCAGCATTGGCTGTTTCTCGTTCACAGTAAATTTAAGTCGGTTGAGTTTTGTTGGGTTCCCAGCCATATTGGTGTGTCTTTAAATGAGCGTGCAGATGCTGCTGCCAAGGAAGCTGTCCGCTCTTGTCCCATCTCTCGCAAAGGCATTCCGTATTCCGACTTTTACCCGGTTATCCATTCCTCAGTCCTTACCCGTTGGCAGGCTTCTTGGTTGTCTGTTACTGGTAACAAGCTACGTACTCTTAAATGTTGTGTTTCCTCGTGGCCGTCCTCCTTCCACCGTAACCGGCGGTGGGAAACAGCTCTGGCGAGGTTGCGTATTGGCCATACTCGCTTAACCCATGGTCACTTGATGGAGCGCCGCCCTGCTCCTTATTGTCCTAGTTGCATTGTCCCTCTTACGGTCGTGCATGTCCTTCTTGAATGTCCTGACTTCCAGGACGAGCGTGTGTCTTGCTTTCCGACCGCCCCTCGCGGTCACCTGTCCCTCGATAGAATTCTTGGTGACTCGGATACTTTTGATATCGTTCGCCTTATGCGTTTTTGTTCTCGTATTGGCATCCTTGGTGATATTTAGCGCCCTCTGATTATTTTGCGTACTTGATGGTGCTACATAGCCTTCCCGGTTTGGTGCCTTCTTTTGATAATTACTTACTTACAAGTAGGTGAGCACTGCTAGGTGAATACAAGTAGGTGAGTACAACTTGGTGAGCACTGTTAAGTGAATACAAGTAGGTGAGTACAACTACATAAGAACAACTAGGGGAGTGCATGTAGGTGAGTACAACTTGCCTACACCTCAGAAGTCAAGGAAGAGAAGGGGAAGGGGGGAGATGGGGAGGGAGTGTAATGGGACCTGTGTGACGGCTGGGCATGTTCACTGTAGACCTACAGAGTTGCCATGACGTGTCTCGCTGGATTATACAGGCTATGCCCCACCATCACCCATGGTTGGGCAGCATTTATACCGTGTGTAGTGACACCATCACCCCCTACCCCTGCTCTTCCCCTTCCTTCTCTTTCCCCTCCCCTCTCCCCCACTCCTCTTCCCTTTCCTTCTCTTACCTCTCTTCCCCTTCCTTCTCTTACCCCCTCCCCTCTTCTCCCTCCTCTTCCCCTTCCTCCTTATCCCTCTTCTCTTACCCCTCTCCTCTTCCTCCACCTCTTTCCCTTCCTCCACATCCCGATTCTCTTACCCCTTCCCATCCTCTTCCCCTTCCTCCTCATCCCCCTTCACTTACCCCCTCTCCCATCCTCCTCATCCCCCTTCTCTTACCCCTCCCCTTTTCCCTTTCCTCCTCATCCCCCTTCTCTTACCCCTATCCCCTTCTCTTACTCCCTCCCTTCTTCCCCCTCCTCTTCCTCTTCCTCCTCATCCCCTTCTCTTACCCCTTCCCCCCTCCTTACCCCCCCAACTCTTACCCCTCCCCCCTCATTAGCCACGTGCTCTCCGTCTCTTGCTTTCTCATTATCATTCCTCCTTTGTGATTGTAGTTGACTCGTAGTGCCCTCATGGCTCTAGGGTCCTTTAATCCTGTCCATCCGGTGGTCATCGAGATTCAACATTGGCTGTTTCTTATTTCTAGTAAATTTAAATCAGTAGAGTTTTGCTGGGTTCCCAGCCATATTGGTGTTTCTTTCAATGAGCGTGCGGATGCTGCCGCTAAGGAAGCTATCCGTTCTTGTCCCATCTCCTGTAAAGGTATTACTTATTCCGACTTTTATCCTGTTATTCATTCCTCCATCCTTGCCCGTTGGCTGGGTTGTTGGTCCTCTGTAGTTAGTAACAAGCTGCGTACTCTCAAACGTAGTGTGTCCCTATAGGTAGGTAGAAGCAGAAGTGTAGATAGTAGAAGTAGAAGAGTAGATAGTAAGAAGAAGAGTAGATAGTAGAAGAAGAAGAAATGCTGCCACCATCCATTCAAGACCATTACATATAGGACAAGGAATGGAACTTGTCTGTATCACAAAATTCTCAAAGATGTTAACACGAGGTCATTATTAGTCTGTTCCATCTGCATCATGTACTCATTAAAATCATGAACCCATTAACTGCAGAGGCTTTCTCACCTCAACTCAAAACTCTAGGGAACCAAGTTAAAGACAATTTAAATAATAAATTCATAAATTATATTTCACATAAGTATCATAATTTAAGCAATTCAAATGTTCAAGTTTAATATGCAAAGTGAGTCATCATCCAAGAATTCGAGAACCCTACAACTTGACTGCCCCTGATCCTCACACAACATTTGTAAACACGACCAAGTCACCTTAATGTTCAACTCACCAAGTGTCTGCCTATAGCTGGATAGAGGGGGAGGGGGAGTCTGTAGTTGACAGAGACTGTCCCGCCCTGCCGGCTGACAGCCTCCCTGGCTAGGCCGTCTTCTCTGCTCTCCTGGATGGCTCCTATTCTCTTAATGCTCCGAATCGATAGCTCTCCGAGTATATATTGGGAAACCTAGTAGCTAACTCCGCCCACAAGTAGATAACCTCAGGCACTCTACCAAGCTACTCCTTAAACGTCGGCATGTTTGAAGGCTACCAGGCTCCAATTATAAGATTAGCAGAAGCAAGGTGAAATTCGCATGATCTGACCTCAGGTCACTTGGGGTCATTAACGCTTAGAGTTGTGAGACTCAGGCTGACCAAACTGGTGCCTCTCAAATACTTGTGTCTGACTCATATATCTCTATGTATGATTAAATAAAACTAAACCAAACACTTTTACAGTGTTACAACGTGTCGTCGCTGCTCCTTCACCGGATGCAGTTACCCGCTTAGCCGCATTGTTATGCATTGCGGAGACCCCTTTTCAGGTCTCCAAAAACGCTCGGTTAAATGCCAGTGTTGGCACTGTTCTCCTGCACCATGTTGCAACTGGTGTTAGGGACCTAAACGACTGCCATGAGGATATTAAACATATCCTCAAAGCCCAAGGCCATCCTGTCCTTCCAGGTAGACACATTCACTCGACCCCATCGTGGTCATCGCCGTCAGCCTCTTCGAGTTGTGAAAATCACCTTCGATAGTAGGATCCTTCCGCCCTCTATAATTCTCTTGTTGGTGCCAGATGCTCAGTTCAGGAGTACATTCTCTCTCCTAAACCTTGCAATGAATGCTAGAAGTTCGGGCATGGTGTCCTCAAATGCTCAAGTACTGTGTGCCTATGCCCCATGTGTAGGACAGATTATTACTCTAAGTCCGAATGCACTTCTTCCCCCCCCCAGGCTTGCTGCCTCAATTGCAGTGAGGCCCACCTTACCTTCTCCCGCTCGTGTATACAATACTAACTTGTGGAACCCGTCCTCAACGTGAAACACCGGGATCATCTGCTTTTTCCTGAAGTGAGATGCAAAGTTCGCCGTCTCACCCCTTTCGCTAGCGTATCTACGCTCGCATGTTGCATTCTACCTCTCCTCGTCCTTCCCACCTTACTCAGTCTCACAACCATTTCCAGATCTTAGACCTGGACACGCCCACCACCTCCTCCCCTGTTCCTTTACGTTCTGTCCCGAAGGAGCCCCTTCCTGGTTCTCCATCTGAAGTTTCCCTCCTTCCTACCCAGCCTGTCATGTCTCCTGTGTCTTCTTTCCCCAATAATTCTTTCCATCTCTTTCCATCTCAGTCTCTTGGCCCTCCATGCCGCCTGTCTGTCCAGGCTGATGTCCATCACCCTCCTAGCAATCTTCATGTTGTTCACTCCCATTCATCTTCTGTTGAGACAATTGAGTCTATCGCCCAGTACATTGTTGCTGTAACACTTATCTCTTTGAATCAGAAACGTAAACTTGGCTCCTCTCCTTCGTCCTCCCCAGCAGGTAAGAAGGCATCACTTTCTTTCTCACCCCCCACCTCTGACACTCTCGCTCCGTCCCCTTCCATTTCGGTGGTTGGGCCCCCTGTCCCGGCTATGGAGGTTTCTATAGCCCCTGATTCCCTCTCAGTTGCTACCCTTGCTGAGGTGCGCTCCCCGGGTTCTGCCCCCCCCCCCTCCTCCTGCTGTCCTTGACCTCCCCTCTCGGTTGTCTCCTCCTCCTCTGGGTCCTACCCGTCCGCCTCTGGTCTGTCCTCCCACTCCCTTCACTCCATCCTTACTCAGTTTACCAATCCCTCCTAACCCTGATTTTACTAACCCTGATCCTGATCCTGACCCTGAGGTTATTTAATATACTGTGTTCTTTACCTGATCCTGAGGTTATTTAATATACTGTGTTCTTCTTTACCTTTATTTCTTCATTGTTCTCTGTTGCTGTCCTTTCTCTTTTCGATAATGTCTATTCTTCAATGGAATATTTGTGGATTTTATGCCAACTTCCATGAACTCCAACTTCTGATTACACAGTTTTCACCACTTTGTGTTTGTCTCCAGGAACCGATGCTTGGTGCTCGTCCTGGTCACTTTTATGGGTATTCCTTTCTTTCACCCCCCCCCCTTTCCCCAGTTCTTTCTGGAGCCCATAACTCTACTGCTCTCTTGATTCATACTGATTTTCCCATCGTCCCCCCTACTGTTTCCATCCCCTATCCATTGTTCTGCTGCCCGTGTTTTTGTGAGTAAATGGTATACAGTCTGTTCCATTTATCTCCCCCCAAATGTCCTGCTTTCCCTTCCTGATCTTAAGCACCTCCTGGACTCCTTGCCAGAGCCAGTGCTCCTGTTGGGTGATTTCAACTGTCGACATTCCCTCTGGGGTGATGTTCTAACAAACACCTGAGCCCGCCTTCTCAAACCATTCGTCCTCTTTTCTTCCCTGTCTCTTCTGAATTCTGATGAGCCCACCCATGTGGATTCTCGAACTCGCACCCTTTCCTATCTTGATCTTTCTCTCTGCTCGTCGTCCCTTTACTTAGATCTCACGTGGAGGGTTCTTGATGACCTCCATAACAGTGACCATTTCCCCATCCTTGTTTCCTATTTTCTTTTCACCCCTCCCCTCTCCTTCCCTAGGTGGCAGTGCCACCCTGTTCCTTATTGTTCAAACTGCCTTGTCCCCTCTTACAGTCGTGGATATCCTTGTTGACTGTCCTGACTTCCAGGATGAGCGTGTGTCTTACTATCCGACTGTCCCTCACAGTCACTTGTCCCTCGATAGAATTCTTGGTGAATCGGATACTTTTGATATCGTTCATTTTATGTATTTCTGTTCTCATATTGGCATCCTTAGTGATATTTAGCGCCCTCTGATTATTCCGCACATTTGATGGTGCTACATAGCCTTCCCGGCTTGGTGCCTTCTTCTGATAATTTCTTACTTCTTGTATATAAATTTGTGTGTGGGTATACACCCACATGCAACACTTAGTCAAAAAAAGTCTCAAAGATGGTCGGTATGCTCTCTAAAATCAGATATGTCCCACACACTGCTCTCATCTGATTATACTATGCGCTAATCTATCCCTATCATTCATACGGCAGCTGTGCATGGGGTTCAACCACTGCAAATTATCTGAAGCCTATCATCACTCAACAAAAAATCTGAAATTAAAACTATAACAAATTTTGTCTTCAGACAACACACAGCCCCTCTGTTTAAGTCCCTTAACATGCTAAACATACACTCACTCCACACATTCTCACTCCACATACATTCACATCGCTGATAAACTGATCTACAAGCAACTTTATGCTTATTTAGCCAAACACAATATACTTAGCTCTTGCCAATATTGTTTCAGACCCAAAAAAGCACTATCGATGCACTTATTAGTATGAATAACTTGATACATGCAACTCTTGATAAAAATGAGTTCCCTGTTGGTTTATTTGTTGACCTACGTAAGGCTTTTGACACTGTTAGCCATCAAAACCTTTTTCTTAAATGATTTCATTATGGAGTCAGAGGTCATTCCCTACAATATCTTCAGTCTTACCTTACTGACAGGCTCCAGTATGTTTCTGTGAATAATTCCATTTCTCCCACCCTACCCATCAACATTGATGTTCCACAGGGCAGCATACTTGACCCCTCTCCTCTTTGGCGCCCAGAACACCAAAGTGTTATTAAATTAAGTCACTGCACATCTCATGTGTACTCTATATATATTTAAAACTCTGAACTGTAATGTCAATCCTGGCCTTAAAAGGACCTAGAAGGTTGTAACAGAACCCATGGGCACCACACCAGAAACAAATACCTATTTGATATTGCCAAGGGTGGGACTTAATCAAACTAGAAATGCTCTAGAAATCTAGGGACCCAGAATGTGGAATGACCTTCCCAGTCATGTCAAAGGCTGTACCTCTCTCAACCAGTTTAAGCTAAAAACTAAGTACTACCTAAGTAACTCCATGTTATCTTCCTTACCCCCTAAATGTCAACCCATGTCTTACTATTTTAATCAATGCTGCTTGTTGACCAACTTGTACAATTGCTGATTTCTGCCATGTCTTTTCCCCCCTTTTTTATTCCTTTTTTCAACACAATTTACACTTTAATCTCAATTTCTATTAAGTTTTAGTCTAAGTGTCTTTTCTGGGGGAGCCCCATCGGCTCCCCGGAGCTATCCAGGCTGAATGGATATGTATAACTTTCTGGCATCAGTCAATGTGTTTGGAGTTTTTGCCTACCGGGGACCACGAGTCAGAACCTGGGGCCAGATTCACGAAAGCACTTAGGCAAGCACTTACGAACCTATACATCTTTTCTCAATCTTTGGCGACTTTGTTTACAATTATTAAACAGTTAATGAGCTCCGAAGCACCAGGGGGCTGTTTATAACAATAACAACAGTTGAATGGGAAGTTTTCATGCTTGTAAACATGTTTAATAAATTTAACCAAAGCCGTCAAAGATTGAGGAAAGATGTACACGTTCGTAAGTGCTTGCGTAAGTGCTTTCGTGAATCTGGTCCCTGGCCCCCCTCAGAGAGGCACGAGGAGCAATGGCCTTTAGAAATGGTTGGGAGCATTCTATGTCTGCCATCGACTGGGACAGGCACCCAGAAAGGCAGACACCCCAAAACAAACCCCTATTCTGGTGAAACTATTGCTACCGAAAGCCGAACAAGTAGACAGAACTCCCCAAACGAAAATTAGCAAACGAACATGACGTCATCATGTTGCCGCGCCACCGTCTGTGCAACCCCCCTCCCTTGGAGGGGGAAGGGGGAGCCACAGACCCTTGCGCCGGCGACCCAACCTGCAGGTCTTTGCTGATGCGATTCTGGGAAAGTCTTTTGCCTCTGGCTCTGTAATTTTTGTCTCGGTTCTGTGTCTAGTGACGTGGGCTGTCTCTCCAGGTGGTGTGTGAGCCAGGAGTAATATTCAATGGTACTCGGGCTGCATGCGCCTAGGGCTACCTTCCCTAGGTGCCCTGTAAGTACTGCCTTTGGGGCTTGGGGCCACCTTCCACAAATCACCTTGTGCCTCCGCTGTGCCGTTTACTGCTCTGTACTTGGCCGCCCTTGGGGTCTGCTGAAGTTTTCTTGCCCTTGTGTGTCCCTGGGTAGGGAGTAGTTTTTGTCACCGGTAGGGGCGCTGGGTACTGCTCAGCTAGTTTTCACCAATTATAGGGGCCGGCTCTGTTCTGCCTGGGTACGTTGTCCTCTTTCGGGGTTTTTCTTTTGTTTTTTGTTTTCTGCCTAGTGGGGGGATGTACCTGCGTGGTTCCCCTTAGCAGTTGGGGGTGTATAGGCATATTCTGTTGGTGGTGGTATCCCCCCACTTAGCCCCGCGAGTGGACACGTCCTGGGGGTTCAGCTTTAGCAGTTTGTTTGGTAGACTTGGGTGCCAGTTTGCAGTACCCTGCCTGGGCTTCCCTTATCGTGTTAAAATGGCTAAGGGCCCAGGGAAACCCCCACCAGGGCTCCGTGATCCGGTGGATGTGACCCTTGAGACCCATCTTGCTTCTTGCGAGTTTGAAGGTTGCTCTGTCCCCTTGTCTTAGGGCGACACTCACTAGTTGTGCCTCCGCCATTCTGCCTGTTGGGTCGGTGATTCTTTTGACCCGGAGTCATGCGACGTTGTTGTCTGTACGTGCTCCAGTTCACCTGTGCTACTCAATATGTGGGTGACGGTAGCTGCTGCATTGCATGCACGGTTTGGTTGCTGCAGTGTGCTCTATTGCAGCCCCGGATACCCCAAAACTGCCCCGTTTTGGTTATAGGGGTCCGGACTTTGGGGTGGGAGTCGCTTCGACTCTGGTTCCGTCCACCCCTCCTCGTTCTTCCCCTTTTGTTGTGGATATGTTCCTACCCCCTTGCTTCCGGCTCCGAAACGTCTGCGGGTTTCGGAGTTGGGGCTGGGTTTAGTTGGGTTGAGACTCTGGCAGTCTCAGGGGTTTCCTCTTCTGGGGCGGTGGCAGAGGCATTCGAGCCTGTTCATCCAACCATAGCGTATGGGTCTGCAACCCGTCCTCGACTCAAGTCCATTACATTCAGCAGTCAACCCCACAGACGCATTCATAAATTTTAACATGCTGTTTATTCAAAACGGGAATTTTCTTAAGTATAAATTAATATTATAATATATTAGCATATTGTGTATAAATAGGCATAGGATAGGTTAGGTTAGGTGTTTAGGTTCTGTTGGCGATTATTTGTATTTGTAGTACGTGGGTGAAGCATTTATAGCGTTGTGATTCGAACAAAATTCGTCAGTGAAGCACTTGGTCCGGATATGTTCGAACGTCAGGCTTTGTGAGTCGTGTGTAAACCGCTTTTCATTCATAAACAGGGAGTTTGGTGGGTGCATGGAATCACTTTTGGATCTTTGTTTGGAGGACGGGCTGGGGTCTGATGCGTGGGCTCCCTTCCTTAGTGTTTTTAAGCCTGCCCCGGCTTTTTCTTATGAGACCCGGGCTTTGGGAGGACGGCTCGGCCCTGGGTCCTGCTGTGGGGGGTCCCCAGGGTTGGGGAGGGGGTTGACTGGGGGGCCTGGCCCCGTTCGTCCCACTTGGGTTTTGTGCTCTCGGAGTGGGGCTTGCAGTTCCTCAGTGTGGGGTTTTCCTTCCCCCCTCTGCTTCCGAGTTGGTTCGTGTCTGCCCCTCCGCGGGTTCAGTTCCATGTTCCTTTGAGTCCATCGGTCCCATCCTTCCTGTGGGTGCTTTTCACTGCTTTCTTACCCTTTTTCTCTTGGGTGTGTACTTTTCTCCATGCTGCACTCCTGTTCCCTTCGTATCTGGATCCCTGCATGGCCCTTATATGTGCCTCTGTGCTTCCATGCTTGCTCCTCGCTATTCTCGAGGGTTCGCACAACTCTTCAATACTTTCCATATTATTGGAAAGTCTGTTGACTTCCGGTGAGGCTTCCCTCCAATCGTGTCTCAGACTCGTTGGGCCTCTTCCGTTTTCCTTGTCTTCTTTCGCTTCTATTTTGCATTATTTTGTATTCCCATTGTCTCTCCTTCCTGTCTCGACATTCCTGTTATTCGTTACATACACATTGCTGGCGTCCTTCCCCAGGAGATGGGTGGGGCGGTTCGGACCTCAGGCGCAGGGGCCTGGGGGGTCAGTTTGTTTCTGGGCAGTGTACACATGTGTTGATGTTCCACATCCTTTATCGCGGATTATTCACCATTCTCGCACATCTTCTCTCCAGTCATAGCCCCCTCATTATTGGGGGTGTTCTGGATTTTATGTGTGGGGAATTCACCCAGTTATTTTCTCTGCTTACGAGTGTGGGATGGCTCAGAGTGGCGCCACCTCCACTTTTGTATGGCACCTCGTCTTCTCCTGTGCTCGTACCACTGGATGTACTCCACTAACGATGCTCCTGGTACATTACACAGCTCAGCTGTGTTGTGACATGGTCGTATCTCCGCTCTGTAGGCGAGATTGTACAGTCTGGCGACTGTCGGCCAGGCGCTTGTTCTCGAATTTTGGTGGGGTATTCAGTGTTGTGTTTTGCTTGGCTACTTTGCGTGCATCTTTTCGTGATCTTACTTTGTCAGTGTCTAGTTCTTTGTTACACGGTGGGGCGCAGCCCCAATTTTCGTTGCCTTTTGTTTAGTCTTTCGGCTCCTGGATCTTTTCTCGATATCTAGACACTCCTTCGTTGCCTCCGTCCTTGCTGTCTGTACACTCATTCATTGCCTCGGGCTATGCTCTCTGGACACTCCTTCATTGCCTGTCTTTCAGGGCCTGGCTGCACCCATATATACATTCGGGTCTCTCTGTATATCTGGTTGGTCATGTACGTACATTATGTTACCGGCTGCTACTTAGGTCATCTTCGTTTGTCCTATTCATTGTACTCTCTGGTCCCTAGCTACTGGTGTTTGGACCAGATGGCAGTGCGGCAACATGATGACGTCATGCTCGTTTGCTAATTTTCGTTTGGGAGTTCTGTCCACTCGTTCGGCTTTTGGTAGCAATAGTTTCACCAAAATAAGGGTTTGTTTTGGGGCACCTACCTTTCTGAGTGCCTGTCCCAGTCGATGGCAGACATATAATAATAATAATAATAATTTTTATTTAGGTAAGGTACATACATAAAGAGATTTTACAAAGTTTGTTGGCTTTATAGATAGAGCTAGTACATACAATGCCTAAAGCCACTATTACGCAAAGCGTTTCGGGGAGGAAAAACATTAATGACTAAAGCTTAAAACTAATGGGTAAAAAGAATAAGATGTGTTGAGTACAAATAAAAATAGAGGTAAAAGAGGGGGGAACATTGTTGAAAAAGCAGCACAAATACAATTACAAATTATTACAGAAAATTACATTCAAACAGCGTTGATTTGAAAAACAAAAAAAAACAAACTTTTATAGAAACTTTTACAAACTATAGAATGCTCCCAACCACAGGGTGGGGGGTTTTCTATAGGCTATTGCTCCTCGTGCCTCTCGGAGGGAGCCAGGTTCTGGCTCGTGGTCCTCCGGTAAGCAAGAACTCTAACCACATTGACTGGTGTCAGAAAGTTATACATATCCATTCAGCCTGGATAGCTTCGGGGAGCTTCAAGGACTCGCCCAGAAAATGACATTTCATTACATTCAACGCTGTTTTTTTCTCCCACACCTTACCCAAAATGCCCCCTCCCCTTCCGGCCCGTTGGCGTCGTGAGGGGGCTTGGTGGACGGCTGCCGGAGTGTGATGCTCCGTTGGGCAGTCCTCTGTCCTTTTCTGGCCTTGCACTCCTGCTGCTGTCTTCTCCAATTGTGCCGGATCGCTTTTCCTTTTCCTTATGTTTCGTTTTTCTCCCCCCTCTTCTCCTATCTGCTTGTCGTTTCCTGCCGACCTTTTGCTTGTTTTGGATTCTTTCTTTGGACTTCTTCTATTTTGACGCCCGGGTGCTTGAGGAGGCATACTCTTGCACCCGTAGAACTGTAGTACCCGACGTCTCGAGCGAGGGGAACCTTTTATTGTCAATCCCCCTTTCGTCGCTGAACCCGATCTCGACGGACTGACGGTTCTTAAGGTGGCGTTTGTGGGGCGTATACTCACGACGCACCCCTAGGGGGCCCCGGCATGATCAGCGATAGCTTCCTGTTGGGTGTCCTGCCTCTAATTGTGGCTCCATGGTGGGTATGGGGGCACATTCGTGGATGAATTTGTCACTTTTCGTCTCTATGTCGTTGAATGTTTCCGTTGTACCCTCTCAGGCTCGTGGGGTGGGCGACCAAGCCCCCGAGTCGGCCTGTATTGGAAGACCAGGCTCTGTAGCTCCCGCTGCGTTGGGCCCCGACCTTGCTCCTCCTTTGACCGCCCCGACTTCTTCCCCCAGCTCCCCTCCCTCCTCTGAGGTTGGGTCGAGCCTCCAGCCCCCGGTGGTGACCACTTCGTCCCCTGGTGTGGCTAAGTCTTTCGTTGTGACTACTGCGCCTTTTGACCCCTCTCTCTCTAGGGGTTCTCAACGCCGTTCGCGCCCCAACCGCACTCGCTCGATTCCTTCCCGTGCTGATGCGTATCAGGCCTTGTTTGGTCCTGCTTCATGGGCCAAATATTTTGATCTCCTCCCTCTTGATTCTGCGCCTCCTGACGATTTCTCCCTCCATCGGCATCTTGTAGATTCCGTGGATGCGTGTGTTACTTTCAACCCCACTCGTCTCGGTACACGTGTCGTTGCTGCTCCTTCTCAGGATGCGGCTTCCCGCTTGGCTGCCTTATCTTGCCTTGGCGAGATCCCTGTTCGGGTCTCCAAGAACGTTCAGATGAATTCCAGTGTTGGCACTATTCTCCTCCCACCCCATGTTGCAACCGGTGTTCGGAATCTGCAGGATTGCCACGATGATATTCGGCATATCCTTGATGCCCAAGGCCATTCTGTCCTCCAGGTTGACTCGTTTACTCGTCCCCCTCGTGGTCGTCGCCGTCAACCCCTTCGCATTGTGAAGATCACCTTTGATGGTAGGACCCTTCCATCCTCTGTCATTCTTGCTGGTGCTAGGTGCTCTGTCCAGGAGTATATTCCTTCTCCTCGACTTTGTAATAGGTGCTGGAGGTTTGGGCATGGTGCCCTCCGCTGCTCTGGGGCTGTCTCTCTCTGTCCTTTGTGTGGGAGTGAAGGTCACTCTAAGTCGGAGTGCACTTCTTCCCAAGCTCGCTGCCTCAACTGCGGTGAGGCCCATCCTACGTTCTCCCGTGCCTGTGTCCATTACAAGCTTGAGGCGGCCGTCCTTAACCTGAAGCACCGGAAGCGTTTGTCTTTTCCTGAGGCGAGGCGCCAGGTTCGCCGGCTCCCGCCTTATACTAACATCTCTTATGCTCGCGTGTTGCGCTCTTCCTCTCCTCGTCCTTCCCCCCTTCCTCAGACTCTCAACCGTTTCCGGGCCTTGGACCCTGATACGCCCACTGCCCCCTCCTCTGTTCCTTTGAGTTCTTTCCCGAGGGGTCCCCCTCCTGGTCCTCTGTCTGGGGTTCCCCTTCTTTCGACCCGGTCTGTCATGTCTCCTGTGTCTTCTTCCTCGTCCCCCTCCGATCCTCCTTCCCATCCTCTTCCTCCATCTATCGGCTCTCCCCGCCACCTGTCGGTGCAGGCGGATGTCCATCGCTCTCCTAACGGCCGTCGTGTGTGCTCTCGTTCGGCTTCTCCTGTTGAGACACTGGAATCCGTTGCCCGGTACGTAGTTGCTGGGACACCTGTCTCTTTAAGTCAGAAGCGTAAGCCTGGCTCCTCTCCTTCCTCTTCCCCGGCGGGTAAGAAGGCTTCGCTTTCTTCCTTAGCTCCTACTTCTGGCTCTGTTGCTCCTTCCCCTCCCGTTTCAGTGGTTGCGCCCCCTGTTCCTGCTATGGAGGTTTCTTTGGCCCCTGCTTCCCTTTCGGTTGCTGCTCTTGCTGGGGTGCGCTCCCCTCTTTCTACTCCCCCTCTTCCTACTGCTGTCCTTGACTGCTCCTCTCCGTTGTCTCCTCTTCTTCCTCCTCCTCCTCCGGACCCCGCCCGCCCACCTCTGATCTGTTCTCCCGTTTCCTTCCCTCCGTCTTTGCTCAGTTTACCCATGCCCCCTAACCCTGACTTTGCTGACCCTGATCCCGACCCTGATATTCTTTAACGTGCTCTGTTGCTCTTTCGCCTTTGTTTCTTCCTTGTTCTCTGTTTTTGTCCTTTCTCTTCCCGTCGTTGTCCATTCTTCAATGGAACGTTCGAGGTTATTACGCCAATTTCCTCGAACTCCAACTTCTGATTTCGCGGTTTTCGCCCCTTTGTGTCTGTCTCCAGGAGCCAATGCTTGGTGCTCGTCCTGGTCGTTTTCGTGGCTATTCCTTTCTCTCCCCCCCCCCAGCCATTGCTGGGGCTTCTAATTCTTCTGCTCTCTTGATTCGTGCAGATGTTCCCTTTGTTCCTTTACTTTTTCCTTCGCCTCTCCATTGTTCTGCTGCTCGTATCTTTGTGGGGAAATGGTACACAGTTTGTTCCATTTATCTCCCCCCGAGTGTCCCGCTCTCTCTTCCTGATTTGAAACACCTCCTAGACTCCTTGCCGGAGCCTGTGCTCCTGCTGGGTGACTTCAATTGTCGTCATTCTCTTTGGGGTGACGTTCTGACGAATACCCGGGGTCGCCTCCTTGAGCCGTTTCTCCTATCTTCTTCCCTGTCTCTTCTGAATTCTGGTGAGCCCACTCATTTGGACTCTCGGACTCGCGCCCTTTCTTGTCTTGATCTTTCTCTCTGCTCTTCTTCTCTTTACTTGGATTTCACGTGGCAGGTCCTTGATGACCTCCATGGAAGTGATCATTTCCCCATCCTTGTTTCCTTTTTCTCTTTTCGCCCTTCCCTCTCTTTCCCTAGGTGGCAGTTTGCTAAGGCAGACTGGACCCTATTTACCCTCAGTGCTGCTCTCTCTGACCTCTCCCTTCTGCCTCTCTCTCGCGCTCTCCTCCTTTTTCATGACACTGTCTTCAACGCTGCCCTCCGCTCTATTCCTCGCTCTTCCTCTCGGGGTCCACGGAAGTGCGTTCCCTGGTGGAATGCGGACTGTGCTCGGGCTGTCCGCTGTAAGCGTGCAGCCTGGAAGAGGCACCGCCGTAGGCAGACGACCGATTCTTTTCTTTTCTTTCGGAAAGCGACTGCGGTGGCCCGTAGGGCCATCCGTACGGCTAAACGTGAATGTTGGGCATCTTATGTCTCAACAATTACGTCCGAAACCCCTCTGGCCCAGATCTGGAAGCGTATCCGCAAGATAGCGGGTAAGTTCGTTCCCGATGTTTCACCGGTCCTTCACCTCCATGATACTCTTGTGGCGGACCCGTTGCAGGTCGCTTCCGAACTGGGTTCCCACTTTTCTTCTGTTAGCTCTGGTCTTCATCTTCCCCAATCTTTCCTTCTTCGTAAACCTATCCTTGAGTCTCGTCCTTTAGATTTCTGCACTCATCTTCAGCTTCCCTATAATGATCCCTTCTCCCTCTCTGAACTTCGTTCTGCTCTGGCCCTCTGCGGTTCTACGGCGGCGGGCTCCGATGGTATTCATTATGAGATGCTTCGCCATCTCCCTCCGAGCACGTCTCAGTATTTACTGAGTCTGTATAATCGGATCTGGGAGTCGTCGTCAGTCCCTGAGGACTGGCTCGATGCCGTTGTCCTCCCTGTTCGCAAACCGGGGTCTCTGGGTACTTCCCCTAAGGACTTTCGCCCTATTGCTCTCACAAGTTGTGTCTGCAAACTTTTTGAACGTATGGTTAACGTTCATCTGATGTGGTTCCTGGAACACCATCACCTCCTCTCCCCTTGTCAATTTGGTTTCCGCAAGTGCCGCAGCACAACAGATGTCCTGGTGAACTTGGAGGTCTATATTCGTACTGCTTTTGCTGCGAAGACCTCCGTTGTTGCCGTCCTTTTTGACCTGGAAAAGGCTTACGACACCACTTGGCGTTATCATATCCTATCTCAACTTCATTCTTTTGGCCTTCGTGGGCGTCTCCCTCTCTTTCTCCGCAGCTTCCTCTCTCGTCGTTCCTTTCGGGTGCGCCTTGGTACCGCTCTCTCTCCCTCTTTTCAGCAATATGAAGGTGTGCCCCAGGGTAGTGTTCTGAGCCCTACTCTTTTTCTGGTTGCCCTCAATGGTCTTCTTTCCTCTCTTCCTTCTGGTGTCTTCTCCGCTCTCTATGTCGATGATCTTACCCTTTGTTGTCAGGGTGATGATTCGCCTCTCCTTCAACGCCGGCTTCAACTTGCAATTGATGCCGTGTCGTCTTGGGCCACTGATCATGGCTTCAAGTTCTCTACTTCTAAGACTTGTGCCATGACATTTACGCGGAAACGGGTTGTTCTTCGTCCCTCTTTGTCACTTTATGGTCATCCCCTTGAATACAAAGATTCCGCGAAGCTTTTGGGGTTATTCCTTGACACTCGTTTGTCTTGGTCTCCCCATATCTCTTACCTCCGTGTTGAGTGCTCTAAGGCCCTTACCCTCCTTCGGGTCTTGTCCCATACTTCTTGGGGGGCAGATAGGCGCACTCTCCTTGCTTTACATTCTTCTCTCGTCCTGTCTAAGCTCGATTATGGTTGCCCTGCTTACTCGTCTGCTTCTCCTTCTACTCTTCGCCGTCTTGATGCTTTGCACCATACTGGGTTGCGCCTCAGTTCTGGTGCCTTTCGTTCGACTCCCGTCCTTAGCTTGTATGTTGACACTGGCTTCCTGTCTCTCCAGGACCGCCGTGATCGCTACTGTCTTCGCTATCTTGCGCGGTCCTTGCAACATCCTTCCTCTCGCCTCTGTCGTGCTTTAACTTTTACCCCTCCTGCGGTTCCTGTTCCTCTTCACCACCTCCCTCTTTCTGTCCGGTTATCTCGCCTGCAGGATTCTCTTTCCGTTCGTATTTCTGATGTTTCTCCTCGTGTTGTTCCTTCTTTGCCCCCGTGGAGGGTCCCTCTTCCGCGGTTTTGTACTTCCTTGACCCGTATCACTAAAGCTTTTACCCCTCCTACGGTTCTAAAACGCCTTTTCCTCGAGCACTTTTCTTCTCACTCCCGCTCCGTTTCTGTCTTCACCGATGGGTCTAAGTCAGCGGACGGTGTTGGCTACTCTGTTGTTTTTCCTGATCGCACTTATATGTGTCGCTTGCCTCCGGAGACTAGCATCTTTACAGCGGAACTTTATGCTATTCTCTATGCTCTTCGTCTCCTACTTTCTCGTTGTCAGTCTTCCTTTGTAGTTGTTGTTGACTCTCGTAGTGCCCTCATGGCTCTCGGGTCCTTTAATCCAGTTCATCCAGTGGTTGTCGAGATCCAGCATTGGCTGTTTCTCGTTCATAGTAAATTTAAGTCGGTTGAGTTTTGTTGGGTTCCCAGCCATATTGGTGTGTCTTTAAATGAGCGTGCGGATGCTGCCGCCAAGGAAGCTGTCCGCTCTTGTCCCATCTCTCGTAAGGGCATTCCGTATTCCGACTTTTACCCGGTTATCCATTCCTCAGTCCTTACCCGTTGGCAGGCTTCTTTTTTGTCTGTTACTGGTAACAAGCTACGTACTCTTAAATGTTGTGTTTCCTCGTGGCAGTCCTCCTTCCACCGTAACCGGCGGTGGGAAACAGCTCTGGCGAGGTTGCGTATTGGCCATACTCGCTTAACCCATGGTCACTTGATGGAGCGCCGCCCTGCTCCTTATTGTCCTAGTTGCATTGTCCCTCTTACGGTCGTGCATGTCCTTCTTGAATGTCCTGACTTCCAGGACGAGCGTATGTCTTGCTTTCCGACCGCCCCTCGCGGTCACCTGTCCCTCGATAGAATTCTTGGTGACTCGGATACTTTTGATATCGTTCGCCTCATGCGTTTTTGTTCTCGTATTGGCATCCTTGGTGATATTTAGCGCCCTCTGATTATTTTGCGTATTTGATGGTGCTACATAGCCTTCCCGGTTTGGTGCCTTCTTTTGATAATTACTTACTTACTTACCCAAAATGCTATGCGTATTAGTGGCTTTAGGTATTGTATGTGCTACCTATATCTATAAATCCAACATTATGTCTTTTTTATTCAGGTAAAAGCACATACACAGATGATGAGTTACAAACCTTGACCCCTCAAGGTCAAGGACCTAGATTCAGGAAGCTCCATGTATTTCTTCGTAAGTAGGTTTGCTACGAAGGTTCCTAAGTGTGCCCTAAGAAGATGCTTAGGTGCAATTCAAGTACGTCCACTTAGGAAGATATTTGTTGGTTCACCTGCGTGCCGATAGAGGTCACTACTGTGTTTCATTTGACCAATCAGAGAGCAGCAACATTCTTCATATTGAAGATTTGTTACACAGTGGGGCGCAGCCCCAATTTTCGTTGCCTTTTGTTTAGTCTTTCGTCTCCTGGATCTTTTCTCGATATCTAGACACTCCTTCGTTGCCTCCGTCCTTGCTACAGTCTCCGTGGTGTAGTGGTAAGACACTCGCCTGGCATTCCGCGAGCGCTATGTCATGGGTTCGTATCCTGGCCGGGGAGGATTTACTGGGCGCAATTCCTTAACTGTAACCTCTGTTTAACGCAACAGTAAAATGTGTACTTGGATGAAAAAACGATTCTTCGCAGCAGGGGATCATATTCCAGGGACCTGCCCGAAACGCTACGCGTACTAGTGGCTGTACAAGAATGTAACAACTCTTGTATATATCTAAAAAAAAAAAAAAAAATTAGTGCTGGCTTATGGGAGCTCTACTGCCTCCTATTTACGTCGAATTTTCTTATAAAATTAGTATATTTCGAAGTAAAACAGTTTTTTTCAACTTCTACAGCCAGCATCGACATTGTAGTAAACAAATATGTTACATTTGTTGTTTACCTACGTAATTCTAAGAGATACTGTGTAGCTGCCCTTGTTGCTCGGAAGATGCGCTGACAATTATTGTATATATTTACTGAATTTACCCAAGGGCCACTAACTATCTAGTGGCCTCGACGAGGACACAAAGCCGGCGGCTTGTTAAAGGGCCCGCCAATTGTCTTAATGATATTTTTTACCTGGAATTTGGCATTTACGGCTTCAGCGGGTAGGCGGTTCCATGGGTTTATAACCCTCTTGGTGGAAAAAAAAATTAGTTTTCAGTCCTACTTGAGAGAACATACTCTCCAACACTATATCTGTGATTGCCCTGTTATCAGTGACTTCATACCAAATGGTATGAAGTATTTTGAGCTCTGTAATTACTTCATACACTCAGGAATATTGGAAGATATTCTGGCACCCAGATTTTGCCAGTGGAGGCTAATAGATCAGCATTAAGTATTTTGTTCTCTCCTAATTCCATGTATGACTGGCCATCCTGTGAAGTGAGGATATGTTGGATGAGCTTGTAGCTGGTTTTTGATCTACACTGTGTGGTCCTTTATACAGAATAGGGAAGCAGCACATTGCTGTGTATACCTAAACATGTTTAAAAATACATTGTTCTGCGGTTGGAAGAAAACGCTCACAGAGTGGGGGACTTATTTTATGTTATAATAATAATAATAATTAATTATTTAAATACAAATAATTAATTAATAATAATCATAATTAATGGTTAAATAATTGATAATCCTTAAATGAAGAAGCATAATAGCTCATTATAACGAATAAATAGATAATTAAAGTGGAATTAATTATGGTGACTAATAATGATTAGTGAATAACCATAACTTATTATACAGAAATAAAATTAATGGATAGCCGTTATAATGACGCACCCCCAAGGTAACACAAATTCGTTGCAAGATGGAACAAGTGTCCCCAGCAAACTGCTTTAGCGTCTTCCCTTGGAAAGTAAAACCGGGGAAGCAAGGTTTCCCGGGAGGAGGGTGGGCGTTTTGTTGTGTATCTAGCGAGGAGGAGGCGAGCAAGAGGTGCTGAGACCGCGGGCACGCTTTTAAGTACCCCGCTCGATGCGCGCGCTACTTTATTTTATTTTATTTTAGTTATTTTATTTTATTTATATATATACAAGAAGGTACATTGGGTTTGTGAGAATACATTGGATAGTACAGTATTTACATTCTTGTAAAGCCACTAGTACGCACAGCGTTTCGGGCAGGTCCTTAATCTAGCAGATAATTTTAAGTAGGTAATTTCAATCAGAATTGATAAATGATAAAGATACATTACAAGAGAAAAATGAGATGAGAGAGATAAGTAGGTATATTAAAGCACAATGTTATATTAAAGCTCTGCATTAAATACATTGACAGCTTGATTAGTAATTTAAACAAGGTTAATAGACACCACTTAGTCGGTTAGTCTCTGATTAAACTAACCTTAGTTTAGATTAAGCTAACCTTAGTCGGTTAGCTCTGATTAAATACATTGACAGCTTGATTAGTAATTTAAACAAGGTTAATAGACACCACTTAGTCGGTTAGTCTCCAAATCATGGTACTACACTTTCTTCCCCACAGAACTTCACCGCTTTTGTTGTGAAAGCAGTGACTATTTTGAGAGGAGTCTTGTAGAAACTGGTAAGAGTAATTATAATATAATGTTTCCATGATTCAGTGCTTACCTCTTGTGAAAATCGCGAAGAGTTGTTTCGTTTTGGTGATTGGATTTAGGAGTGTTTAGTTTTGGCGATTGTGGGGATTAACATACAGGAGTTCATGCTGTTAAGGAAATAGTCAACTTGAGAGCAATTTTGTTGACCCAGGTCAATATTAAAGTCTCCTCCCAGAATGATGTGGTTTTTGTTGAGATTGTTGTTTATAATAAGATTCCTTAGGTTGTCTGAGAAAGAAGCTATGTAAATATTAGGAAATCTATAGATGGCTCCAATAGTCAAAGAGGATTTAAGGTATTTAATTGTAAACTGAGTGTTATAAATAATAGTGTGTGGGGCTCCTATGGGGTACTGGTACTATTAAGGGGTAAGGGTAGTTAGAAGACAGAGTATCAAATATGGGAGAGCTAAAAGGCCCGGCCCCCAAAATAAACTATCCACAGTAGTAATAACTTGCTACTAGACCATATATGTTAGTCTAAGGGTTGATCAATGCGCTCCCACATAGGAAGAAGGGATACTCTGTAATTCATGTACTTATTTATTAACCCCTTAACAACCCCCCCATATACACTCACACCAATAACAATAATAATAATAACTTTACCACACTATCTTACGTTAAAAGCCTTGGTCCACCTAGGCAGGATACAAGGTTTACACTAATAACAAGCTAGGGTAAAGTACTACTGGATAAGCACTGAAGCTGGATGCAGCTTAGGGTAGGGAAACCACGTGGGACCCTAATACAAAACACAACACTTAGGGGTACCCAAAACACTGGCAAATACTACCCCCAGGTCTCACCAATCGTTACTACCAGAGTAGGTACACTTAATAATGCCCCATACTTAACTTAAGGGTACAGGAACTTCAGGTAAGGGAAATAAGTAAGAGGAGAAGGGAGAAGAGTAGGGGTGCAGCCACAGAGTAGGTCTCGTCCGCACGAACACCAGCCAGAGAAGAGAGAGCTCCTAGCAACCAGCTGGCCTCCCTCATGTCGTGGTGCCGGAAGGAGCCTAATTGATCGTGCAGCTAAGCACATTAAAGATCTTCCCCTATGCAACGTATTGTTACTTTATGAATGATTAGAAAGTATTATTAAGCAAAGTTGGTGCCTATGTTATTATTTAATAATCAACCCCCAGCTCAGTCTTTAAATGCTCTTTGAGAAACAATAATAGTCTTACGTCTGGCAGGGAAGATACAAACAATTGCCGTTCGAGTTGCACTCAACTGTACTACTAGAAAGTTTAATAGCTCAATTTTGACCTCTGGTTTCCACTGGAGAACCCAGGGTCGTAACACTGAGCAAAAGTATATTCACAGTAGTCATCTCTGTCACTAATAACACTGTTGCAGATAAATGTATCTCGGTAATATATAGCTGTGCCACCACCTTTTTTATTAGGCCTACAGTTATGAATGGCTTTATAACCAGCTAAGTTGTAGAGTTGGGTATAGTCTTTATTTAGCCAAGTTTCTGTTAAAATAATGAACAATAAGTTAGTACCTAGAGTGCTGTTAGTAATGCATTTAAATCGTCAAAATGTTTACCAAGTGATCTAACATTTTGGTTGTAAACTGATAAACAGGTGCTATTTTGGAGTTTGTTTTTAGCCTGGTGTGCTGTGAAATACTTGCAATAATGATGATCTATGTGCTGGGTGGTGTAGATATGAGACAGAAGATTTTGATCAGGATCAATATCAGTGTGCATAGAGATGCAGAGAGATCACGATACAAGATACCCGATATAGCAAAACACAAGACTAAAAGCAAATACAATAAAATAGTAACAATTTAGAATACAATAAAATAGTAACAATTTAGAAGTAAAACAAAGATCCAATAGATAGCCAGGAAGGACACAGAAGTTAGATAAAATAAAAAACAAAAAATCAGTAGAGACTGACAATATAAATGTAAAATAAAAAAAAATGAAAAAAATAATAATCAAAAAGTAAAATGATCTTGAAGATAATTAGCTTAGTAATGGTTAATTAAAATCCTATAATTGGTATGAACCTAAGAAAACAAAGTGAGCTCAAAAAGATAATTCCGAGAAAAAAAAAAGATGACATGTAAATCTAAGTAAATCTTGAACTTTAATCCAGACGAAACCACTAAAAAACAGGAAGAAATATTGCAACAGCTTGAGAACCATCTGAACAACCTACAACAACAACACACTGTTACCCAAGACGAGACAGACCAACATAAACTACTTGAGTCTGTAATTATCTCTTCACGTGATTTTCCCCAAGAAACTGATGGAGAAGACTGTGCTGCCATCGTGATCAAGGTATTGCAGGATAAGTTAAGGTATTCAATCCAAAAAAATGACATCAAAGCAGCTTATAGAGTGGGTACCAAATCATCTGGTACTAACAACAGGAGAATACGTATAAAACTAGATAGCTGCTCCAGCAAGTCTGATCTTATCTCATTTGCAGTCGCTAGTATGTTTATGTGAATGAATGTCTGACCAGGTTCAGGCAAAATATATTTTTTAAACTGCGTGGTTTCTGCAAAAATTCCCCTCCAATTAAACACTGTTTTGTGCGAGATGATAAAATTATAGCTAGGAGGACTGACACTGGAAAAACCTATTCAATAACCACTGAAGCTCACCTTAATTCTTTCCTCAGTGACTGTGGGATAACTGCTGTATAGCCTGAATTCAAATTATAATCTCATTTAACTACCTTTGTGTACTTTAGCTCTGACTTTCCTTTCAAAAGGTTTTAACTTTAGTTAAAAAAAAAATAATAATATTGTCATCTTTATTATTGTCTTTTTTCTTTTTACTCCCATGTTCCATAGTACACTGGCTTTGCCTGTGTCCTCTAGCATTAACTTCATTATCCAGTGTCCTGAGTGTATCTCTATTTAAACTACCTCAGTTTGTTTTTGTGTAACTTTAGTTTTCAACTATAATGTACTTATAATAGTATAGTTAGTTAGTTTAGTTTAGTTCATTTATTATGCACCCCATACCCATCTTGTGGGCGGTAGTGGAAAGGGTTACAGAGGCACATAATGGGCTCAGGGACTGAACCCCACAAGTATAGTAAGCAAGCTTTTCATTTTATAGATTTCATAATTGCTTTTTTACTTTTTTGGTCATCTATTGTTATTAATTATTCTAGTTCATTTTTTACATTCCTAGTTCCCATTAAGTTTTTTTTACTAAAAATTACCATTAAGTTTATATTTAGAATTTTTATTCTACTTTTTTCTTTGTTTTCTATTTTGTAATTTGCCATTCTTGCCTTGTTTTCCTGCAAACAGCCTTTTTATGCAGACAAGTATAGACCCAGAACTAAACCTCTTATCCACTATCTATGACAATCATCACTTCAATGGTCAAAATTGCAGATATTTTACAGCACATGATGTAAACAATGTATTAACAGATAATCACAATATCTCTGTAATCAACTTGAATGTTAGATCCCTAGGTAAACACTTCGATGATGTTAGTGCCTTGATTGAAACTATTGACAACAAATTCTCTTTTATTATACTCACTGAAACGTGGTTGAAAGAGGATACTACTCAACTCTCTAACATGCCTAACTACTCGGCAATTCACAACTGTCGTCAAATTCAGAGAGGTGGTGGTACTGCTCTTTACTACCACCAAGAACTAACATGCTTAAAAATAATTAGAACTAGAGACTGCTGTGGGGAGTATATCTTCGCCAGTTTCAGAGTCAAGGGTACCGAGTCTGTCCTGTCTGTGGGTGCAGTCTATAGAATTCCTAACACTGATGTGTCCGAATTCAATTCAAACCTTTGAAATCTAATAGTAGATAACAGACTGTACAAAAACCATCTAATTATCGCAGGGGACTTTAATATTGACCTCTGCGAGCCTGAACACCCTACTGCTGTTAGCTTCCTCAACTGTATGAATTCCTGCTTCCTCATACCCTTAATCACTAGACCAACTAGAATCACTGATAGTACTGCTACGACTCTAGATCACATCTGGACCAACATAACCTCTCCGCTTACTTCAGGTATAATCACTGATAGCACTACAGACCATTACCCCACATTTCTCTTAACTAACATTATCAAACCACTATTTGAGTCAAAGGAGTTAAGCTTTAGGCTGCACAATGAAACTGCTATAAACAATTTTATAACTGCTGCTGATAATGTCAACTGGGAGTCCGAGTTAGGTACCATAGGGGACATCAACCTAGCAGTGCAATCTTTTCATCAAACAACTCTTAGCCTTTATAACACCCACTGTCCTATGCTTACAAAACAAGTCACAAACAAAAGGCTTAACAATCCTTGGCTTACAAAGGGAATACTTAAATCCATTAACAAAAAACATGACCTTGAGAAAAAGTATAGGTTAGGAACCATCTCCAAAGAATTCTCAAAGAATTACTCGTTATTGATATCTAAAATAATTAGACGAGCCAAAACTAAATACTATGAAGATAAATTTACCCAAATAAAGAGCAACATTAAAAAAACTTAGATCACAATTTCACAAATATTGGGATCAAAGAAGATTTTAAATAACAAACCAACACTCCTGTCCAATAACGTTGGTCAGCTTTCAGCCTCTGATTCTGCTATTGAGTTCAATAGGTTCTTCTCTTCCATTGGGTCATCCCTTGCAAATGATATTCCATCTTCAAGTACTGATGTTAAGGACTATCGTACAGATAACTATCCACAGTCTCTGTACCTAAAGCCTACTAATTCCACTGATGTCAATGAGATAATCATTTCCCTGAAAACCAAGTCTAGTGCCCTCGAGGAGATACCAACTTTAATTTACAAAAAAAGCCTCCAGATCTTTAGCCCCTGCTATTGCATTGCTCTTCAACAAGTCACTTGAACTCCAAACCTTTCCAGACATTCTAAAAAAAGCAAGAGTAACCCCTGTCCACAAATGTGGTGATCTCACAGATGTTAACAACTACAGACCTATATCAATCCTGCCTAACTTGTCAAAAATATTTGAAAAACTAATCTACAAGCAGCTTTACTCTTTTCTAGCCAAACACAATATACTTAGCTCTTGTCAATATGGCTTCAGACCCCAAAAAAGCACTAACGATGCACTTATTAGTATGATTAACTTGATTCACGCAGCTCTTGATAAAAAGGAGTTCCCTGTTGGGTTATTTGTGGACCTGCGTAAGGCTTTTGACACTGTCAACCACCAAAACCTTCTTAAATTACATCATTATGGAGTCGGAGGACACTCCCTGCAATACATCAAATATTACCTTACTGACAGGCTCCAGTATGTTTCTGTGAATAATACAATTTCTCTCACCCTACCCATCAACATTGGTGTTCCTCAGGGCAGCATACTTGGCCCTCTCCTCTTTCTCATCTACATTAATGACCTTCCAAATGCCTCCCAACACCGCAAACCAATTCTATTTGCTGACGACACAACCTTCATTTACTCCAGTCCTGGCCCCCTTGCTCTAAATGCCACAGTAAATACTGAGCTAAAAAAAGTCCATCTTTGGCTAACTGCCAACAAACTCACCATTAACATTGACAAAACGTTCTATATTCTGTTTGGCAATAAATCCTCTAATCAAATAAATCTCAAAATAAACAATACCCAAATTTGTAACAAATTAGATGGCAAATTCCTTGGCGTTCTCATCGACCACAAGCTGAATTTCCAGGGACACATTCTAAATATATCAAAAAAAGTTTCAAAAACTGTTGGCATTCTTTCTAAGATCAGATATTATGTACCCCGCCCTGCCCTGGTGACTCTCTATTACTCCCTCATCTATCCATATCTCAACTATGGCATTTGTGCTTGGGGTTCTACTACCCAAAATCATTTACGTCCTCTAATTACTCAACACAAAGCTGCTATTAGGACAATATCCAACTCTAGCCCCAGACATCACTCGGTACCCCTACTCAAATCTCTGAATATGTTAGATATTAAGTCACTGCACATTCTCTCATGTGTATTATACATATATAAAACGCTGAACTGTAATGCCAATCCTGACCTAAAAAAAGATTCATTGAAGGTTGTAACAGAACCCATGAGCACCACACCAGAAATAAATACAGTTTTGATATTCCAAGAGTACGACTTAATCAAACTAGTAATGCTCTACAAATCAAGGGACCCAGAATTTATTTATTTATTTATTTATTTATTTATTTATGCATATACAAGAATGTACATAAGGAATGTGAGGATACAAATATGGTAATTATAGTCTTGCAAAGCCACTAGCACGCGCAGCGTTTCGGGCAGGTCCTTAATCTAAGAAAATTTTAAGGAGGTAAATACTTGCAAAATTTATAGACAAAAAAATGATAACAGATTACATGAAATGAAAAAAAAGAAGATGAGAGAAAATTGTAGGTACAGTATATTAAAGCACATAGGTAGCTAAGATTGATTGCAATGACAGCTTGAATGGTAGTTGACAACAAATTGGTAGGCACAATACAGCATATGGCTAGCACATAAAAGAAGACAGCAATGAACACAATGATAAGGTTGTTTGATATTACATAAAAATTAGGAGATTGGGTAACACTAGGTACAGAGCAAATTTAAAGCTCAGTGTAGGAAACTAAGATGATGATGTTAGGTACTTTTTGGTTTTGCTTTTAAATAAGGCAAAAGTTTTACAGTTTTTCAATTCACTAGGGAGTGAGTTCCATAGACTAGGTCCCTTAATTTGCATAGAGTGTTTACACAGATTAAGTTTGACCCTGGGGATATCAAAGAGATATTTATTTCTGGTGTGGTGATAATGGGTCCTATTACATCTGTCCAGGGAGAGTTTCAGAGCATGGTTTGCATTTAAGAACAGGGTTTTGTAAATGTAGTTGACGCAAGAGAATGTGTGGAGGGAGTTAATATTTAGCAAGTTTAGGGATTTAAACAAGGGAGCTGAGTGTTGTCTGATAGCAGATTTTTGCTGTGTGATGATGGGCTTAAGGTGGTTTGCAGTGGTAGACCCCCATGCACAGATACCATAATTAAGATTGTGGTAGATTAGTGCATAATATAGTGAGAGGAGAGCAGAGTTAGGAACATAATATCTGATTTTGGAGAGTATACCAACTGTCTTAGAGACTTTCGTAGTTATGTGTTGAATGTGGGTGCTGAAGTTGAGTCTCTTGTCTAGGAATAGGCCAAGAAACTTGCCATCATTTTTATTACTGATGTTAATGTTGTCTATCTGTAGCTGAATTGCATTTGATGATTTGCTTCCAAATAGGATGTAGTAAGAATGTGGAATGACCTTCCCAACCATGTTAAAGACTGTACCTCTCTCAACCAGTTCAAGATAAAAACGAAGCACTACCTAATAAATTCCCTGTGACCTACCTTACCCCTCTATTGTCAACCCATGTCTGTTATTTATTTTTTTTAATCAACACTGTCAACCTATTGTATTTGTGCTGCTTTTTCAGTCATGTTCCCCCTTTTTTTATCTTTATTTGTATTTGTTCTCAACACATTTTATTCTTTATGCTCAATTAGTATTAGTTCTAGATATTAATGTTTTTCCTGCCCGAAACGCATTGCGTAATAGTGGCTTTAGGCATTGTATGTACTAGCTCTATCTATATATCGATCCATTAATGTAACATCACTTGAATGTATGTACCTTACCTGAATAAACATATTTATATTTATTTATTTATTTAGAACCCATGAGCACCATACCAGAAATAAATACAGTTTTGATATTCCTAGAATACGACTTAATCAAACTAGAAATGCTCTTCAAATCAAGGGACCCAGAATGTGGAATGACCTTCCCAACCATGTTAAAGACTGTACCTCTCTCAACCAGTTCAAGATAAAAACGAAGCACTACCTAATAAATTCCCTGTAACCTACCTTACCCCTCTGTTGTGTTATAATCTCAGCCTGTAGGAGAAACGAGTCTCCCCCCTTGAGAGTTATTCAGCACGCCTGACCTATTTAGAAGGTCTAGCAAATATAGAGGTGATAACACATATGTAAAATAGCTGGTTGGATTTAAATAACTATTTAAGATTATGGGCAGTGAAGAAGAAAACAGATAAATGACTGGCTAGGAGATGTGGACATTTTGCTGGAGGCGTGAGGCTCGTTTCTGGAGGGCTTTGACCTCACTTGAGGCCAGACATCGCAGGGGGAAAGCCGCGCTCCGTTGAGCTCCCGTCAGAAGGGAACCCCTAGTGATGCCCGAAACGCTTTGCGTAATAGTGGCTTTAGGCATTGTATGTACTAGCTATACCTATAAGTCAAACAATCCTTGTAAATATTTATTGTATGTATGTACCTTACCTAAATAAAATTGTATTGTATTGATATATCTTCAAGAGAAGAGAAGTGTGTAGACGTGCCAGCTGTAGAATCGAGCTGGGAACGTTGTCGTCTCAAGTCCTGGTCGACGAGAAGAGTATTAAGCCGCCCAGAGACATTATTGTGGGCCGTGGAAGCGCCCTGACCAAGCTCTGTCAGAGGGATAGCGCCCTCGACGAGACAATCTGTGGTAAGCACGATATGCGTTTGCCCGAAACGCATTGCGTAATAGTGGCTTTAGGCATTGTATGTACTAGCTCTATCTATATATCAATCCATTAATGTAACATCACTTGTATGTATATACCTTACCTGAATAAACATCTGAATCTGAATCTGAATATAAGCCAGTTCATAGTGATTGCTTGTAGTTGGTCGTGTGTCCAGCGACAGTAGCAATGTTTATTTATAAGTTAGACATGTTTTGATAAGGCAGAAAGCCTAAAATAAGAGAGTGGAGAGGGAGGAACACGGATCGACGTCCGTCCCCTCTGAGCGCTGGCAGGTGACTGAAGGCTCCCGACGGCGGAGGCCCCTCCCGGAGTGAGTGAGGTGGAGTGAGGCCCGCCGGGCGAGGTGGAGTATGGACCCGCCCAACGGGGGAGTCCACTCTCACTGTATGTAGAGAACAGATAGAGGTTTGAGGCAAACATATTGTGTGATTATTTTTGTTTATGTGTTAAAGGGGAAATATTTTTATTGGAGTGTCGATGGGTTGCAGATTTGTCTTTGGGGAAGAAGTTGCTGAGGACTTCGAAGCCAGCACAGAAGGAGTAGTTGATGAGACTCCCAGGTAGTGGAACAGAGGACCTCGAGCTGTGAGGAGAAGCAGTGAAGAGGAGTGTCACGTGCTTCTGTAGAGGTGGTGAAGCACCATAGTTGCTCGAGGAAACTTCATGGTGTAGCAGCCAAGAGAGCTGTGGAGGACCCTAGCAGAAGGGTGAAGCACCGTAGTTGCTCAAGGAAACTTCATGGTAGCAGCCTGGAGGAGCTGTAGAGGATCCTGGTAGTTAAGCCCAGAAGAACCTGAAGAGATCAGGGTAGTGAACTTCCAGAGGTGGAAGGGAAGTTCTGGTGGATTACTTGTAGGGAGTTGATAGAGTGTTTGGTTGTCATTAGCGTGCAAGACGCAGTGAGAGGTGAGTGACTGTTTGCATTCTTATGTCAAGGAGTGTTTTATACTGAAGTTTAGAGTTACAGTCGTAGGCTGGATTACCTACAGATGTATGCGTTCTAGGACTGATAGGGTGATCGATTGATCATTGCGGTGTATCAAGGAACATTTATGCTGATATATGTTATTGCATTCACATGCTGATTTTCATTGTACACATTTATATATATATATATATATATATATATATATATATATATATATATATATATATATATATATATATATATATATATATATATATATATATATATATATATATATTATTAAATATGACCGAAAAAGTAAGATTAATAATTCTAACACGAATTTTCTCAATCTTTCGTACATTACGCTTCACTGTTGGAGGTAAATCAAAAATCACTTCTCCAAAATTCATTTTTATTTCTAGTCTGACGCGACACGGGCGCGTTTCGTAAAACTTATTACATTTTCAAAGACTTCACAAATACACAACTGATTAGAACGTATCTCTGATTTTATATCTACATTTGAGTGAGGTGGGAAGGGTGATGTGGCATTAACACAAGACAGAACAGGAGGGGATATTAATAGGGTATTAAAAGTATCAACACAAGACAGAACAGAAACAATGGGTATTGAATAGAAGTGTTTGTAGAAAGCCTATTGGTCCATATTTCTTGATGCTTCTATATTGGAGCGGAGTCTTGAGGTGGGTAGAATATAGTTGTGCAATAATTGGCTGTTGATTGCTGGTGTTGACTTCTTGATGTGTAGTGCCTCGCAAACGTCAAGCCGCCTGCTATCGCTGTATCTATCGATGATTTCTGTGTTGTTTACTAGGATTTCTCTGGCGATGGTTTGGTTATGGGAGGTTCTCTTCCCATAACCAAACCATCGCCAGAGAAATCCTAGTAAACAACACAGAAATCATCGATAGATACAGCGATAGCAGGCGGCTTGACGTTTGCGAGGCACTACACATCAAGAAGTCAACACCAGCAATCAACAGCCAATTATTGCACAACTATATTCTACCCACCTCAAGACTCCGCTCCAATATAGAAGCATCAAGAAATATGGACCAATAGGCTTTCTACAAACACTTCTATTCAATACCCATTGTTTCTGTTCTGTCTTGTGTTGATACTTTTAATACCCTATTAATATCCCCTCCTGTTCTGTCTTGTGTTAATGCCACATCACCCTTCCCACCTCACTCAAATGTAGATATAAAATCAGAGATACGTTCTAATCAGTTGTGTATTTGTGAAGTCTTTGAAAATGTAATAAGTTTTACGAAACGCGCCCGTGTCGCGTCAGACTAGAAATAAAAATGAATTTTGGAGAAGTGATTTTTGATTTACCTCCAACAGTGAAGCGTAATGTACGAAAGATTGAGAAAATTCGTGTTAGAATTATTAATCTTACTTTTTCGGTCATATTTAATAATATATGTCTACAGGAAAGACTGCTACCAAAATATACTAATATATATATATATATATATATATATATATATATATATATATATATATATATATATATATATATATATATATATATATATATATTTCTCTTGTTGATAGTGCAACAGTGTATGTAGACTTGATCTACTTGAGGAGGGTGATAGTATCAGGCGGTGAATCAGAAGATAGGATACCACTTGGTAAACTAATAATAGAGTTCTGATGGTGTTGGAGAGCAACCTGATTGTAATAGTATAGAGTATAAGATTCATTATTATTATATGTGTGTATGTATTGTGTATGTGCTTTGTCCAGTAAATGTATTCAAATTTGCTGGTATTTGACCTTGTCCTAGTGAGGCTTCCCATGAAATAGTACAGAATAGGAGAGAGAGAGAGAAAGAACCAAGAACCACTGCTGTGGACAGGGTAGTAGGTAATACTAATAAGTCAAAGGGGGATTGAGGAGATCATATCACCTAAGGAGAGAGTGGGGAGTCACAGCGGCTCGAGTGGGTGTGTGCACGTGACAATGAGGCTGAGTGTTGGAGCCGCATCCCCTAAACGTGTGACGTTGAGCCCCTCTCCAAGAGCCAGAAGCGCCTAGTGTGATCTCCTAGTGAAGTGTAAGCACTCTACAGAGTTGTGGGTTGGGTTGTCCGTAAAGGAGGAACACGACGACAACACAACCAACACACAAGACTATAATAGTTGTCAACCCATGTCTGTTTTTTTTCAAAACAACGCTGTTTGAATGTAATTGTCTGTAATAATTTGTAATTGTATTTGTGCTGCTTTTTCAGCCATGTTCCCCCCTCTTTTACCTCTATTTTTATTTGTTCTCAACACATTTTATTCTTTATACCTATTAGTATTAAGCTTTAGTCATTAATGTTTTTCCTGCCCGAAACGCTTTACGTAATAGTGGCTTTAGGCATTATATGTACTAGCTCTATCTATTAATCCAACAAACTTTGTAAAATCTCTTGTATTTATGTACCTTACCTAAATAAACATTTATTTATTATTTATTTATTACAATTTAATGAATGATTAGCATGGATTAGCAGTTCAAAAGAAATATGACTATTACATATCAACATGAGATCTTAATGATCCATGGTCAACATGATTTAATAAGGATAATACAGTACTGTATTTGTAATAATACAACCTTACCTTGAGGTTACCTTGAGGTGCTTCCGGGGCTTATATTAGCGTCCCCGCGGCCCGGTCGTCGACCAGGCCTCCTGGTTTCTGGGCTGCTCGCAGCCTGACGTACAAACTATAATTTAAAATCTTTATTATTGATTTTTTTTATTAAGAAGATTAGGTATACACTTCAAGGTAAGGTACACAGCAATGTGCTGCTACCCTATTCTATATGGAATATTACACAATGTAGATAAAAAACTAGCTATAAGTTTATCTAATACTCCCATCTGACAGGATGGTTAGACATACAGTACTGTACATGGAATCAATTTAGAAAATACCAGCCTCAATACAAAAAACAAATCAACTCTGACTAAACAACTCTTCGCGATTTTCACAAGAGGTAAGCACTAAATCATGGAAACATTATATTATAATTACTCCTACCAGTTTCTACAAGACTCCTCTCAAACAATGTATTTTTAAACATGTTTAAGTATACACAGCAATGTGCTGCTTCCCTATTCTGTATAAAGGTCCACACAGTGTAGATCAAAAACCAGCTACAAGCTCATCCAACATCCTCACCTCACAGGATGGCCAGTCATACATGGAATTAGGAGAGAACAAAATACTTAATGCTGATCTATTAGCCTCCACTGGCAAAATCTGGGTGCAGCACAAGAATATCTTCCAATATTCCTGAGTGTATGAAGTAATTACAGAGCTCAAAATACCTCATACCATTTGGTATGAAGTCACTGATAACAGGGCAATCACAGATATAGTGTTGGAGAGTATGTTCTCTCAAGTAGGACTGAAAACAGAGGTTTTTTCCACCAAGAGGGCTATAAACCCATGGAACCGCCTACCCGCTGAAGCCGTAAATGCCAAATTCCAGGTAAAAAATATCATTAAGACAATTGGCGGGCCCTTTAACAAGCCGCCGGCTTTCTGTCCTCTTCGAGGCCACTAGATAGTTAGTGGCCCTTGGGTAAATTCAGTAAATATATACAATAAAATATATACAACCTCTATATAAATGAGTGTCTTACAAAGCAGCGTGGATCCCTCCTCTACAGGCTGCGCCAAATTCGCAAACAAAAACCTGGTCTAATCAAGCAGTGCTACACTAGGAATGGTACGATTTTTGCGAAGAAGGAAATTACAGGAAAAAGATATGAAATAAAATGTGACCAACAACTCCTGGCCTTCTTAAGTGATTGTGGTATATCTGAAAACTTTAACCCGACCAATGCCAGTACTTAAAATAACTCTTTCAGTGCCTGAGCCTAACCTAACTTAATCTAACTTTGTCTAAGGTGCTGTCTCTGCCTTACCTTTTACCTAATGTTCTCTCATTCATATAATTTCCTAAATAATCCATCAAGTCTCTATGCACTTATGCAAGCATCTACCTCAGTTTCATTGTAAAATTTTACTCTTAAATCTAATCTTACCCTATTCCATTTATATTTTAAATTTAGTTGTATTGATCTATATCATTTATTGAAATCAATTATTGATCTCATTTTTGTTATTTTAATTAAATTCATACTAATTATAAGTTAAAACTAAGCTTAATAAAATTTATTATCTTTAAGATTATTTTACTTTACAATTATCATTTGTCAAATTTTTTTATATATTCATCTTGTCAGTCTCTACTGATTTTTTGTTCTCTCCACCAAACTTGTGTATCCTCCATGGCTATCTAGTGACCTTATTTCTACCTCTAATTGTTTCAATTCTTTTGTTTACTTGCATTTATTGTTGTGTTTTGCCATAATTATTCTCTAATTTAGCAGACTCAATACTTTGTAAGCTCTTATTGTATCGTTATATTATTATATTGTTGTGTTTTGCTATAATTACTTTCTATTTTACAGCAGATTTGTTTTCATCTGTTCCTGTAACTGCTTATCTTATTGTATCGTGACATTCTTATCTATATTGTCATTATCTATATTGACATTCTTATCTATATCTTATCTATATATTCTTGTGCTGCTTTTTCAGTCATGTTCCCCCTTTTTTTATCTTTATTTGTATTTGTTTTCAACACTTTTTATTCTTTATGCTCAATTAGTATTAAGTTCTAGATATTAATGTTTTTCTTGCCCGAAACGCATTGCGTAATAGTGGCTTTAGGCATTGTATGTACTAGCTCTATCTATATATCAATCCATTAATGTAACATCACTTGTATGTATGTACCTTACCTGAATAAACATATTTATATATATATTTTATATATTGATATATATTATCTATCTATTGTTACTTACAGTGTACCTGAGAGTACTTGTAAGCAATCTACCTCATTTTTCATTTTTGCTCAATTTGTTTTTGTATTGCTTAGTCTTGTTTATATTTTTGTTTTGTATATCTATATCTTGTGTTTTGTATAGTCCATGTTTATATGTTTTTTCTTTAATCTCATTTATTACCTAGGTTGCCTATAGCCTAGCCATACTCCCTTACTCCATTGTACCCCTGTAAGCCCCTTTTGTGTTTGTTTTGCACAGTATTGTGTACATTTTTTTCCCCTATTTTATAGCTTATTTCTACCTTGTAATTTGCCTTTCTTTCCTTGTTTTTCCTGCAATCAGCTTTTTTTATGCAGTCAAGTATAGACCCAGAACTTAACCTCTTATCCACTATCTATGACAATAATCACTTTAATGATCTAAATTGCAGATATTTTGCAGCACATGATGTAAACAATGTAGTAACTCATAATCACAATATCTCTGTAATCAATTTGAACGTTAGATCCCTAGGTAAACACTTCGATGATGTTAGTGCCTTGATTGAAGCTATTGACAACAAATTCTCTTTTATTATACTTACTGAAACATGGTTGAAAGAGGATACTACTCAACTCTTTAACATGCCTAACTACTCAGCAATTCACAACTGTCGTCAACTTCAGAGGTGGTGGCACTGCTCTTTACTACCACCAAGAACTAACATGCTTAAAAGAAATTAAAACTAGAGACTGCTATGGGGAGTATATCTTCGCCAGCTTCAGAGTCAAGGGTGCCGAGTCTGTCCTGTCTGTGGGTTATAGAATTCCTAACACTGATGTGTCCGAATTCAACTCAAACCTTAGAAATCTAATACTTGATAACAGACTGAACAAAAACCACCTAATTATCGCAGGGGACTTTAATATTGACCTCTGCGAGCCAGAACACCCTACTGCTGTTAGCTTCCTCAACTGTATGAATTCCTGCTTCCTCATACCCTTAATCACTAGACCTACTAGAATCACTGATAGCACTGCCACGACTCTAGATCACATCTGGACAAACATACTTACTCTCCGCTTACTTCAGGTATAATCACTGATAATCTGTATAATCACTCATTAACATCAGTGAAATTAGCGGGCGTTAGGTACAGAGACTATAGATAGTTACCTGTAAGATAGTCCTGAACATCAGTACTGGAAGATGGAATATCATTTGCAAGGGAAGACCCAATGGAAGAGAAGAACCTGTTGAACTCAATAACAGTATTAGAGGCTGTAAGCTGACCATCGTTATTGGACAGGAGTATTGATTTGTTATTTAAAATCTTCTTTGATCCCAATATTTGTGAAATTGTTCTCCATGTTTTCTCAATGTTGCCCTTTGTTTGGGTAAATTTATCTTCGTAGCATTTAATTTTGGCTCTTTTAATTATTTTAGATAGCAATGATGTGTAATTCTTTGAAAATTCTTTGGAGACGATTCCTAACTAATACTTCTTCTCAGGGTCATGTTTTTTATTAATACAAATACAAATACAAATATTTATTCAGGTAAAGTACATACATACAAGGTGAAATACAAAAGTTGATGGATTCATAGATAGGGCAAGTACACACAATGTCTAAAGTCACTATTACGCAAAGCGTTTCGGGCAGGAAAAACACTACAACTAAAACTTAATACTAACTTAGATTAAAGTATAAATTGTGTTGAGAAAAAATAAAAAAAAATGAAAAGGGGGGGGGGGGGAAACATGGCAGAAAAAAAGCAAAAATACAATTTGGTCAACAAACAGTAGTTTAAAATCGTAGACATGGGTTGACATTTAAGGGTGAGGTAGGTTACATTGAGTTAATTAGGTGGTACTTAGTTTTTATCTTAAACTGGTTGGGAGAGGTACAGTCTTTAACATAATTGGGAAGGTCATTCCACATTCGAGGTCCCTTGATTTGTAAAGCATTTCTAGTTTGACTAAGTCGTACTCTTGGAATATCAAATAGGTATTTGTTTCTGGTGTGGTGCTCATGGGATCTGTTACAACCTAGCTTCTAGGGAGCTTTTAAGGTCAGGATTGACATTACAGTTCAGCGTTTTATATATATATATTATATATATAATGTTTTATATATATAATGCTAAACTATAATGCCAATCCTGATCTCAAAAGCTTCATAGAAGGATGTAACAGAACCCATGAGCACCACACCAGAAATAAATACAGTTTTGATATTCCTAGAGTACGACTTAATCAAACTAGAAATGCTCTACAAATCAAGGGACCCAGATTGTGGAATGACCTTCCCAACCATGTTAAAGACTGTACCTCTCTCAACCAGTTTAAGTTAAAAACTAAGCACTACCTAATAAATTCCCTGTAACCTACCTTACCCTTCTATTGTCAACCAATGTCTGTTTTTTTTTAAAGAGCGCTGTTTGTCGACATAATTGTATTTGTGCTGCTTTTTCATCTATGTTTTCATTTCTTGTTTTCATTCTACTCATTATGCTCAATTAGTATTAAGCTTGTCATTTAAGTTTATCATGCCCGAAACGCTTTGCGTAATAGTGGCTTTAGGCATTGTATGTACTAGCTCTACCTATAAGTCAACCAATCTTTGTAAAAATTTATTGTATGTATGTACCTTACCTAAATAAACATTTTATATATATATATATATATATATATATATATATATATATATATATATATATATATATATATATATATATATATATATATATATATATATATATATATAAAATACACATGAGAGAATGTGCAGGGACTTAATATCTAACATATTCAAAGATTTGAGTAAGGGTACCGAGTGATGTCTGGGGCCAGAGTGAGATATTGTCCTAATAGAAGCTTTGTGTTGAGTAATTAGAGGACGTAAATGATTTTGGGTTCTTGATTTGATTTCGGGGCTTTTTAGTGTCCCCGCGGCCCGGTCCTCGACCAGTCCTCCACCCCCCAGGAAGCAGCCCGTGATAGCTGACTAACACCCAGGTACCTATTTTACTGCTAGGTAACAGGGGCATAGGGTGAAAAAAACGCTGCCCATTATTTCTCGCCGGCGCCCGGGATCGAACCCGGGACCACAGGATGACAAGTCCAGTGTGCTGTCCACTCGGCTCCTGGCTATTTGGGGTTACCTTGAGGTTACCTTGAGGTGCTTCCGGGGCTTAGCGTCCCCGCGGCCCGGTCGTCGACCAGGCCTCCTGGTTGCTGGACTGATCAACCAGGCTGTTGGACGCGGCTGCTTGCAGCCTGACGTATGAGTCACAGCCTGGTTGATCAGGTATCCTTTGGAGATGCTTATCCAGTTCTCTCTTGAACACTGTGAGGGGTCGGCCAGTTATGCCCCTTATGTGTAGTGGAAGCGTGTTGAACAGTCTCGGGTAGTAGAACCCCAAGCACAAATATCATAGTTGAGATAAGGATAGATGAGAGAATAATAGTGTCACCAGGGCAGGGCGAGGTTCATAATATCTGATCTTAGAAAGAATGCCAACAGTTTTTGAAACTTTTTTTTATATATTTAGAAGGTCCCTGAAAATTCAACTTGCGGTCAATGAGAACGCCAAGGAATGTGCCATCTACTTTGTTACAAATTTGGGTATTGTTAATCCTGAGATTTATTTGATTTGAGGATTTATTGCCAAACAAAACATAGAAAGTTTTGTCAATATTGAGGGTGAGTTTGTTGGCAGTTAGCCAGTGATGGACTTTATTTAGCTTAGTATTTAAGTATTTACTGTGGCATTTAGAGCAAAGGGGTCAGGACTGGAGTAAATGAAGGTCGTGTTGTCAGCAAATAGAATGGGTTTGAGATGTTGGGAGGCATTTAGAAGGTCATTAATGTAGATGAGAAAGAGGAGAGGGCCAAGTATGCTGTCCTGGGGAACACCAATGTTGATGTTTAGGGTGGGAGAAATTGAATTATTCACAGAAACATACTAGAGCCTGTCAGTAAGGTAAGACTTAATGTATTGCAGGGAGTGACCTCTGACTCCATAATGTTGTAATTTAAGAAGAAGGTTTTGGTGGTTAAGTGTCAAAAGCCTTACGCAGGTCTATAAATAACCCAACAGGGAACTCATTTTTATCAAGAGCTGCATGTATCAAGTTAATCATACTAATAAGTGCATCGTTAGTGCTTTTTTGGGGTCTGAAGCCATATTGACAAGAGCTCAGTATATTGAGTTTGAGTATTGAGATTGAGTATATCCCTGAAGTAAGCGGAGAGGTTATGGTGGTCCAGATGTGATCAATATGTAAACATATTTTGTCAGTTTTACTGTAATTTATCAGCCTAAAATTACCTGTACCTGTACCTGTAAAGTAAAGCTGTAAAGTACCTATAAACATTTGTTGTCAGTTCTACAGTAAATTATCTACTTAGAATTATCTGTTAGTTTAAGGACTTGCCCGAAACGCTATGCGTGCTAGTGGCTTTACAAGATTGCGAAATCAACATCATTCCTATGTTCTCTCTTAACCCCCAATGTACGTTCTTGATAATAAATAAATAAATAATTAATAAAATAAATAAATATAGTCTCCCCCTAGAAAGTTCCCGTTCTCTTCGATGAGTGCATCGGGTTAAACGGGAAGACGACCATCGCTACGCATCTTCCAATACACTAACCGCTCTCTCGGGCGCATCCGATCCCACAATCGTCGTCAATCAACAACATAACCGCTCACAACAGCTCTCTCTGGATCTCCAGTGAGCCCCTCCAGTGGCTTTGATCGTCGCCCCTAAATCAACACAACAACAGTGGCTTTGATCGTCGCCCCTAAATCAACACAACAACAGTGGCTTTGATCGTCGCCCCTAAATCAACACAACAACAGTGGCTTTGACCGCCGGAGGTGACATTCGCCTTTGGTTATCGTGCTATGTCTGCCGTACTGCTGCGCTGCTTCAGAGTCTGGCACGGAGCTCCTACGACCCGTGTGGTGTCCCTTCAACACCAACACAACGAAGTTTGACCATATACAGGTAACCATATTTACTGAAGGCTTTTGATGCTACAGCTAATAATAAGTATATAAGTGATATAAGTAGAAACACATCTGTACTATTGCTTATACTGAGTTATTTTAGTTCATTTATTATGCAGCCCATACCCATCATGGTCGAGCCGAGCCGGTCGGCCAAGCAGACAGCACGCTGGACTTGTGATCCTGTGGTCCCGGGTTCGATCCCGGGCGCTGACGAGAAATAATGGGCAGAGTTTCTTTCACCCTATGCCCCTGTTATCTAGCAGTAAAATAGGTACCTGGGTGTTAGCTGTCACGGGCTGCTTCCTGGGGGTGGAGGCCTGGTCGAGGACCGTGCCGCGGGGACACTAAAAGCCATCTAAAAGCGAAATCATCTCAAGATAACCTCAAGAATCTCAAGATAGCATGTATTATGGCTATGCCGGCACTTATAATTTTATTTATTTATTTATTTATATACAAGAAGGTACATTTGGGGTTAAGAGAGTACATAACAATGATGATTTTACATTCTTGCAAAGCCACTAGCACACACAGCGTTTTGGGCAAGTCCTTAATCTAACAGGTAATTTTAAGTAGATAATTTCCAGCAAAATTGACAGATAATATTTACAGGTACATTGTAAGACATTTTGAAAAAATACACAAAGATTAGATTAATACAAAATAATGACAATACACTGTAATGACAAAGAATACTAGGTACATTAGGGTAAAGTTTAAAGGTTATCAATTGGTTCATTGTAGCACAATTTAAGGATCATTTCAAGTAATAATGCAGTTGACTATGCACTCAATATAACAATCATGATATCAGATGATATCAATAATTACAAAGGTAAAGTTATATGGCTTAGGTGCATATATTGGGAGATTGAGTAGCACTAGATATGTTGCAAGTTCATAGCACTAGGTAGGAAACTATGAAGGTGAAATTAGGTATTTTTTGCTTTTTGTTTTTAATAAGGCAAAAGGCAAATAAGGCAATATAATAAAAAAATCGGGAGGGAAATAAACACAGAAAAATATTCACTATCACTTCAAGACGATCTAATTAGGGTTTTGAAATGGTCAAAAGATTGGCAGATGCATGTTTGCTGTGAAGAAGGTAGGATAGTGATCAGTTATTCTGGCAGTGATTATATTTGAACCCCCGTTGGAATCAGACCCAACTATGGGATGGGTCAACCCAAGTATCACGTTTCCAAAAGGGTCACCCATGTTGGAATAGACAAATGCCGAAGAATATTGTTGAAAACATCTGAATAACTTATTAAACCAAAATTATTTATAAGTCAGAAGAAAGACAGAGATGGGATCTATATGTAAAACCTCTACCAGACAAATATTTTAAGTAAAACCGAAGAGATTTGTAGCTGTATAAAAGTGGCAGTTTTCACACTCGTCAAGCTCGAAACCCGCAGTATTCATCTCAGAACAATGCTTATTTTATGCAGATTCATTAATAAATGTAAGAGTTTTATATGTTGCAAGAAAGTTAGAAATATAAGCTTCATTCTAAATACCTTACCATGGGCATATTTAAATTTAAAGCGAAGATACGTGTACTTTTATAATAGCCAAGCTCCGACCCCGGACAGATCGATCGACAGAGCAACACTCTCTCTCAGAACAATGTTTATTTCACGTAAATTTGTAAATAATCGTAAATTTTTTATATGCCTCAAAAAAGGCAGGAATATAAGGCTCATTTTAAACACTTTATCATAGCCATAATTAAAGTTCTAATGAAGATTCATGTGTTTTAATAATCGCTGAACTCCGACCCCTGCATAGACTGATCGACAACAAATCTCAACAAATTCAACAAATCTCTAGTGTTATATTTTCCCGTATATCCTTAAAAAAGCAAGAGTAATGCTAGTTCATAAAGGAGGCGAGACAGCTGACATAAACACCTACAGACCCATATCAAATCTACCAATACTCTTTAAAAGTATTTGAAAAACTATATTTAAACTGCTCTATTCCTACCTTGTAAAGCTCAACATAATTAGTCCGTTAGTTTGGCTTCTATTCCCAAAAGAGTACCAATGATACCATTACTGTATTAATCTACTTGATATAATCTACACAGCCCTTGTCAAAAATGAGTTCCCAGTTGGCCTCTTCTTTGATCTGAGAAAGGCCTTTGATACTGTAAACCATAACTACCTCTTAGACTTCACCACTATGAAATCCGAGGCCTTTGTTGGAACTATATTTTATCCTGTCGTAGTGACACACAAATTTGTAGCCATCAATGACATAACCTCCCCCACTCTATCATTAACTGTAGGAGTGCCACAGGGCAGCATCTTAGGACCTCTCCTATTTCTGATATACATCAATGATTTGTATAATGTTTCTAGCATTCTTAAACATATACTATTTGCTGCTGATACTACCTTCATCTATTCAGACCCTAACCCCCACACACACACTAAATAATACTGTAAATAATGAATTTAAAAAGTTCACTTTTGGATGTCAGCCAACAAACTCACACTAAACATAGAAAAGACCTACTACATTTTATTTGGAAGTAAATCATCAAATCAAATTCAACTTCAGATCGACAATGTTAACATTTAAAATGATGGAAAGTTCCTTGGCCTATACATAGACTAGAGATTGAACTTCAGCATCCACATACAACACAGCCAGAAAAGTCTAAAAAAATGGTTGGTATACTCTTTAAAATGATTGGCCCCCCCCCCACACTCTGCTATCCTCTCTTTATACTATGCACTAATCTATCCCTATATTATATACAGTATCTGTGCATGGGGTTCAATCACTGCAAATTACCTCAAGCCCATCATCACTCAGCAAAAATCTGCTATCAGAACTATAACAAACTATGTCTTTAGACAATACACATCCCCTCTGTTATAAGTCCCTCAACATGCTAAACAAACACTCCACACTTTCTCTTGTGCTATCTACATGTACAGAACCTTGTTTTTAAATTCTAATTGTGCTTTTCCTCGTATAGGGGGTACCTCGGTTTAAGAGCTTAATCCGTGCCTGGAGACAGCTTGTAACCCGAAACTCGTAAACCGAAGCTAATTTCCCCATAAGAAATAATCGGAAGTGAATTAATCTGTTCCTGACTACCCAAAAACTTCACTTCAAACTAAACTTTATACCTAATTCATTTAAAGGCTCAAAGTCTAGTTCTGGCACACACATTCAGGCCAAAATTTTCTCCAGCCAGAGATCAGGATTCTTTGAGTCACTTCTTGCCAGGCTTTGTCAATGAGTTTTAAAGCACTACAAATGTTAAAATGGTCCTTCCAGAACTCTTTGAGGGTGAGCTTTGTGGGTTCAGTCATTTTAAAACATTTCTGAAAAGTGCCCTTTCATAAAATTTCTTAAAATTCGCTATGATTTTCTGGTCCATAGCCTGAATTAGAGGAGTGGTGTTAGGAGGAAGGAACTTTACTGTGAGAAAATTACTGTATCTGTGCAACAATTCATCTTCCAAGCCTGGAGGATGAGCAGCAGCATTGTCGAGGAGAAGCAGGGCCTTGAGTGGCAAACTTTTCTCCTGCAGATATTTTTGTATAGCAGGGCACACCACATCATTCACCCACTCCGAAAAAAAAATCCTAGTCATCCATGCCTTATTAGCCGTCCACATCACACACATTTGGTTTTTCTGCACACCATACTTTTTGAAAACTCTTGGATTTTCAGAATGATACACAAGCAAGGGTTTAATTTTCAAATCTGCACTCGTTCCAGGGGTTTTCTTTACAAGGTCTTTGTGCAATATCCTGGTTTTCTCACAAATGATGGCCTCTGAAACCAACCTGTTCTCGCACTTGTTTATAGTCAATATTTGGCTTATTATTAAGTGCATATGTGACATACTAATTTATTGTGAATATTTGAGTTTACCTTGAAAAGCTGAATAGAAAACACCAACCTAACCTAACCTTAGTATGTTAAGATAAGCAACTTATTGCTTCTTAATTACAATAAATACTTATACCTATACTGATATTACAGTTTTATATAAATAATAAAACAAAATTAAAATGTTTAAATAAATTTTAAAGTAACTCAGGATATTGTCAAATTTTGTATAAAATCTCTATTGTTTAATAAAACTGAAAAAGAAATTCCTAATATTAAAACTGGTGTATAGCCAATCCATAGAAAGAGTTTATACCTTGAAAACAAAATATAACTTGGAATATACCACATATGTACTTATTAATAAGCCAAATATTGACAATAAGCATTGTCATATATGTACTGTCTTGTGTGAGAGCAGGTTGCTGAAACACTATCACCCGCTAACTCCTTGTTGTGTATCCAAATTAATAACAACTTTTCCACATCCTCAAGTATTTGTGGTCTTTGTTTCATGATTGTTGATATGCCTTTTTCCACTTTAGCACTCATAATGTCCTTTTTCTTGGCAAGTATAGTGCATATCGTTGACGTGGATTTGTTGTACTGCCTAGCTAGTTCAACAACACGAGTACCATTTTCATGCTTCCGAATGATCTCTTGTTTTTCCTCTATTGTCATCCTCACATGTGATTTCTTGCCTTGAACCTTACTACTGGCTTTCTAGGGACCCATGGCGAGATATATAATAACAATTTTTATGCTCAAATGGCCAAAAATCTGACAAAAAACAGTGAATTCTTGTGAAGAATTTAGGCGGGAGAGTCACTAGGCACGAGGCACTTGTAAACTGAGGCGCGATCGCCATGCCACCACACGCTAGGTCGGCCCGTACACGTATCAACACGCTCGTAACCCGATGCAAATTTTCCGACCAAATCGAGCTCGTAACCTGAAAAGCTCATAAACCGGGATGCTCGTAACCCAGGGTTCCACTGTAGATGTAATAGAACCCATAAGCATCTGGGTTTTATTACTCAATCTGTGCAAACACTCCATACAAATAAAAGGCCCCAGTCTATGGAACTCACTCCCTGATGAATTAAACAAATTGTCCAACCTATGCCTTATTCAAAAGTAAAACCAAAAAGTACCTAATTTCACCCTCATAGTTTCCTACCATGTGTTTCAAATTCACACTGTATCTTGTGCTACCCACTCCCCCAATATTAGTATTTAACCCCTTAACTGTGCGGCCTCCAAATATGACCCCCCCCCTCCCAGTGCGCAGGAAATAAAATCTCTGGAAAAAATTCTTTTCTGTTTTTAGTGTCAAAAACTCTTCCCTGAGTTAGGGTATAGTAACAGAAGGTCGAAATTGTAAGTACAGTGGAACCTCTATTAACGAGTTTTTCCAGTAACGAGCAAGCCACTCGCAGCAAATTTGTCTCTATTGACGAGCTCGCCTCTATTAACGAGTGAAACCACATGGCACTTCCTAGCGTCTCGCGGGTTCTCGCAAATTCTCGGACGCCTCCGACACCAGTGTTGTTGTTGTATCTCACATGACAAGCATCCCTCTGGATTTATTTGAGCTTTTCTTTGGGTTTTTAGTGGTTTTGCGACTACAATTTGTAACACACGATGTCTCCAAAGAAGCTGCTTGCTAAAGATAGTGTTGTCAAGAGGAAGAAAGACACAATTACTGTGGATTTAAAGAAGGAAATTATAGCAAAGCATGAGTGTGGTGTCTGTGTGATTGATCTCATAAGGAAGTATGGCAGGTCCTCATCAACAATTTACACCATTAGTAAGGGAATGAGGAGGTAAGGGAGGATGCTGCCTCTTCCACTGAGATCAGGGAAGTGTTTGGAATGTTTGAAAAGGTGAACGCATTCTTGGAAAAGCTGCCCTGATAAAGCAGTGACAACCCGGTGTGTGAAAATGTTTAATTAATTTATCACTTTGTGATAACACTTTATGAAAGTGTTATCACTTTCGCAGGTATATGTCGCTTGAACGTAACACACTTTTTTTTCTCTTGAATGCACCCAAACACCGCGCTCAAGCGTCATTTGAGCAAATATTTCTATAAAATCCAATTCTTATCCGATCGACTTGGGGATTGTATACATGTTTGCCATGTGCAGGCGATGAGTCACAATAACGTGGCTGAAGTATGTTGACCAGACCACACACTAGAAGTTGAAGGGACGACGACGTTTCGGTCCATCCTGGACCATTCTCAAGTCGATTGGGAATCAACTTGAGAATGGTCCAGGACGGACCGAAACGTCGTTGTCCCTTCAACTTCTAGTGTGTGGTCTGGTCAACATGTTTGCCATGAAATTTCCGTTTTCTTTAATAACCACATTTCCTATTTGAGAAAACGGCATTGTATTGTATCTTCGTGGTAAGACTATTATATTGTTGACACAACGAGTGTAATCAACGTAGTTTTTTATTTGGTGCTGGTCTAATGCATCCTTGTGTGACATTTGAAATGAAATTTGGGTGAAATTCCCAAGAAGAGAGAGTCCGCCTGACTCAGAGGTGGATTCTCCTTCCACACCATAACCCCTCTCATCCTTCCCACCTCCCCATCGTCTCCCTCAAGCCAGCAACTACTCTTCATAAGGTAAAGTAAATATTAAAACACTACAACAAAACATTTATATTTACATGTGCAATATTATATTTACATAAAAAAAGTCATACAAGTATGGATGTTTTTGGGAGTGGAACGGATTAAATTTATTTCCTTTATTTTAAATGGGGAAATTTGTTTCCAAAGACGAGTTTTCCAGGTAACGAGCTCGGTGCCAGAACGGATTAAACTCGTTAATAGAGGTTCCACTGTACTTTAGCTGTTATGGGGTCCGTAAGTTCGTGCATGACGTCATCATCACCCGTGGCATACGCCCCCGGGGCCTGTAGGGCGCTCTGAGCAGGATGCGCGAGTTACCGCGAATATATTTTTGTTAATTTTCTGCGCACAGTTCCAAATACATTTTATATGCTTTTACGTGCCAATCCTATGTATAATGAACATATACACTATATTATTGCAGTAGAACATCTGTACTGTCTGAAGACACTGTGTTACGTGCATGACACATGTGTTCACATATCCAGCACATATTTCCATTGTATTCTGCTAATTTATGTATATATACAGTCTATTTACACACTATACACTATCACACACTATATACATTCACCATGAACACACTCAGAACTCCACGAGTTCTTTTGGAGTTCCACTCCACGTGAGAACTCACGAGTCCACGAGTTCGAGATATTTTGAAAAAAGGTGACACCCCTAGGGTCAACACTGCAGCAGAGGAGCTCCAGCATATTTCAACAATCCTAAGTATTGTAGTACAGGTTGATGGTAGTGAGTGGTGTCCCAGAGAACATAAAGGTATAGTGCTCTTGAAAAATAGGTGAGATAACAGGAAAGTGCTAAGGGAAGTGAAAAATTCGGATGAGAAAAAGTTGCCCTAGTGTTTACAGTGCAGAGAAGAACATTCAAGATGGCCACTGGCAAGGGGAAAAACAAAACAGAGCTTGATTTTGAGGGATTCAATGAAGAAAGCATTGATATTAGCAGTCTACATAACAAGTTGGTAAATTTAGATACTATAGTGAACTCTCGTGTAGAAATAATTAGTAAATTGAAAGAAAGTAATGACCATTTGAATAGCAAAGTTTTATGTCTTGAGGGTTTAGTGAAAGACTTGCGCAAGGATAAGAATCAATTGGAAACAAATTGCAAAGCCATGGAAGAAGAAAATAAACTCTTAAAAATAGCTTTGGAAGAAGTTAAAGTAAATTTAAACATAAATGACTACAATAGGTTAGGCAAGGAAATTCAACAGGAGAAACAGCTTTTGTCAGCACAGATGGAGGAAGTTACACAGGGAATAGAACAGTGCAATAAAGATATGCAACTCACTTATGCACAAGTGGCCAAGGAGAAGGAAAAAAGTAGAAGAAGCAGTAAAGGAAGTCAAACACTGCAGCAACCAAGATAAAACAAACATTAGGCTGGAAGTGAGAAAAGAATTGGCATCTAACCCGAAGTTGGTGCAAAACACAGTTGATCGGAGTAAGTCCCTGATCATTTTTGGCTGCAAAGAAAAGGCGATAACATCTAGGTCAGAAAGAGCTGTAGAAGAAGCTAAAGTAGTAGATAAAATTGTTGGCCTCGTGGAAGGTCTTACAACCATAGAGAATGTGTGCGACTACAGGAGAATAGGCAGGTACGTAAAAGGGAAAAATCGACCTTTGAGGATCACCCTAAACGATGCCAAACAGATGGAAGAAGTACTAAGGAATGCTAGAAAATTGCAAAGTGATGAGGATGGGAAAGGGTGGTCGTTAAGACGAGATCTTTCAAAAGAAGATAGAGAGAAGCTGAAACTGAACCTCGCCGAGGCAAAACATTTAAATGAGAGCAGGAATGAAGAAGAAATAAATTCTTTTTTCTACAAAGTGATAGGGGTAGGCAAACCAGTAAAGTGGTACATAAAGGCAAACCAACAAAATCAATAGAGAGAGGGGGAGTGAAGAATAAGGAGAGGGGGAACAAGTTCCTGAAGATTGCATACACCAACATAGATGGAGTGAGATCGAAGATACTGGAGTTAAGTGATGTAATACAGCTGCAGACACCAGACATTGTTGCACTCACGGAGACTAAACTTGAAGATGTAATTTTAAATGAGGTCATATTCCCAAGGAGCTACTCAATTTGGAGACGGGACAGAAAAATTAGGAAAGGCGGTGGTGTTGCTGTGCTGGTAAAAGAACACCTAAAGGTGAAGGAAATAATGACTGCCAATCCACAAGAAGTTGACATAATAGCACTAGAGATCTGCCATGAGGATGATAAACTAATGATAATAAATGCATATAGTCCACCACCAAGCAGCACATGGTCAGAGGAGGAGCTAGATAGTAAACGTGAAGGTCTTATAACAATAATGAGAGAGATTATAGCGAGAGCGGATAACGATAGATCACGACTGTTGATAGTCGGTGACTTCAACTTGAAATCCATAGACTGGGAAGCATATGAAGCTAAAACAGAAGATTTTTGGACCTGTAAATTTGTAGACCTCATCCTGGAAACATTCTTGTATCAACATGTTAAACAAGCTACGAGGATGAGGGAAGGGGATGTTCCCTCCATGCTAGATTTGATATTTACCAGGAAGGAGGAAGAGATATTTGACATTCAGTACCTTCCTCCCTTGGGTAAAAGTGACCATGTCTTTTTGGGAATAAAGTATGCAATGCGTTATAAGCTGGAAGAAAATAAGGAGGTTGAAGCAGTTGAAAAACCAGACTTCAGGAGAGGACATTATGGTGACCTTAGAAATTTTTTTAGTGAGTATAATTGGGCAGACTTGATGCTAGGCAAGGAAGTGAATGAGATGTATGTCAAGTTTTGTGAAATATATGATAAAGGCACAAAAAAATTTATACCAAAACAGAGATGCAGAACTAGGAAACAGGATTGGTTCAATAGAAATTGCGAGAGGGCTAGAGACCAAAAGACACAAAAATGGAATCAATACAGGAAGAGGCCGAACCCCCAAACATACCAGCGATACAAAGATGCGAGAAACAACTACACGGCAGTGAGGAGAGAGGCAGAAAGAAATTTTGAAAAAGGTATTGCAGACAAATGTAAAACAGAACCAGGTCTATTCTATAAATTCATAAACAACAAATTGCAGGTAAAGGATAATATTCAGAGGTTGAAAATGGGAAATAGATTCACGGAAGATGAAAAGGAAATGTGTGAAACACTAAACGAAAAGTTCCAAAGTGTGTTTGTACAAAATGAAATCTTTAGGGAACCAGATACAATAAGAATTCCAGAGAACAACATAGAGCACATAGAGGTGACTAGAGACGAAGTGGAAAAAAATGCTCAGGAGCTCGGTAAGAACAAAGCAGCTTGACCCAGATGGCGTTTCACCATGGGTTCTGAGAGAATGTGCATCTGAGCTCAGCATTCCACTTCACCTGATCTTTCAGGCATCCCTGTGTACAGGAATCGTAGCAGACGTGTGGAAACAGGCTAACATAGTTCTAATCTACAAAATTGGCAGCAGGGAAGACCCCCTCAATTATAGACCTGTATCATTGACAAGTGTAATAGTGAAAGTATTGGAAAAACTAATCAAAACTAAATGGGTAGAACACCTAGAGAGAAATGATATAATATCAGACAGACAGTATGGTTTTCGAATCTGGAAGGATCCTGTGTATCGAATTTACTCAGTTTCTATGATCGAGCCACAGAGATATTACAGGAAAGAGATGGTTGGGTTGACTGCATCTATCTGGACCTAAAAAAGGCTTTCGACAGAGTTCCACATAAGAGGTTGTTCTGGAAACTGGAAAATATTGGAGGGGTGACAGGTAAGCTTCTATCATGGATGAAAAATTTTCTGACTGATAGAAAAATGAGGGCAGTAATCAGAGGCAATGTATCGGAATGGAGAAATGTCACAAGTGGAGTACCACAGGGTTCAGTTCTTGCACCAGTGATGTTTATTGTGTACATAAATGATCTACCAGTTGGTATACAGAATTATATGAACATGTTTGCTGATGATGCTAAGATAATAGGAAGGATAAGAAATTTAGATGATTGTCATGCCCGTCAAGAAGGCCTGGACAAAATAAGTAGATGGAGCACCACTTGGCAAATGGAATTTAATGTTAATAAATGTCATGTTATGGAATGTGGAATAGGAGAACATAGACCCCACACAACCTATATATTATGTGAGAAATCTTTAAAGAATTCTGATAAAGAAAGAGATCTAGGGGTGGTTCTAGATAGAAAACTATCACCTGAGGACCACATAAAGAATATTGTGCAAGGAGCCTATGCAATGCTTTCTAACTTCAGAATTGCATTTAAATACATGGATGGCGATATACTAAAGAAATTGTTCATGACTTTTGTTAGGCCAAAGCTAGAATATGCAGCTGTTGTGTGGTGCCCATATCTTAAGAAGCACATCAACAAACTGGAAAAGGTGCAAAGACATGCTACTAAGTGGCTCCCAGAACTGAAGGGTAAGAGCTACGAGGAGAGGTTAGAAGCATTAAACATGCCAAAACTAGAAGACAGAAGAAAAAGAGGTGATATGATTACTACATACAAAATAGTAACAGGAATTGATAAAATCGACAGGGAAGATTTCCTGAGACCTGGCACTTCAAGAACAAGAGGTCATAGATTTAAACTAGCTAAACACAGATGCCGAAGAAATATAATAAAATTCACCTTCGCAAATAGAGTGGTAGACGGTTGGAACAAGTTAAGTGAGAAGGTGGTTGAGGCCAAGACCGTCAGTAGTTTCAAAGCGTTATATGACAAAGAGTGCTGGGAAGACGGGACACCACGAGCGTAGCTCTCATCCTGTAACTACACTTAGGTAATTACACTTAGGTAATTACGAGTGTCAGCTGCCACATCCTCTCTCCTCCAACATCCAGTATCTCCCTCACTCCTCCAACATCTTACTCGCCAACATTGCTCCTCCAACCATACTGTTATTGTTTGTATTACACTATTTACACATGTTATGTATACCTATCTACATGTTTTATTCACCAGAACTATGCAAGTAAGACGGTACTGTGTCTAAACTTTACAGTGGCCACCATACACTGCATGAGAAATCTCACAGCAGCCAGCAGACGATGCTACGATTACGTCACCTCCCTCACCAAAATAGCTTCTCCCAACATACTCCTGTTGCTGTTACTACACTATATACACACATTGTATATACCCATGTACAATGTGTTCACCATAGCGAAACCACCAAGATAGTATGGTGAGCAAGACAAGAGTGGCTGCCACACGGTGAGGCTACCTCGATTCTCTCCCTCGCTCCCTCACCACAATTACTCCTCCCACAATATTATGCACAGTGCTTAATATCACCACAATCCTGCTGTTATCACAATACTGGTCACTAAATCCTGTAAATACATAATTGACCACAAGTTTATTTTGTAAAGGAAGCTAAAAAGTCATTTGAAGATTCCTAGATGGATGAACTAATGCTGTGGTGCTGTGTCTAGCACTGTGAACATTGTGAACAGCATTGAATCACTAATATTTGAACATTGTACACAGTCATTATCACACTCAGGCTCTTCTGTAATACTATCATGGCTAAATAATGCAAGTTACATATATATTTTGACATTATTAGGCGATGCTGTGGTCACAAGCTGAACAGCAGTGCTATGGGCTCATGCTGCGAGCGCCGGCCTTGGTTGCTCACTCACTACTGAGGCTCTCACACCCGGGAATGTGGACCACGATTTTTTTTAAAGATGGCTTCTGTTTACAAGAGCTTTACTGAGGAAGCTGATGTGAACCCCATGTAGCCGCGGGAGTTTTGAATGGAATGTGAAAAATACAAATACCCGGAGGGCGCGTAGCGCACCCCAGACATGGGCCTGCAGGCGCGTTGCGCAGTTAAATGGTTAAAACATGTATCTTCATGTGTAATCACCACTGTCATTTTATATTGTAGTTATTTGTTGATCTAAAATTTTGCTACAATGTACCTGCCCTAAATGCTATGCATGTTAGTGACTTTGTAAGAATGTTAAATCACCAATATTATGTACTCATACAAACCCATTATACCTTCTTGTAAATTTTTAGTTATAAATAATTTATAACTTAAATATTCAAGGAATTTATAAATAAATAAGTGTGGGTGGGAATGGAAAAGGTTGCAGAGGCCCATAATGGGCTCAGGGACTGAACCCAAAAATTTATTTACTTAAGCAAATTAGTCTTGATAGCTGGTTGCAAAATTTGTTATATTTAATGTCACATCAACAATTACTGGGGTAGAGAACCGACCACAAGTTCAGTCTCCAAACTAAGTAATATAACATATGTGGTGAGCTAGTTTTATAATTTGTATAATTATCCAGCACACCACTCCCCATTCAGTGGACACCTGTGGAAAGGTTTCATTCACCCACATTTACTACCTGCAGTTAGCAAACTGGGTATATTTGGTTAAAGTTTCTGGTAGATTGCAAGTACTGAAGGAAGTGACCTCAGACTCCATAGTGTTGGAATTTAAAGTTTTTGTGGTTAATTTACCTGGATTTACCTCAGGGCCACTAACACACTATTGACCTTGACAAGGATACGAAGCCAGTGGCTTGACAAAAGTCCCCCCATTTGCCCTGATGATTTTTTCCAGTTGGATTTTAAAATTTAACAGTTTTGGTATTTACTGCATCGGCGGGTAGGCCGCTCCATGGGTTTATAACCTTGTGGGTGAAAACCATGTCCTTTTTTCAGTCTTACATTATGGATTGAGCATGAAACCAATGCTCCTTGTTGGTGTTACATCTGACTTTTTGAAAAAATTGTCCAGATCAACATATTTCAGATTGTTCAGTATTTTAAGTTTCAGTGAGATATGCCTTATCATGCCTGGTTTGCAGTGTTGTTAGCCCTATGGCCCTCAACCGTTCGTGGTACAAGAGTTGAGTCTGGAATGATTTTTGTTGTTCAGTGCTTGCACTGTCTCCACAGCAGCTATGTCAAAGATTAAACAAACCCTGGCTCACAAGTGGCATCCTGAAAGTAATCAAGAAACATGAATATGAAAAAAAACTTAGGATTGGCCTAGTTATAAAAGTAATTAAGATGTACAGTGGGGCCTCGATTTACGATGGTAATCCATTCCGAGAGACGTATCGTAAGTCGAAACGATTTTTCCCATAAGAAATAAAGGGAATTGAATTAATCCGTTCCCCCTCCCTCCAAAATATTAACTTACAAATACATTTTATACTGAATACAATTCTTTTCTCTAACTATAATACAGTACATATGTTTACCTTACCTTTATGGAGGACTCTTGATGGCGTATGGAAGATGGTGATGAGGGGGGAGGAGAGTTGTTACTGTTTGGAAGGGGAAGTCCCCTTCCATTATAACATCAGGCAGAGATGACTTTTCTGGGATACATTCTCTGGCATGTTTTGCCTGCATACCACTAGGACCTGCTTGTGGCTCACTGCTTGTTTGTCTTACTAAGAATCTGTCTAAAGACACTTGTTTTTCCCTACATTTTTAACATTTGTCTGTAGTAAGACATCACACTGTCATTTAAAGGTCAATGCAATGGCCTGCTACTGCTTTATCTGGGTAAGTTTTTTCAACAAAACTTTGCAGTTCTTCCCATACTACACACATTTTCTTAACGAGGAAGGGACATCCTCTGCTGCCTCTACTCACAACTATTTTCTTAGGTTGAACCTTACTACTGACTTTCTTGGGACCCATGGCGTGATATATAATTATCAGTTTTATGTTCAAAAAGCAAAAAATCGGCACAAAAATGGAATTACTTATAAGCGTCATCGTCACTAAGCAGGCAGCTCTAGTAAACTGAGACAGGTCGGCCCGCGTGACTGGGAACCACGCACTCGGTCAACCTAATCGTGTACCAACAAATATCGTTAGCCAACAACACTATTGTAAGTCAAGTCACATTTTTCGATAAAATTTACACCTGTAACTCTAAGTTATTTTAACACTATCGCCCGCCCCATGAGAGCGCCACAGACTTTGACATCATGGGGCTAATGGTGCAGGCGAGCATGCAGCGATGCCTAAATGTGTATACAGTACAACCTCGATTCAACGTACCCCGATTCAACGAATCTCCGGCTAGTTTGCACACTTTTCAGGCCGAATTTACTCGCCCGGTTCGACGAACAATGGTTCGCCGAAGCGGGGATGTTCGGATTTGCTTACGATGTCCAGGCAGAGTTCACAGACTGGTGGAAAACTTTCCCATTCTATCACAGATTACAATTAATAATTCTCTCATATGACAAGTGGATCACACAAGTGGACTACACAAGTGGACCACACATGTGGACCACACATGTGGACCATACATGTGGACCACAAGTGGTCCACAAGCTTACGATTTTGGGACAGAGTTCACAGAGTTGTAGAAAACTTTCTCATTCTATCACAGATTACAATTAATAATTCCTTCATAAGACAAGTTGGATCACACAAGTGAACCATATGAACCAAACACCAGCCAGAATGGTCCACACAAACACCAGCCAGAATGGTCCACACAAACACCAGCCAGAATGGTCCACACAAACACCAGCCAGAATGGTCCACACAAACACCAGCCAGAATGGTCCACACAAACACCAGCCAGAATGGTCCACACAAACACCAGCCAGAATGGTCCACACAAACACCAGCCAGAGTGATCCACACAAGTGAACAACTGAGTTTCCTTGATTTTCGTTCACTGATTTGGGGCACACATATCTTTGTACATTAATTTAAAGGATGAAGCGTGATTACCTTGCTACATGTGGTAAAATCTCCTTATAGACATTTTCTGTGATGAAACAAGATGAGTGAGGGTGGACAGATAAGAGAATACTGTACTGTAAACCTTACTTTACAGTGAGGTTTCACTCACTTTCGTCTGTGTGTCGTCATAGTTCAGTGACCCATGACTTTTGAAAGTTTCATATTAATAAATAATTTCTAAAACCAGTGTTTTAATAGCTTTTTATTATCCTAATTAAACTAAACTAAATAAAACCAAAAATATACTGTATTATGATAGACATCTGCTATTTGAGAAATTACTGTATGTTATTGGAACAACTCCAGCATGAGTGGACGGGTCTAATTCCTGTACACAGCACCATGCTTGTTTCATCCTTCCCTCCCTCTCTCCCTCCCTCCCTCCCTCCCTCCCTCCCTCCCTCCCTCTCTCCATCACTCCCTCCCTCTCTCCATCCCTCCCTCCCTCTCTCCATCCCTCCCTCTTTCCAGCCCTCCCTCTCTCCAGCCCTCCCTCCCTCCCTGTCTCCAGCCCTCCCTCCCTGTCTCCAGCCCTCCCTCTCTCTTTCTCCATCCCTCCCTCCCCTCTCTCCAGCCCACCCTCCCCTCTCTCCAGCCCACCCTCCCTTTCTCCCGCCCTCCCTTCCTCCCTCTCTCTCCATCCCCCCCTCCCTCCCTCCCTCCCTCCCTCCCTCGCTCTCTCCCTCCCTCCCTCGCTCTCCTCCCTCTCTCCATCCATCCATCCTTCCCTCCCTCTCCTCCATCCATCCTTCCCTCCCTCTCTCCATCCATCCTTCCCTCCCTCTCTCCATCCATCCCTTCCCTCCCTCTCCTCCCTCCCTCCCTCCCTCCCTCCCTCCTCTCCCTCCCTCCCTCCCTCTCCCCCTCCCTCTCTCCATCCACCCTTCCCTCCCTCTCCCCTTTCTCCCTCCATCCATCCAGAATTGAAGAAACAAACCAAGTTAAAAAAAAGTTAACTGGGTCAACGAGTTAGGGTTATCAGTGAGGTGGTCCCTTCACCACCACCGACACACCTCCCCCACCCCACCCCTACAGCCCATACACACACACACACACACACACACACACACACTGCTCAACTCAAGCTCCATACCTCCCTCAAATCATCCATCCTTCCATCCTTCAATCAGTCCATCTCCATTCTCTCCCTCCCTGCCTCCCTCCCAGCCTCCCTTCCAGCCTCTGCCTGCCTGCCTGTCTCCCTCCCTGGCTCCCTCCGAGCCTCTGCCTGCCTCCCTCCCTGGCTCCCTCCCAGCCTCTGCCTGCCTCCCTCCCAGCCTCCATCCCAGCCTCCATCCCTGGCTCCCTCCCAGCCTCTGCCTGCCTGCCTCCCTCCCTGCCTCCCTCCCAGCCTCTGCCTGCCTGCCTCCCTCCCTGGCTCCCTCCCAGCCTCTGTCTGCCTGCCTCCCTCCCTGGCTCCCTCCCAGCCTCTGCCTGCCTCCCTCCCTGGCTCCCTCCCAGCCTCTGCCTGCCTCCCTCCCTGGCTCCCTCCCAAGTGCTGCCTGCCTGCCTCCCTCCCAAGCTCTGCCTGCCTGCCTGCCTGCCTGCCTCCCTCCCTCCCTGCCTGCCTGCCTCCCTCCCTCCCCTCCCTGCCTGCCTTCTTCCCTGCCTGCCTTCTTCCCTGCCTGCCTTCTTCCCTGCCTGCCTCCTTCCCTGCCTGCCTCCTTCCCTGCCTGCCTGCCTGCCCATCCACCCACCAGTCAGCCATCACTAACACAATGAGTGCATTTGGAGCCAACATGGTGCACGGATGTTCCTTGATTGTGCAGTCACAGAATGAACGCTCCAGTCTCTTGACAAATCGAAATATAGTGTTAAAATTAAAGTTGCAGTAATTTTAGTGTACAATAGTTTTCATAAACTTTATTGTAGTACTCAACATACAGCAGAACTACTCATCACAGTGTTAACGGCATAATACGGCATAATACACTACAGTATGTATTTGCTGTACAGCATTCACAACTCCATGAGACTTCAAGATGGACTTAACTCCAACAATAAGGTAAATAACAAATGTAACAGTATTTGTTAGTAGAGTAATAATATATAGGTACAGTATATAATATGATAATGCATTTTTATTGTCTACAAGAAAAATAAAGACACTGATGCAAACGCCTCCTGAAGGTCACCTCTTGCAACGAATCCAACGCTCCAACGAACTGGGGTCGGTCCCATATAGTACGTTGAATTGAGGTTGTACTGTACTCGTTTCAGTTTTCCCACCTTCATTCTCGTGCTACGTCGTTCGTTTTGGTATCATTGTGTTCCCAATTAAATTCCCTGCAGATGTATATGCATATAATGTCCAAAAGACTCCTCGCAGCAAAGCCTAAAATTTCATGTGAACGAGCACCAATTTGCACGCCACAACTTAATGTATATACTCGTTCAGTTTGATAACATAAATTTTCATGTTATATCGCTCGTTTTGGTATCAAATTGTTCGCAATATAAAGCCACGCATTTAATAATTAGTCTCATAATAATAGAGCAATAACTGGAATTTTAACAAATATTTTAATTTTGGACTCTCATCATCAAAATTATTTATATCTTTCCAGTGTTCTGACATCAATTTTCATGTTACATCGCTTATTTTGGTATCAAATTGTTCGCAATATAAAGGCGCGCATTTTAAAACTAGTCCCATAATAATAGCACAATAAATAGAATTTTAACAAATATTTTAAAATTTAAAATTTTGACCCAAAAAGTATTTATAATCCTTCAAGTGTTCTGACATCAAGTTTCGTGTTACATCTTTCATTTTGGTATCAAATTGTGTGCATTCTAAAGGCGCTTATTTTGAAACTATCCCGAGGTCAATCGGATAAAAAATGAATTTTATACAAATATTTTTGTAGTGGACGCGAATCCTGTCCTCGGCTAGGACTCAAGAGAAAAAAAATGGACATGATTTGTGTCCAAAGAGAGCGATACTGTTAAGTTGCGGCAATTGTAAGTCGAGGTGCCACTGTACTCATCAATGCTTACCAGTATAATAAGAGCAAAAATTTCTTATTATGAGAGTAGATTCAATGAAGCAAAAGGCAACATGGAAAGTCATATCTAACATCCTAGGATCTAAACAACAATCACATAACCAGATTAAACTCTCCAAGAATGGTTATTCATCTGTAACAGATTTAGAAACAGCAACTTGAATTTAATAGCCTCTTTTCATCGATTGGTGCTAACCTTGCCAGAAAAATCCCACAGACTCAGGCACATGTTACCATGTATCTTTCAGATAGCTATCCAAACTACCTTCTCCTTTTGCCAGTCAGCTCGACAGATGTTGTGTCCATCATTCACTCAATAAAAAAAACAAGGCTGGGAGCATTAGTGATATCATACCATCTATAGTATACAAGAGTACCTTCCATGCCCTTGCATCACTTATAGCTCTGCTGTTCAACAAATCTTTAAAAGCGTCATACCTTCCCTGATATCCTTAATAGGGCACGAGTAATGCCAGTTCATAGAGGAGGCAATCAGACAGACATAAACAATTACAGACCAATATCAAATCTACCTATATTATCAAAAATATTGGACAAATTATTTACAAACAGCTCTACTTCTACCTTGTAAAATTCAACATACTAAGTCCCTGTCAGTTGGCTTCCGCTCCCAAAAGAGTACCAACGATGCAATTATTAGTCTGCTTGATATAATCTACTCAGCCCTTGACAAAAATGAGTGTCTGATTGGACTCTTCATTGACCTGAGAAAGGCCTTTGATGCTGTTAACCATAACTACCTCTTACTTAAACTCCACCATTATGGAATCCGAGGCCTTGCCCTGAACTATATTCGATTCTGTCTTGGTGACAGACACCAATGTGTAGCCATCAATGATACAACCTCTCCCACTCTACCATTAACCGTAGGAGTGCCACAGGGCAGCATCCTAGGACCTCTCCTATTTCTTATATACATCAATGATCTGCCTAATGTCTCTAACATTCTTAAAATTATATTATTTGCTGACGATACTACCCTGATATACTCAGACCCCAACCCACACACATTAAATAATGTTGTAAATAATGAATGATAAAAAGTCCACTTATGGATGTCAAAAAAACAAACTCAAACTAAACATAGAAAATACCTACTATATCTTATTTGGAAGCAAATCAACAATCGCAATTCAGCTTCAGATAGACAATGTTAACATCAAAAATAAAAATGATGGAAAGTTCCTTGGTCTATACTTAGACAAGATACTCAACTTCAGCACCCACATACAACACATAACCAAGAAAGTCTCAAAAACAGTTAGTATACTCTCTAAAATCAGATACAGTGGTACCTCGAATAATGATTGCCTCAAATGGCGAGCATTTTGGGTAGCGACCGGCCCATCGCTGACAATTTGTCTCGTATGGCAAACGCTCGTTTGAATAACGACACCACATGGTGGGGTTGCGCTGATTCTTGCACATTCTCGGACACCTCCGACAATGCAAATAAATTATGTTGTTTTTGTTTAAAGATGTTAATGATACTGGGATATAAAGGGATGACTGCTGAGATGTTGCAAAGTATTGTCTTTTTTGTAGGAAAAAGAAATGAAATTGTTTGAAATACAACAAATGTCAGAAAGGTTCGTTCAGTGTTCGTCAGGTAGGTTGCTCCATGTTTCTTAAGAGGGCGTTATTCACAAAATATGCAAAAAATTAAAACTCGTTCAATTTCAATCAAACTTTTTTGACAAGTTGTATATGAAAAGGGTTTCATTTGGTCAAGTCTCAGCATCGTAGCATAAATAGGAAGGATGAAAAAAAAATATTGAATTATGTGTCAAAAATTTTCAAAAATGGTCAAAAAAGATTATCAAACAAAAATGTCAACTGAAATCATGTCTATGACTCACAGGTATCACAATAGCATATATTAAAAACAAATTATAATTAGTTTTATTAACAAAAAATTTAGTTAAAAAAAAAAGTCAAATTTCACTTTTTTTTTTTTTTTTTAATTTTATCTCTCTTTTGTTTATGGGGCGATTTGCATGAAACTTATACACCTGACTGCACGTAAGCCTATCTGTAAGGGTGCCAATTTTGGAGGAAATTGGTTGATGTCAACTTCAGCCACAGAGGGCAACACCTTAGACTTTATTTTTTACTTGAAAGTTTATGTTACTTGAACATGAATATCTTTTTCATTTTTTATGCAATTTACATGAAACTTACACATTATATATAAAGTTTATGTCTCTAAAATCGTTTGCAAATGTTTTTATCTTGAGTTCTTTATTGACTTTATAATAGCAATAAACATGATATATTTGCATAATTTTGGGGGGGAACTTAGACTATTTGTATTAGGAAAACTAAAGACGTTTTGGAAAATCTTTTGCTAGAGATCCTTTATTATATGTTAATGTGTCAGAAAAGTGTCATAGAATGATTATATCTGAAAGGTGTGGTTGTAAATTTACACTTGAGAATGTGTAAAATTCGTTGAAAAAAATAAAAAAATTAAAAATCTCCCTTACTATTTAGGCTACAGTGCTGAAACTTCGAACAATTGTAGCCCTTTTCATATACAACTAGTCAAAAATAATGGTTGACACTAAACAACAACTTTAATATACCCGAATAACGCCCCTTTATCCCTTAACATGCTCGGGGTCTAATATCCTGCTATCCACACAGGCGCATGTCATTTTGAAAAAAAAACAAATTTTTTTTTTTTGCTAATCTGTTAAGTTCTGTTCACTGATCACGGGAAAAATAAAAAAAAAATTCTATTGTACTTACTTTTGTTGCAATAGAGCCGAGAAGCTCGGTGATGACGTCACAATCTGCATGTTCGCTCATGCAGTACACGCCCGGGAGATGTTGCGCGCGGTCCTCAAACAGCCAGAGTTGCCACAAATATATTTTCGCACTATTTATTTACAATGTCTAAGCGCATTTTATCTAATTTTTTTTCACTAATTGTGTTTCAAATACTGTTTGAACATATTTTGTATCAATAATTGTTGCATATTTGAGTATACACAGGCGCACACAAATGTTTTCAATTACGGCAATATAATATGTCATTACAGTCTATTATATTGTATGTTCTGCTTATATTTGTATATATTTACACACACACGCACACGCTATCTGCTTATATGTTTACATATTTACACACTCGCACACGCTATACACACTTTGAAGCACACTTAGAAGATTTCTAGACTGTGGTAGTCATTGAAGCAGTCGACAGCACATAATGGGATACCACACGTTTCACACCATGTTTGCACAAGCTTCCGTTTCTTGTCTCTACGTGTCGTTGTTTTACACACCAAGCAATCACGTTGGGCTATTGCACGCTTCACACCAGGTGGCAAATACTTAAGTTTGTGTGCTAGGAAGCCTTCAGTGTGAGCGAGGCGTGGAGTACCAGCATGCTGCAACAGTGGGTTTATGATGGGCCGCTGAATACCTGGGACATCTTTTGCAAACTTTCCTAATAACTGTATTGCAGCATCAAATACAAAGTCACGGAAAGTGGGCTTACGTCCAGTTCTCACAAGGTACATGTTGAAACAGTTCAGCATGCTCATGTCCACAAGATGGAAGAACACTTTTTTCGTCCACCTACATGTCTTCCGCACACACTCTGCAGTGCCAATCATCATGTCTGATTTATCAATCAACCGCATGTTGATATTATAGTCTAAAACACAGTCTGGCTTATATAGTGGTGCGTTTGTTTTATGGCTCACTTTCCCACTGTTCACCATTGTTCCATCATGAATTGTTGTCAACAAGTTCACCTCTCTTTTGTCTTTCCACCGAACTGACAGAATGTTATCACTTTTCCTTCTCTGACACTCACCAACTGCAATGTCGTTGTCAAACACAGGCATTTCCCTTCGTTGTGGCTTTACTGTACCAACCAATCCGGTTCTATTTTCTAGCAAGAACCGAGCTAGCAAGGGACTTGTATAGTAATTATCTGTGTATAAAATGTGTCCCTTGTTCATCCACGGAGCCATGATGGTCTTCACTACACTCCCCGAGAATCCATGTTCGTCGTTACCGGGAATGTCTACATCACTAGCCGAGTACAGAATCATGTGTAACACGTATCCTGTCTCACAATCACAAAGAACAAAAAATTTCAGGCCAAATCGGTTTCGTTTTGAGGGAATGTACTGTTTGAATGGAACACGTCCCTTGAAAAGTATGAGAGATTCATCAACCACCAGCTTCTGTGCTGGTACGTAAAAATCTCTGAATTTTCCAATAACATCGTTCATGTAGTGCCTCACTCGCCACAGTCTATCATCAGGTGTTCGGTCCTGAACACTTCCAAAATGTAGACACCTGAGGAGTATCTGAAACCTGTCTCGTGACATATATTTCCCGAATAAAGGTGTTGGTATTGTCTTGTCCTTGCTCCAATAGTCATTTATTGCATGTTTGTGACAGTGCTTCATCAACAAACAGAGTGCCAAAAACACATACATTTCCGCCACTGTGGTATTTTTCCAACGCTGCAGTCGTGAAAATTCTGTGATTTCCCTCTCAATCAGGTAAGCAGCATGCAGGTTCGTTTGGTGTACAATGTATTCCATGAGTGGTTCATCATAGAATGCTGTAAAATATTCCATCTCAGCCATGTCCTCACCTTGATTAGGGAAAAGGTTTGTAATCCCTACATCTTTATCGTCAAAGTGAGGAATATTAGGAATAAAATCGTCACCATCACTCCACTCAAGTACACCAGGCGTCCTGCGAGATGCAGAGGAAAGACGGCGAGGAAGCGATGCATACCGGCGACCAGGAGCTGAATACCGTCTGCGAGAAGCACGGCGGCTACGTGCACGTGAGGTGGGTGCACGTGAACACGAGGGTCTTGGTCCCTCATGTGGTGCCATGCGGTGGCGCTTGGCCGGGCGAGATGCTGCTGACGCGACAATTTCTCGCCCAGTTACACCACTGGTACCAGCCACAGGCTCAATAAAACTTTGATCTGAGTCACTAAACCCAGAAAAGGAGTCACCTCCCTCTGACTCGTCACCCTCAAACAGAAAATATCCACAGGAACTGTGAGGTCGTGGTAGAATTGGGGTAGAAAATGGGCGAGGAGGCATGGGAGAGCGTATAGGCCTCGCCATGGCATGGCGGTCATTCTCACTTTCACTGCTGCTGCTACTATCACCCGACAACTGTGTATAATCCTCATCGTTGTCTGAATCGTCAAACACACTTTCTTCACCTTCAGAGAATAATTCGTGGGCTATTTGCTCTGGGGTGAGGGACTGAGTGGTGCGTGCCCGTGAGGCGTTTGACCGTGCGCTCGCCATGGTGACTCTCGCTAAACTGAGGCCTCCCATGCCATCGAATCGTGAGCTGGATTTTTTTTCAAAATGGCCGCTGTTTACTAGAGCCCCTGGGCAGCGTATGGGACCCCCAGCTACACCGCGGGCCATTCAAATCGTGCGCGGTACCCATACACTTCATATGAAGTGAAGCGCAGTTGACTGGTAAAACGATTTACACTTCATATGAAGTGATGCGCACTTTAAGGGTTAAATAAAAAAGAACTGTTGAAAAAATTTGACAAACGGTCAAATGTCATAAAAGTTCGTTCATTGTTTGTCCGGTAGGCTGCAACATTATTGAGACGTAAATGAAAAATACTATTTATTTATTTATTATTTATTTATTTATTTATGCATATACAAGAAGGTACATTGGGAATGTGAAGATACATAATATGGTAATTACAATCTTGTAAAGCCACTAGTACGCGCAGCGTTTCGGGCAGGTCCTTAATCTAAGAAAATTTTAAGTAGGTAAATACTTGCAAAATATATATATATAAAAAATGATAACAGTTACATGGCAAGAAAAAAAAAGATAAGAGAAAATTGTAGTTACAGTATATTAAAGCACATAGGTAGCTAAGATTGATTACAATGACAGCTTGTTTGGTAGTTGACAAAAATTGGTAGGCACAATACAGCATATGGCTAGCACATAAAAGAAGACAGCAATGAACACAATGATAAGGTTGTTTGGGTTAAATACATAAAAATTAGGAGATTGGGTAACACTAGGTACAGAACAAATTTAAAGCTCAGTGTAAGAAACTAAGAAGATGAAATTAGGTACTTTTTGGTTTTGCTTTTAAATAAGGCAAAAGTTTTACAGTTTTTCAATTCACTAGGGAGTGAGTTCCATAGACTAGGTCCCTTAATTTGCATAGAGTGTTTACACAGGTTAAGTTTGACCCTGGGGATATCAAAGAGATATTTATTTCTGGTGTGGTGATAATGGGTCCTATTACATCTGTCCAGGGAGAGTTTCAGAGAATGGTTTGCATTTAAGAACAGGGTTTCGCAAATGTAGTTGACACAAGAGAATGTGTGGAGGGAGTTAATATTTAGCAAGTTTAGGGATTTAAACAAGGGAGCTGAGTGTTGTCTGAAAGCAGAGTTAGTTATTATTCTGATAGCAGATTTTTGCTGGGTGATGATGGGCTTAAGGTGGTTTGCAGTGGTAGACCCCCATGCACAGATACCATAATTAAGATAGGGGTAGATTAGTGCATAATATAGTGAGAGGAGAGCAGAGTTAGGAACATAATATCTGATTTTGGAGAGTATACCAACTGTCTTAGAGACTTTCTTAGTTATGTGTTGAATGTGGGTGCTGAAGTTGAGTCTCTTGTCTAGGAATAGGCCAAGAAACTTGCCATCATTCTTATTACTGATGTTAATGTTGTCTATCTGTAGCTGAATTGCATTTGATGATTTGCTTCCAAATAAGATGTAGTAAGTCTTTTCGATGTTTAATGTTAGTTTGTTCGTTGACATCCATAAGTGGACTTTTTTTAATTCATTATTCACAACATTATTTAGTGTATGTGGGTTGAGGTCTGAATAGATAAGGGTAGTATCGTCAGCAAACAATATAGGTTTGAGAATATTAGAGACATTAGGGAGATCGTTTATATATATAAGAAATAGAAGAGGTCCTAAGATACTGCCCTGTGGCACTCCAACGGTAATTGGTAGAGTGGAAGAAGTTGTATAATTGATGGTTACATATTGGTGTCTGTCACTAAGATAGGATCGGATGTAGTCAAGGGCAAGGCCTCGGGTTCCATAATGCTGGAGTTTAAGTAAGAGGTAGTTGTGATTAACAGTATCAAAGGCTTTTCTTAAATCAATGAAGAGTCCAATCGGAAACTCATTTTTGTCAAGGGCTGAGTAGATTACGTCAAGGAGACTAATGATTGCATTGTTGGTGCTCTTTTGGGACCGGAAGCCAAACTGGCAGGGGCTGAGTATGTCGAATTTTACGAGGTAGGAATAGAGCTGTATGTAAATAATTTTTTTTCAAATATTTTTGATAGAATGGGTAGATTTGATATTGGTCTATAATTGTTTATGTCCGCCGAGTTGCCTCCTTTATGGACTGGCGTTACTCTTGCTTTTTTGAGGATATCAGGGAAGATGTAACACACTATAGATTTGTTAAACAGTAGGGCTATGGGTGGGGCAAGGGCATGGGAGGCGCTCTTGTATACAATGGACGGAATTTCACTGGTGTTCCCTGCCTTGGTTTTTAGTGTGTGTATGATGGACACATCTGCCGGGCTGATTGGTGAAAGGAGAAGATAGTTTGGATAGCTGCCTGAGAGATATGTGTTAATATGTGTCTGAGTCTGTGGGATTTTACTGGCAAGATTAGCACCAACCGATGAAAAGAAACTATTAAATTCATTTGCCATTTCTAAATCAGTTGACGGTATATCCCCATCCTTGTAGAGTTTTATTTGGTTATGTGAGTGTTGTTTAGTTCCTAGGATACTAGAGATTGTTTTCCAAGTGCTTTTCATGTTGCCTTTTGCTTCATTGAATCTATTCACATAATATGCAAGTTTTGCCTTTCTTATGATACTGGTAAGCATTGATGAGTACCTTTTAGCTACTTCCTTTGAAACTAGGCCAATCCTAAGGGTCTTTTCATATTCATGTTTCTTGTTGATTGAGTTGAGAATGCCACTTGTGAGCCATGGATTGTTTAATCTTTTGTCAGTTACTTGCTTGGTAAGAAGGGGACAATGAAGGTTGTAGAGGCTTAGAGTTTTGGAGAGGAAGAGGTTAGCTAATGAATTTATATCCTGGGTATTATTGAATTCAGAATCCCAGTTAATATTGTGAAGTGCATCTGTAAGATTGCCTAAAGCTGATTCACTGTGTAGCCTAAATGAAAGTTTCTTGCTTTTGGTGGTGTTATGTCCATGTTCGCTATGAGAAAGGTAGGATAGTGGTCAGTTGTTCTGTCGTAGATTATACCAGATACAAGGGGAGCTGTTATGTTTGTCCATATGTGGTCCAAGGTAGTGGCTGATGTTTGAGTGACTTGGGTAGGTTTGGTGATTGTGGGGATTAGCATACAGGAGTTCATGCTGTTAAGGAAATAGTCAACTTGAGAGCAATTTTGTTGACCCAGGTCAATATTAAAGTCTCCTCCCAGAATGATCCCACTCCTCCCCAGAATACAAAACAAATGAAACACATTTGAAACAAAGAAAGATTGCTATAATGGAGCAGCCTACCCGACAAACACTGAACGACCCTTTATGGCATTTGTCCATTTGTCAAATTTTTTCAACCGTTTTTTTATATTTTTTTATGTAAGAAGCATGGAGCAGCCTACCTGGCGACCGCAGAACGAACCTTTTTGACATTTGTTCTGTTTTTCCAATTTTTTTTTTTTTATTTAACCGCTTAACTGCTCCAACCGAGTATTCTCGGTCAGCGGGAAACTGCGCCAACCGAGAAAACTCTCTTTGATTTTTCGGTACCAATTCTAAATGTGTACGAGGTTGGTTGTGTACGGAATGGACTCTTAGGACCTCCAGTGAGAGGCAGCCATTTTGGAAAAAAATTGCAGAATGCCCTAGGGCTGCTGGCTGGGTTAGTACTGAATGAACAATCATGGATGGCGCAGGCGCCTCTGGCTCCCAAACACCTGTCCGATACGATGTTGAAAGATAACACTGTCGGTGAAATTCAAACCTTATTGTTTGAAGAACATCAGGGTCATAATATTGGTGAAGTTAGGCGCAATAAGGACCTAACACAAAGGTCGGATGCAAGTGATACAGTACCCTATGAGGACTATACAGCGAGCGTATCCAGTTGTAGCTCTGTAGGAGTGTCACCCTTGCAATCCTATGCTATCTCCAATTTATTTAGATGATACATAGATGAATCGTTTTCTGCGTTCAGTGATGATGCATCTGATACAAGTAGCATAGATGAACAATGTTAGCGACTTCCATGGTGGTGTTTTCCATAGATATTTTCAAGAATACTGTACCTGAATCTCTTCCTGACTGACGGACACTCTTTGAGGCTTGCTGAATCTCTTTCTGACTGATGAACTCTCTTTGAGGCAAGCTGAATCTCTTCCTGTGTGGGACCATACAAAGCAATCTTTTCACGAATAACTTACAAATTGATCTTTACTTATAATATTTTCAATACTACCTTATGCTTTACAAGATTGGCTACATACCACCTACAAGTACTAAAGCCAAGGGTGTATGTGAGTGTGTTATTTGCAAGCACACAGAATGTAGAAACAGGAAGCGAAAATTTATCTGTACCTGGTGCACTGAGAGCGAAGTCGCGCTGTGTACCATGGACTACTTCATTGATTATTACTCACTTCTGAAGTACTGAGTGCGTAATACAGTGTGTTACTGTGTAAATAGTGTGTGAAACTGTACATATTGTAATTTTAGTGAATTTTTAACAGGTAATATTGCAACAATAAACATTGTGGACACATTACTGACACATGTATCACAGTTCCATGGAACATTATGGACGTTCTACTGTATACATATTGTAAAGGACACAAATATGCATCATTTACGATAAAAAAACAAATAAAACCGCATTGGAAATACATAAAACAAATAATTGAAAATATATTTGTGGCAACACCCGGTGCTTGAATGGCATGGGCCACCAGGCCCTGATGACGTCACAGTGCATCTTGTCCACGTCCCCACAGCCAAAGTAAGTGGAATTTGGTATTTATTTTTACATAGACATGTTGAGGGAAGGGAATTTATCGTTTTACGAAGAAAAAATAATTTTTTGGGAACACTTTATTTCATGCGCACCAGGGGAATTTCACAATAAACTCGGCACAGCATGGTGGTTAAGAAACATGGAACAGCCTACCTGCCGAACACCGAATGAACCTTTTACTGTAAGACAAATGAAAAAAATATTGAAAAAATTTGAAGAAAGAAAAATGTCATAAAGGTTTATTCAGTGTATGTAAGGTAGGCTGCTCCATTATTTAAAACATCGAATATCATATTGATGTTTTTCGGTGGTAGAACGGATTAATTTGATTCCCATTATTGTCAATAGGGACATTCGTTTTGTATGACGTCTGTTTCACATGATGATCACGGCGCCGGAACGGATTAAAATCATTATTCGAGGTTCCACTGTATTATGTTCCAAACTCTGCTCTCCTCTCACTATACTATGCACTAATCTATCCCTATCTTTCATGTGGTATCTGTGCATGGGGTTCAAGCACTGCAAACTACCTCAAGCCCGTCATCACCCAGCAAAAATCTGCTATCACAACAATATAAACTCTGCTTTCAGACAACACTCAGCCCCCTATTTAAATCCCTAAACATGCTAAACATAAACTCATTCCACACATTCTCTTGTGCCATTTACATTTACAAAACCCTGTTCTTAAATGCAAACCCTGTTCTGAAACTCCTCCTGGACAGATGTAACAGAACTCACAATCACCACACCAGAAATAAATACATCTTTGATATCCCCAGTCAAACTTAATCTGTGTAAACACACTATGCAAATGAAGGGACCTAGTCTATGAAACTCACTCCCTAATGAATTGAAAAGCTGTCCTACTTTTGCCTTATTCAGAAATAAAAGCAAAAAGTACCTAATTTCATCTAAAATAGTTTCCTACCTAGTTCTTTAACCACTATGCTGCGCCAACTGAGAAAACTCGGTTGGTGGGAAACTGCGCTAACCGAGATAACTCCTTTTGAATATTTCGCACCCATTCAAAATGCGTGCACGGTAGGTTGTATACCTGGTTGATGGAGTTCTTGGAGTTCTTCTACTCCCCAAGCCTGGCCCGAGGCCAGACTTGACTTGTGAGAGTTTGGTCCACCAGGCTGTTGCTTGGAGCGGCCCGCAGGCCCACATACCCACCACAGCCCGGTTGGTCCGGCACTCCTTGAAGGAAACAATCTAGTTTCCTCTTGAAGATGTCCACGGTTGTTCCTGTAATATTTCTGTACGAAATGGACTCTTTGGGACCTCCAGTGAGAGGCAGCCATCTTGGAAAAAATTCCCAGAATGTCCTAGGGCTGCTGGCTGGGTTAGTACAGAGTGAGTAATCATGGATGGCACACATGCCTCAGGCTCCCAAACACCTGTCCGACAGTGTTGAAAAATCGCTCTCTGTGTAATTCAGACCTTATTGTTTGAAGAACATGAGGGTCATGATATTGATGAAGCTAGGCGCAATAAGGACCTAACACAAAGATCTGATACAAGTGATACAGTACTGAAGAGGACGATACAGCGAGCGTATCCAGTTGAAGCTCTTGAGCGCCACCTTGCCCACTCAATTTTTATAGATGATACATGGAATCATTTTCTGGGCTCGGTGATGATGCATCTGATACAAGTAGCATAGATGAACAGTGTTAGCGGCTACCATGGTGGTGTTTTCCATTGATATTTTCAAGAATAACTGAATCTCTTCCAGAATGGCTGAATCTTTTCCTGATTGAATGACTGAATCTCTTCCAGTGAGGGACTGATCCAAAGCGATCTTTACCTTTCAAATTGATCTTTTCCAATAATCTTTTCAAGACTACCTTACGCTTTACAAGTTTTGCTACATACCACCTACAGGTATTAAAGCCATGGGTGTATGTGAGTGCGTTATTTGCAAACACAGAACGAAGAAACAGGAACGAAAATCTATCCGTACCTGGTGCAACAAGAGCGAAGTCGCGCTGTGTACCATGGACTGCTTCATTGATTATCACTTACTTCCGAAGTACAGTGGTACCTCGGTTTAAGTGTTTAATCCGTTCCGGGAGACAGCTCGTATTCCGAAAACTCGTATTCCGAAGCTAATTTCCCCATAAGAAATAATGGGAAATGAATTAATCCATTCCTGACTACCCCAAAAACCCCACATCAAACTAAATTTTTATACCTAATTCATCTAAATATACCTACAAAACTATGTTCAAGTTATTACTTACCCTTGTTGTTGAATGCTGTAGGCGTATGGAAGATGGTGAGGAGGGGGGAGGAGGAGAGGTGTTACTGTTTGGAAGGGGAGTCCCCTTCCATTTTCACATCAGGCAGTGAGGACCTTTCTGGTGTGCACTCCATGGCACGTTTTGCCTGAGTACCACTAGGCCCTGGTTGTGGCTCACTGCTCGATTTTCTCACAACAAATCTGTCCATGGAAGCTTGTTTTTCCCTTTTTTCTTCGCAAGCTCTCTCTGTAGTACGGCATCTCATTGTCATTGAAAAGATTAAGGCAACGGCCTACTACAACTTTCTCTGGGTGAGTCTTTTCAATAAAAGTTTAAATCTCTTCCCACATCTGACACACCTTCCTAATTTCTGCAGAAGGGACATTCGCTACTGCCTCATCCTCCTCCACTGTAGAATCATCAGCTGCGTTGTCTTCCTGCTCCTGTTGAAGGGCTTGGAGTTCTTCGGTGGTCAGTTCTTAGTTGTGTTCTTCCACCAACTCCTCCACATCATCACCATCCAATTCCAAGCCCATTTGCCAGCCCAGAGTAACAATTTCCTCAACAATAGGCTCATCATTTAAAGGCTCAAACCCCTCAAAGTCTAGTTCTTTCACACATTCAGGCCACAGTTTTCTCCAGCCAGAGATCGGGGTTCTTTGAGTCACTTCTTGCCAGGCTTTGTCAATGAGTTTTAAAGCACTACAAATGTTAAAATGGTGTTTCCAGAACTCTTTGAGAGTGAGGTTTGTGACTTCAGTGACTTCAAAACATTTCCGGAAAAGTGCCCTTTCATAAAGTTTCTTAAAATTCGCTATGATTTTCTGGTCCATAGGCGTGGTGTTAGGAGGAAGGAACTTTATTGTGAGAAATTTACTGTATTTGTGCATCAATTCATCTTCCAATCCTGGAGGATGAGCATGAGCGTTGTCGAGGAGAAGCACGGCCTTGAGTGGCAAATTTTTCTCCTGCAGATATTTTTCTATGGTAAGGTACAGCACTTCATTCACCCACTCCAAAAAAATAAGCCTAAGTCACCCATGCTTTTTTATTAGACTTCCACATCACACACATTTGGGTTTTCTGCACTTTATACTGTTTGAAAACCCTTGGATTTTCAGAATGATACACTAGCAAGGGTTTAATTTTCAAATTGCCACTTGCATTTGAACACAGCACAAGCATAAACCTATCTTTCATAGGCTTGTGTCCGGGCAAGGATTTTTTCTCCTTGGTAATGTATGTCCTCTTTGGCATTCTTTTCCAAAACAGTCCTGTTTCGTCACAATTAAACACTTGTTGCGGTAGGTATCCCTCAGCCTCTGCAAACTCTTTAAATTCTTCAATAAATCGTTCAGCGGCTGGTTTGTCTGAGCTGGCTGCCTCTCCATGCCTCGCAACACTATGGATACCACTTCTTTTTCTAAATTTTTCAAACCAGCCCCTGCTTGCCTTAAACTCTTTCGTATCTGCATCACTCGTTCCAGGGGTTTTCTTTACAAGGTCTCTGTGCAATACCCTGGCTTTCTCAAATGATGGCCTCCAAAACACTATCACCCCTTAATTCTTTGTCATGTATCCAAATTAATAACAACTTTTCCACTTCTTCAAGTATTTGTAGTCTTTGTTTCGTGCCAGTTTAGCACTCATAATCTCATTTTTCTTCTTAAGTATAGTGTATATTGTTGATGTGGCTTTGTTGTACTGCTTATACAGTTCAATAACACGTGTACCATTTTCATGCTTCCGAATGATCTCTTGTTTCTCCTCTATTGTCATCCTCACATGGGCTTTCTTGCCTTGATCCTTACCACTGGTTTTCTTGGGACCCTTGGTGAGATATATAATAACAACTTTTATGGTCAAATGACCAAAAATCCAACAAAACACTGAAAATCCGGGTGAAGAATTGACGTGGGATGGTCACTGGGTGCAAGGCACTGCTAAACTGAGGGGCGGAGGGGCGACGATCGCCGTACCACCACGAACAAGGTCGGCCTGAACTCGTATCAACAAACTTGCGTTCCGAGGTAACCCTCGCCTTCCGAGGCACATTATCCGAGGAAATCCGGCTCGTATTCCGAAAAACACGTATACAGAGACACTCGTATTCTGAGGTACCACTGTTCTGAGTGTGTAATACAATTTCACTGTGTAAACAGTGTGTGAAACTGTACATATTGTAATTTTAGTGAATTATTGTGACAATAAACATTTATTGTGGATACATTACTGACACATGTTACTGACACAGTTCAGTTCCATGGAACATTATGAATGCTCTACTGTACACATATTGTAAAAGACACAAAAATGCATCATATACAATATAAAAAACAAATAAAACTACATTGGAAATACATAGAACAAATAATTGAAAATATATTTGTGACAACTCGCGGTGCTTGAATTGCTCACGTGACCGCCTCTGGGAGTTTCACGTACAGACGACCAGCCCGTGATGCCTTCCCTTCCCCCCCCCACTTCTCCACGTCCCCACAGCCAAAATAAGTTAAGTGTAATTTTTTTTTTTTTTTTTTTTACATGTACATGTTCAGGGAAGGGAATTTATCATTTTACAAAGATAAAAAAAAAAATTATGAACACTTGATTTTATTCCCAAAGGGGGAATGTCACAATGAACTTGGTGCATCACAGTGGTTAAACTCGCACTATCTAGTGCTACGCAATCCCCCCAATATATGTACCTAAGCCATACAACCTCACCATTGTAATCATTGCTGTCATCTTATATCATGGTGTTATATTGAATGCATATTTTACTGCATTATACCTTGAAATAACCCTCAAATTATGCTACAATGTACCTGTTTATAACCCTTAAATTTTACTTTAACCCTTCAATTGCGCATCGCATCATATGATGCTTTGGCCGACTTGCAGTAAATTGCGCATCGCATCATGTGATGCTTTGGAGTACTACGCAAGATTTAAACGGCCTGCGGATACACGGGGTTCACCACACCTTCATCAGGGCTCTTGTAAACAGACGCCATTTTTAAAAAAAATCGTGGGCCAAACTCCCGGGTGTTAGGGGCCTCAGTATTGAGTCAGCTACCAAGCCTGACGCACGCAGCATGAGCTCACAGCACTGCTGTTCAGCTTGTGACCACAGCATCGCCTAAAAATGCCATACTATACTTGTTCATGCTATTATGTAGCGATGATATTATTACAGAAGACCCCTGACTGTGATAAAACTGACCAGGGTTCTGATAATAGCAGGATTGTGGTGATATATGGCGCTGTGCGCCATGAAGGGAGGAGTAATGCTGTGGGAGGGAGGATTACAGTCTCCGTGGTGTAGTGGTAAGACACTCGCCTGGCGTTCCGCGAGCGCTGTCATGGGTTCGTATCCTGGCCGGGGAGGATTTACTGGGCGCAATTCCTTAACTGTAGCCTCTGTTTAACGCAACAGTAAAATGTGTACTTGGATGAAAAAACGATTCTTCGCGGCAGGGGATCGTATTCCAGGGACCTGCCCGAAACGCTACGCGTACTAGTGGCTATACAAGAATGTAACAACTCTTGTATATATCTTAAAAAAAAAAAAAAAAAAAAAAAAAAAAAAAAAAAAAAAAAAAAAAATGGTGGCGTTGTCTTTTGAGTGTGTGTGGCCACCTTTTATTGACTGCACTCACCATACCAGCTTAGTGGTTCGCTATGGTGAACACAAATGTAGATACTTATATGTAACGTGTGTATAGTGTGAGATAACAGCGAGAGTAGGAGGTTGAGAGCCGCCATTTTGGTGAGGGTGGAGCGTCGTCTGCAGGACTTATCATGTTGTTTACTGATGACCACGATGGTCTTTGGGCACCATACCAGTTTACTTGTACAAGTATGGTGAATAATACAGGTAGATATTTATATATAATGTGTGTATAGTAGCGTAATAACACCACAAACAGTATTGTTGTAGGAGAAATATTAGTGCGTCTGGCCTTGAGGGCGGCCGCCACCAGCTGACTGTGAGAGTAGCTACGTCTCTGTGCCTTTACTCACTATACAAGCTTAGATGTACAGTTATGGTGAACAAAACATGTAAATACTTATATATAATGTCTGTATATAAAAGCAAAAACAGTATGTTGGGTGGAGAATGGTGGCAAGTCAGGTGAGGTGAGGGAGGGAGTGGCAGCCAGTGGCAGCCAGTCACTGCCTGCCACTGCCACTCAGCATACCAACTTAGTGGTTTGTCATAGTGAACAAAACATGCAGATACTTATATATAACCTGTGTATATAGTGTAATAACCGACAAAGTATTTGTTCACTGTTTGATGAACATAATTGAATCAACAATATGCACACCATATTTTTGAGTATAGCGATGATTCACTCATTTTATTATATAAATATATCACACTACACACTATTGAATAATATTACAGCAAAAAAACTACGAAAAATCAATCAGAGACATTGAAATAATTAGGTAATTATCTCTTTGTGGAAACTCCGGCCTGACAGCTGGCGATTAACAGACCGCCTGGGACGCCCGCTCAGTCAGCGCCTGATTTTTGCCACACTTCCCCGCCCTATAGTGGGCAATATATGCCACTTACGATTTTTTTATTATTTTTCCCGTGATCAGTGAACACAAATTAACAGGTTAGGAAGAAAAAATAATTTTTTTTTTTTTTTTTTTGGTATGCGCCTGTGGGTGTCAAATGGTATATAGCTATGTGCCATTTAAGGGTTAATGTACCTGATAATCTTTGTCAAATTTTCTTACAATGTATCTGTTAACATTTTTTAAATTTTGCTAGAAATTACCTACCTAAAATTATCTGTTAGATTAAACCAGGCAGTTTTTTGTTTTGATTCGCCTATCTTTCTGGGTGCCTTCCTTGGTGATGGCAAAGATGATATCCTAAAATGGAAAGTGATCTAAAGCCATCGCTTCCTATGTCTTTGTGAAGGAACCAGGTTCTGGCTCGTGGTCTCCATTAGGCAAAAGAACTCTGCAACTGATGACACTAGGTAGTATGGCACTTAATCAGTGATGATAGCTTCTGGGAGCCTCTGGGGCTCACCCAGAAACTGGTGTTTCATTATATTTAAAGATGTTTTTCTAGGTAAGGGGGAGCCCCTTACCTAGCTCCCCGGAGCTATCCGGGCTGATATGAATGTATTAGACCCTGGCATCAGTCAAAGTGCATGGAGTTCTTAGGCCTTCCGGGGACCATGAGTCAGAACCTGGCCCCTCTTGAGTGGCATTAGGAGCAATGGCCTATAGAAACCCCCGTGTGGTTGGAAGCATTCTATGTCTATCATAAACCGGGTCAGGCACCCAGAAAGGTAAGCGTCCCAAAAACAAGCCCTATCTGGTTAAATTATTGCTAATGAAAGCGGAACTGTTGGACAGAACTCCCCCAAATAAAAGACAAGAAAACGAGCATGACATCACCACCATCACTGCGCCGTTGCCTGTGCAGCTCTTCCCTCCTCAGGAGGGGGAAGGCGGAGCCCCAGATCCCAGCACCGGCTATCCACACTTTCAGTTCTGTAGCTGATGTGAGACCAGGCAGTCGTGCGACTCTGGCTCCGAATATTTTCCAGTGCTGTGCCTTATGGTATGGTCCTGTTCCTGTGGTGTGCGAGCCAGCGGTAATTTCACAAGTACTCGGGCTGTATGTGCCTAGGGTTACCTTCCCTAGGTGCCCTGTAAGGACTGCCCTTGTGGCTTGGGGTTCCCTTCCGCAAGTTGCTTTGGACCTACCTCTGCCGTGGTCTTTTGCTGCTTGGTGATTGCCTGCCCTTGGAGTCAACAGGGGTGTTTTATGCACTCCTGTTTGCCTCTGGGTAGGAAGTAGCTTCGTCACACTGGTAGGAGCGCAAGGTACTGTGCAGCTTGTTTTCACCTTAATACAGCAGCCGACTGTTCCGCCTGGTGGTGATGTGCTTGTACAGGGTTTTTCTTCAATTTTTTGTTTCTGCCTGGTGGAGGGTCTGCCTCTTGGTCTTGTTGACTCTTATTATTGTGTGTTCTTAGTGGTCCTCCGCTAGGTCCCTATGTGTATACACATCCTGTGGGTTCAGCTTTTAGTAGTTCGCTTGGTAGTTTGGGGTACCGGTTAGCAGTACCTTCCTTGCTTGGGCTTCCCTTAGCTGAGCGTCTAAAGACCCTGGAAAACCCCACTGGGGCTCAGTGGTCCGATGGATGCGTCCTCCCTGGGTCTTATCTCGCTTAGCTCAAGTTTGTGGGTTGCTCTGTCACTTTGTCTGAGGGTGACAATCACCTGTTCTCCATATTGCTGCCTGTTGAGTCAGTGCCACCTTTGTCCCGAAGTCCTGCGAGTGGTATTCCTTGCATGTGCTGTACTCTGCTTCACCCAGTTCACTGATCAAGATATTTGGGTGCAGGCAGCTTCGGTGTTATATGCATGTTATGGGTTGCTCACCCGGATGCCCCAAGGCTGCCCAGTTTTGGATATAGGGACTCGGACTTTTGGGTTTTAGTCACCTTGACTTTGGTTTCATCCGCGCCCCTTGGTCGTTTCCCTGCTGCTGTTCATCTTGTTCCTTCCCCCCTTCCCCCTGCTTCCGGCTCCAAAGCGCCTACGGGTTTCAGAGTTGGGATAGGGGTTTAATTGCTGGTGAGTCTTGGAGAGTTTCGGGGGTTGCCCCTTCCGGTGTGGCAATGAAGGCATTCGAGCCTGTTCCTCCAGCCGGTGCTTCTGGGTCTGACCAGTGGGCCCCCTTCATTCCAGCTTTTCCGGCGGCTTCTCCCTTTTCTTTTGAGGCGGAGGGTTTGGAGGACGGCTCAGTCCCAGGTCCTAATGTGGTGGTTCCTGGGGCAGAGGAGGAGCTAACTTGGGGGGGCTTGGGCCCCGTTTGACCCTGCTTGGGTTTTGGTACCTCTGAGTAAGTCTTATTACAGGAGGGGGGGGTTCTTAACCCCCATCCTTGCTTGAGTTTGATATGGCATCAATCTCTTCCCGGGTCTGGGTTTGGGTCCGGGTTTCCCCGGGTACTTCCGTTCCTTTTTTCCGGAGATTTTTGGTGTCCCGCATCATGCCTTGATAATGGATCCTGCTTCTTTTGAGTTCAGTTCTTCTTTTCTTTACTGGGGTGCATTACAAGGTTCCTGAGTCGTTCTGGTTGGCAGACAGTCCTATCTTTTCGTTGGGGGCGTGACATATGTTCTGGCGGTCCTGCATGCTTGAATAGCGAGAGGCCCTTATGGTTGTACTGTGCAAGTTTACCTGGGGAGGGGGGCACGTTTGAGCGCCTCAATGTGTGTTTGTTCGCCCCTGCCTTTCCTCAGGAAGTCGGCGTTGTACTGCTTACGTGGAAGTTCCCTCCCTTTCGGCTGCCCCTGGTTGTGGAAGACTTGCGCGCCTGTGGCCATTTGGCTTTGGTCTTGCATTTCTTTTTCCTTCTCGAGCTGTCTTCGGACTGGCTTGAGGAGGACGTGGAGGTGCTCGGGGTCGATCCTGAGTCTTGTGTGCTGGTCTCAGTGGTGCGGGCGTTGGCTGTTCTGTTGAGGATGTTTTCGCCGATACTGCGGAGGCAGTGTCTGTTCTTTGTTAATCATTTCGCATGCCAGCAGGCGGTGCTCGCTCAGTCTGCGGAATTCCTGTGGGCTCTGGCTCTTAGGTTTTCTATGCTTTTTTGTGCTTTGTTGTTTGCAGTCTGCGGTGGTGCAGTATCTGCAAGCGGCCTCTTCTAGTTGTCGTACTATGTCTGACTTGTTAGTTCTCCGGGGGAAGGGGGGGGGGGGTCTTCCCAGAAGGGTCGTGTCAGGGCTCGGGGTTCCTCCCGTTATAATTACCTGTGTAATTACCTAAGTGTAGCTACAGGATGAGAGCTACGCTCGTGGTGTCCCGTCTTCCCAGCACTCTTTGTCATATAACGCTTTGAAACTACTGACGGTCTTGGCCTCCACCACCTTCTCACCTAACTTGTTCCAACCGTCTACCACTCTGTTTGCGAAAGTGAATTTTCTTATATTTCTTCGGCATCTGTGTTTAGCTAGTTTAAATCTATGACCTCTTGTTCTTAAAGTTCCAAGTCTCAGGAAATCTTCCCTATCGATTTTATCAATTCCTGTTACTATTTTGTATGTAGTAATCATATCACCTCTTTTTCTTCTATCTTCTAGTTTTGGCATATTTAATGCCTCTAACCTCTCCTCGTAGCTCTTGCCCTTCAGTTCTGGGAGCCACTTCGTAGCGTGTCTTTGCACCTTTTCCAATTTGTTGATGTGCTTCTTAAGATATGGGCACCACACAACCGCTGCATATTCTAGCTTTGGCCTAACAAAAATCGTGAACAATTTCTTTAGTATATCGCCATCCATGTATTTAAAGGCAATTCTGAAGTTAGAAAGCGTGGCATAGGCTCCTCGCACAATATTCTTTATGTGGTCCTCAGGTGATAGTTTTCTATCTAGAACCACCCCTTGATCTCTTTCTTTATCAGAATTCTTTAAAGATTTCTCACATAATATATAGGTTGTGTGGGGTCTATGTTCTCCATTTCCACATTCCATAACATGGCATTTATTAACATTAAATTCCATTTGCCTAAGTGGTGCTCCATATACAGTACTTATTTTGTCCAGGTCATCTTGAAGGGCATGACAATCATCTAAGTTTCTTATCCTTCCTATTATCTTAGCATCATCAGCAAACATGTTCATATAATTCTGTATACCAACTGGTAGATCATTTATGTAGACAATAAACATCACTGGTGCAAGAACTGAACCCTATGGTACTCCACTTGTGACATTTCTCCAGTCCGATACATTGCCTCTGAACACTGCCCTCATTTTTCTATCAGTCAGAAAATTTTTCATCCATGTTAGAAGCTTACCTGTCACCCCTCCAATATTTTCCAGTTTCCAGAACAACCTCTTATGTGGAACTCTGTCGAAAGCCTTTTTTAGGTCTAGATAGATGCAGTCAACCCAACCATCTCTTTCCTGTAATATCTCTGTTGCTCGATCATAGAAACTGAGTAAATTCGATACACAGAATCTTCCAGATCGAAAACCATACTGTTTGTCTGATATTATATCATTTCTCTCCAGGTGTTCTACCCATTTAGTTTTAATTATTTTTTCCAATATTTTGACTATTATACTTGTCAATGATACAGGTCTATAATTAAGAGGGTCTTCCCTGCTTCCACTTTTGTAGATTGGAACTATGTTAGCCTTTTTCCACACATCAGCTACAACTCCTGTAAACAGGGATGCCTGAAAAATCAGTTGAAGTGGAATGCTGAGCTCAGGTACACATTCTCTCAGAACCTATGGTGAAACTCCATCTGGACCAACCGCTTTGTTCTTATTTAGCTCCTTGAGCATTTTTTCCACTTCGTCTCTAGACACCTCTGTGCGCTCTATGTTGTTCTCTGGAATTCTTATTGTGTCTGGTTCCCTGAAGATTTCATTTTGTACAAACACACTTTGGAACTTTTCGTTTAATGCTTCACACATTTCCTTTTCATTTTCCGTGAATCTATTTCCCATTTTCAACATCTGAATATTATCCTTTACCTGCAATTTGTTGCTTATGAATTTATAGAATAGACCTGGTTCTGTTTTACATTTGTCTGCAATCCCTTTTTCAAAATGTCTTTCTACCTCTCTCCTCACTGCCGTGTAGTTGTTTCTCGCATCTTTGTATCGCTGGTATGTTGTTGTGGTAGACCAGTGGTGCCAGTTTCAGACCCGGCACAGCCTTCGGAACCGATGACGACTTGTTGGCGCGGTGATCGCTCTGCTCGGAAATCTGCTTCTCGTAAGGGGCTTTGACCCTTTTACAATTCGTCCCAATGATGGAGCAATGGGAGGGGGGCTTACTATTTGCTCACACCTGGTCCCGTGATTTGTGGGCTTTTCGGGTCATTTCTTGCAGCATGCAATGGTGTTAGGTGGCCCCTCCTCCTTCAGGGGTTCAGGAGTGGTGAGGCAGGCCTCTTCTCCTGCGCTCTGTCGAGTCATCTTGGAGTGGGTTCACTTTGGCGTGGTCGAAACGTTCTTCTCCGTCAACGTCATGGGAGCCGGTGGCTGAGCGGACAGAACACTGTACGCGTGAATCTGTGGTCCCGGGTTCAATCCCGGACACCGGCGAGAAACAATGGGCAGTTTCTTTCACCCTGATGCCCCCTGTTACCTAGCAGTAAATAGGTACCTTGGAGTTAGTCAGCTGTCACGGGCTGCTTCCTGGGGGTGGAGGCCTGGTTGAGGACCGGGCCACGGGGACACTAAGCCCCTAAATCATTTCAAGATAACCTCAAGATAACCTCTTTCAGGTGGGTTCTCACCTGTTTCTGGTTCCGAAACGGTACTGCATGGACCTGCGGTTCATTCTAGACTTGTCCCGTCTGAACCCCTAGGTCCTTTCGGATGACTACTACCCCCTCCTTTCGGATGACTTCTGTCCCAGATCAGGCTTCTTTTGGAGCCGGGCACTTGGGTGCTGTCCTTTGACCTCCGGGAGGTGTTGTCTCCACTCGATTATCCGGACTATATGGGAAGGACACCCAGCTGGATATTCACATGTTCCTGATATTGGTACTTTTTCACCTACGAGTCCAAAAGTGACCATTTCCAACTATTTTTATACAACAAACAACATAATTTGAATTGCCTTGCCAAATATAATTATTAAATATTCAACTAGAAACCTCACCTTACCTTGTTGGTGTTCGTCTTCTTGATTGATGCCACACATCTTGAAGTTAAGAATTCTTAATAATTTATGTAACCTATACTAACACAGCACTAAAATTAACACTTAAAATTACTGTACAGTTCATTAAGCAAAGTTAGTTTTGACTGCCAGCTGCTGAAGCCTCACTGGTTGAAGGCATTTGGGTTGCCTGTGAGGCCTCACATGTTGAAGGCGCTTGCTTACGCCTCACTTGTTGAAGGCGCTTGGCTTGCCTGTGACGCCTCACTTGTTAAAAGGCATTTGGCTTGCCTGTGACGCCTCACTAGTTGAGGTGTAAAACACGTAACTTGTCTTTAATTGTTAGGACAACCTTCTTCCTCTTAACACCTCCAGAACGATTGATGCTGCTACCAGACATAGTTTTCGCCAAAAATGTTCAAAGTTACTATGAAAATAAAAAAGCTATTTAACAAAATATTTCACTAATGGTGCGGCACTGTGGTATATCATGAGGGACGGGAGCACATGGGTTGACCAGTGTTAGACGGGTCGACTTGGGGCAGCTATAACACATTATGTAGACCACCAGGAGGAAAAAACTCACAATAATATTTGAAAAAACTTACGCCTATGCACATTGTTTTTAGGAAACTTATATATTTGTTATTACATAATTACTAGTATTTCATTTGTTTTTGGCTATGATGAATTGTTCTAAAATTAATGGTAATTCCTGTACCCAGGTGGTCCCTCCTGACGCTCCCCTCCCACCCTCCCGACACCACACACCCACCCACCCTCTCCTCCACCATGCACCTCGAGCCACAGCCAGACGGGATTAATACGGTTCGGCCCCCCCCTGTAACACTGTAAAGTGTTTTGGGTTAAGTTTATTTAAAATATATATAGTACATAAGTCACAGACAAGGATTTGAGAAAGGCGCCAGGTTGTCGGCCTGAGATCTCACACCTCAAAGCGTTAATGACCTCAAAGTGACCTGAGGTCAGATCATGAGAATTTCACCTTGCTTCCGCTAATCTTTTAATTGGAGTCTGGTAGCCTTCAAACATGCCGACGTTTAAGGAGTGGCTTGGTAGGGCCGGAGGCTATCTACTTGTGGGCGGAGTTAGTACTAGGGTCCCCAGTATATACTCGGAGAGCTATCGATTCGAGAGGATTAAGAGAACAGCAGACGAGCCAGCAGAGCAGAGAAGACGTCCCTAGCAGGGAGGCTGTCGGCCGGCAGGGGCGAGACAGTCTCTGTCAAGCTACAGACCCCCCCCCCCTCTCTATTCAACTTAGACTCAGTCCTCGGTGAGTGAACATTTAGGTGACTTGGTCGTGTTTTACAAGTGTTGTGTGATGATCAGGGGCAGTCAAGTTGTAGTGTTCTCAGATTCTTGGAGGATGACTCACTTTGAATATTAATCTTTAACATTTTAATTGGATTGCTTAAGTTATGATACTTATCATGAAAAATATAATTGTTAAATTTATTATTTAAATGGACTTTATTTTGTTCCCTAGAGATTTTGAGTTGAGGTGAGAAAGTCTCTGTGGTTACTGGTTTCATGGTTTAGAATGAGTACATGATAAAGATGGGACCATACTAATAATGATATCTTGATAACATCTTTGGCGAATATTGTGATACAGACAAGTTCCATTCCTTGTCTTGTATGTAATGATCATGAATGGATGGTGGCAGCATTTCGTCTTCTACTATCTACTCTTCTACTTCTACTATCTACTCTTCTCCTACCTATCTACACCTCTCCCTCCACCCCTCTCTAAACTCTCACTTTCAACTAATGACCCTCCTCGCTCCTCCCACCTCCCTACCTCTCACCCCAAACCCCCACTAATTACTTCACTTTTCATTTCTTTCCTTTCGTTTTCTCTTATACGTTTGTGGCAATGATTCTGTATTCTAGAGTTCTCTCTAGAGTTTCGGGTAACTGATCAAGTTACGGCGCCTTGTAGTCTTAGCACCTAGGTAGTCAAATACCTAGGTTACAAGGTGTTGAACGAGAGAGGTTGCCTTAGGATCTCTGGGAGTGCTCTAGAATAGTTAGCTAACTGGGGGCGGGATAACGGACTAGAGAGAGCTGTTTCCCCCGGCCTCGTTAGATAACTGGGGGGTGGAATAATGGACAAGATAGAGCTATTTCCCCAACCCCCCGTTACAATGTTGGCAGCGGTGTTGAACAATGTTTATGGTGGGGTTCATTTAACATTGTTCAGTCCCACGTGTCTTTTTGCCGCTCAGGCGCTATCAGGGAGATCTTGACAGGTGTTTTATATTCGCGATTTAGCGAGTTTTTTTCAGGTTAGGAGATAGTGATTCTCTGGTGTTGTGTTTAGTGATTTGGTGTGTTTTGTGAAGTTCAGGGAATGTTCACCAGAACTTGCGAGTGTAGTGTTTTGTGTTAAGTGATAAGATTTGGTGATTTGGGAACTTAGCGGTTGGTGGGTAGTGGAGCTCAGCTGAGTGTGACAGGTGACCTCGCATGTCCCACGGGGACACCCAGCCACCACTGGTCTCCAGGTCAATGGGGAGTGGCAGGTGTAGTTCTTAAGTAGTTTTAAGTGGTGGTTCTGCTCAGATTATTGCGATCGACTGTTTTACTCCATTTGAATGCAATAACCTGAGGTGTACTGGTATTGTACAGCATACTAGGGGGAGGCTTAGTATGTCAGTAGACTTCACGTTGGGGACGCTCGACGTTAGATAGTCTGGTCACAGGGGTGGCAACAGTTTGGAGTTGTTGACCGGCGGAGAAGCTAGGGAAACACTCTGGGTCACGTAGGTGGCTGTAGGTTAAGGGTGGGAGTAACGGATAATTATGTAAAGATTAGGAAAGGTACAGTTAAGTTAGGCTAGTGTTTTGTCTATTAGTGTTGATTTTTTTTTTTTGTGACAAGTTAAAAGTAGTGATGACCTTATTCTCTCTTCTCTAACTTTACTCTGTTACTGTTTTATGTTCCACCAAGTCAATATCATTCAGAGTTAATTGGATTATTAAAATTTAAGTGTAGTTGTTGCCAGGAGGAGAGCGGTATGATTTGACTGTGTAAACCCTATACAAACTACAGGGTCACATAACATTTTGGGAGCACGGTATTGTCGCCTTTATGTTCATTCACAGGTTGGAGCCAGAAGAGAGGCGAGGTGCACATACAAAAGAGGGAGACGGCTGCTGTGTACCACACTCATGGGCGTTTATCACCACCACGACCAGCCCACTACCTGGAGGTCATGGCTCCACCACCACCACCCCGGGGGACCCCAAGATGCAGCCCTCTCGGTCGGTCAACATTGGTCTACCCAGTGGACCCCAGGACGGACGGACCCCAGTGGACCCCAAGACGGACGGACCCCCAGTGGACCCCAGGTCGTTCTGCAGACGACCCCAGACGACCCAGTAAAGATGGAAGAGGAACAACAACGACTCCAGTCTGTCCCACCAACATCGGTCTACCCAGGATGGACCCCAGGACGGACGGACCCCAATGGACCCCAGGTCTACTTGTCAAAGACCCATGGGAGGAGGAAGAGAGAAGAAAGAAGAGAGAAGAAAGAAGAGAGAAGAAAGAAGAGAGAAGAAAGAAGAGAGAAGAAAGAAGAAAGAAGAAGAAGATAAGACAAGCTGAGTGAGACACGATGCCTAGTGTCCCTTGCTGGTGTCAGCATCATTGCATGGAGCGTAATTGCAAGACAGGATCGTTTGCCTTAACTGGCCGCCCCTCCTGCAAGCATGTTGCTCTGTTGAGTGATTCTTCCTGTGTCGTGCGGACTTGATGTGGCTGTCAGAAGTAGCTCTCTGAAGGAGGCTTGCTGGAGCAACAGGGAGGAAGAAGAGTAGGATGGGATTTCTACTGTTGGCAACTATATGAAGGTCTCGAAACTTGTAGTCCCCATAGCTGTGAAGAACCCCAATATACGTCTCTCATGGTGACTGACGTAGGGCCAATTACAGATCAGCTGGGACAACCGAATTCCACGGTCCTGTGCGCAGTTCAAGTAGTAACGGCTTTCTGGTTGACCAAGGGTTGTTGTGCATTAACGACGGAGAAGCGACGGAGGCAGTTGTGTTGAAGAAATGTGGTACAGGATTATCTACAAGACCAAGCAGTGACGTCGCCCAGCCAGAGACAATGGACGTCTGTCTACATATTTCATTTTAGAGTAGGATGATGTATATTTGTTTAGCTAGGATGTATTTTTTTTTTTTCCGTTAATAAAGTTGTTGCACACAGCTAGCTGCTTTAGCAGTGTTGCAAAAACTTTATTTCGGGGAGAAGGGGAGATGTAACACTGTAAAGTGTTTTGGGTTAAGTTTATTTAAAATATATATAGTACATGAGTCACAGACAAGGATTTGAGAAAGGCGCCAGGTTGTCGGCCTGAGATCTCACACCTCAAAGCGTTAATGACCTCAAAGTGACCTGAGGTCAGATCATGAGAATTTCACCTTGCTTCCGCTAATCTTTTAATTGGAGTCTGGTAGCCTTCAAACATGCCGACGTTTAAGGAGTGGCTTGGTAGGGCCGGAGGCTATCTACTTGTGGGCGGAGTTAGTACTAGGGTCCCCAATATATACTCGGAGAGCTATCGATTCGAGAGGATTAACACTTTCGCGCTCTCGGCGCTCAAAAAAAAAACAATACCCCAGATGCTTTCGGCACTTCGCGCGCCTACGCGGTAAAACCGAAAAGTGTATACTCTTTTGACTGTCCTGACAATAATTGAAGGCGCACGTATTTAAATTTGGTATCACTGTGTTCGCAATGAAATTGTCTATAAGAGCATACCTATAAAATGCCGCCCAAGCATAAGGAGTATCAACACCAAATAAAAAAATATGCAGATCACTCGCCGAGAGCACCAAACAGCAACAAAATGTTTCCACTCTCTTAATGGTTGCGAAACCTACAGTTGTCCTACATCGCTAATTTTGGTATCATTGGAATCGCAATAAAATTCTCTACACGGACATATGCATATGAATGTTTAATATAGGTAATTGCCCACCCGCAAGAGTGTGTGAAGTGGAGAGTAGTTAGCCGCGAGCGCACTGGCGAAAACACAGGGGGGAAATCATGCTTGGAAAGTTTATACGTTTCCTGACCCTACTTTTCTATGTACGTATTTCTTTTTTATACCAATGTGTTCGCAATAAAATTTTCTATAAGATGAACTGTATAACATTTGTACAAAGCATGTGTAAGAGAAGCGCCAAATATAGAACCACGTCGCTCAGTATGCGTTCGCGGCAGAAATGAACGCATTGTTTTCGTTCGTTTGATGTTTGTCATGTTTATACATGTTGAAACATTTTATAATTTGTATGACAGTGATCGCAGTAAAATTCCCTACACAGACATGTACATAACACATACAAATATTTCCCACGTGTTGGATATATCAACGGCTAAAGGGAACCCACTGCCACACGCTCGCCACACCCCCAAACATACTTTGTGTATTTTTTTTTTTTACTCATAGAAGTTTATGTGATATAATATTCATTCTGGTACCAAAACATTTGCAAATAAATTCCCTACAAAACAAAAGTATCCCCATCCATTTCGGTTAAAAAATGGAATTTATAGAAATATTTTTTCGATGGACGAGAAAACTCAGCTGTTATGAGGAATCGTAAGAGAAAACGGCGACGAGTTATCTCTAATCTAAAGCGCGAAAGTGTTAAGAGAACAGCAGACGAGCCAGCAGAGCAGAGAAGACGTCCCTAGCAGGGAGGCTGTCGGCCGGCAGGGGCGAGACAGTCTCTGTCAAGCTACAGACCCCCCCCCCCCCTCTCTATTCAACTTAGACTCAGTCCTCGGTGAGTGAACATTTAGGTGACTTGGTCGTGTTTTACAAGTGTTGTGTGATGATCAGGGGCAGTCAAGTTGTAGTGTTCTCAGATTCTTGGAGGATGACTCACTTTGAATATTAATCTTTAACATTTTAATTGGATTGCTTAAGTTATGATACTTATCATGAAAAATATAATTGTTGAATTTATTATTTAAATGGACTTTATTTTGTTCCCTAGAGATTTTGAGTTGAGGTGAGAAAGCCTCTGTGGTTACTGGTTTCATGGTTTAGAATGAGTACATGATAAAGATGGGACCATACTAATAATGATATCTTGATAACATCTTTGGCGAATATTGTGATACAGACAAGTTCCATTCCTTGTCTTGTATGTAATGATCATGAATGGATGGTGGCAGCATTTCGTCTTCTACTATCTACTCTTCTACTTCTACTATCTACTCTTCTCCTACCTATCTACACCTCTCCCTCCACCCCTCTCTAAACTCTCACTTTCAACTAATGACCCTCCTCGCTCCTCCCACCTCCCTACCTCTCACCCCAAACCCCCACTAATTACTTCACTATTCATTTCTTTCCTTTCGTTTTCTCTTATACGTTTGTGGCAATGATTCTGTATTCTAGAGTTCTCTCTAGAGTTTCGGGTAACTGATCAAGTTACGGCGCCTTGTAGTCTTAGCACCTAGGTAGTCAAATACCTAGGTTACAAGGTGTTGAACGAGAGAGGTTGCCTTAGGATTTCTGGGAGTGCTCTAGAATAGTTAGCTAACTGGGGGCGGGATAACGGACTAGAGAGAGCTGTTTCCCCCGGCCTCGTTAGATAACTGGGGGGTGGAATAATGGACAAGATAGAGCTATTTCCCCAACCCCCCGTTACACCCCCCCATGGCTTTCATATCCGGACAATTCAATGATTATCCGGCTGACTGTGCGGATAGTGTAACATCGGCAGCAAGTTAACCGGCTCCGATTTTTTATCCGGCTAAACCAGCTTTTATCCAGCTCCCATGGCTATTTTGGCCAAATATTGAGAACTTTATCTGGTCACAATTTTGGCCGTATAAAAGCGTTTTCCGGATGTTCGAATCCCGGATAATTGAGTGGTTACAGTTGACACATTCTGATTTATCTGGGGTTCAGGGACTGGCTCAGTTTTGTTGTGGAGAGTCACGCTTACCGCTTTCATTGCCTTCTGTTTGGCTTGAATCTGGCACCTCTTGTGTTCACATGCCTTACCCAGGTTGTGGTGGCCCGTCTGCGTCTCTTAGAGGGTTCGGGTTCTGGCCTACCTCGACAACTGGCTGGTGTGGGCTTCCACCATTCTGCGTGTTTACTCGCCAGGGATTTGGTTCTTTCCCAGCTCGCCGGGTTCAGATTCCTGTTGAACTGGAGGAAGTCTCATCTGGTCCCGCTCCCAGGTTCGGACTTGGCTGAGTCCCGCTCCCAGGTTCGGACTTGGCTGGGTCTTGTGTGGGACTCTCGGACGGCTTCCTTGTCTCTCCCTCCAGAGGCTCTGCTGTGGCTGCGGTCCCGCCTTCTGCTGTTTCTGGAGGGCTCCTGGATGACGAGGAGGTTGCTTGAGCTTGTGCATTTCTCTGAATTTTACAGTGTTGGTCTACCCATAAGGACGGGTTTGGCTTCATTGACTGTTCTGGTTCCTTCGATGATGCTCCTTGCGCCTCTCTTGTGATCGCTAGGTTCGGCCCCCGGGTGTCTTACTTCGGCTGCTGCATTGCCGGCTTCCTCTTTGGGTTTTTTGGGGTTCAGGGCCTTTGCGCTGACCCGAGCCCTTCCTTGATGTGTTGTAAATAATTTTTTAAATATTTTTGATAATATAGATAGATTTTATAGTGGTCTGTAAGTTGTTTATGTCTGCCGGCTTGCCTCCTTTTTGAACTGGCGTTACTTGTGCTTTTTTAAGAATATCAGGGAAGATATGACACTAGAGATTTGTTCAACGGCAGAGTTATGGGTGGCGCAAGGGCATGGGAGACACTATTGTATATCACAGATGATATTTCACTAATGTTCCCAGCTTTTGTTTTTAGTGAGTGAGTGATGAAAACAACGGGCTGACTCGCGAAAGGAGAAGATAGTTTGGATAGCTGCCTGAAAGAAGTTAACATGTGTCCAAGTCTGTGGGATTTTTCTGGCAAGGTTAGCACCAATCGATGAAAAGAAGTTATTAAATTCAGTTGCCGTTTCTAAATCTGTTGCAGGTGTAGAACCATCCTTGGAAAGTTTTATCTGGTTATGTGAATGTTGTTTAGTTCCTAGGATGTTAGAGATAGCTTTCCATATGATTTTCATGTTGCCTTTTACTTCTTTGAATCTACTCTGATAATAAGAATTTTGCTTTTCTTATTATACTGTAAGCATTTATGAGTACCTCTTAACTACTTCCTTTGTAACTAAGCAATCCTAAGTTTTTTCCATATTCATGTTTCTTGTTGATTGCTTTGAATATACTACTTGTAAGCCAGGGACTGTTTAATCTTTTGCTAGTTACTTGCTTGGTGAGGAGAGGACAATGAGTGTTGTAGAGGCTTAGAGTTTTGTAAAAGAAGAGGTTAGCTAATGAATTTATATACTGTGTATTATTGAATTCAGATTCCCAGTTTATATTGCGAAGTGCATTTCTGAGGTTGCCTATTGCAGCTTCACTGTGTAACCTGAAGGTAAGTTTCTTGTTATCTGGTGGTGTTATGTCATGTTTGCTATGAGGAAGGTAGAATAGTGGTCAGTTGTTCTGTCAGTGATTATACCAGATGCAAAGGGGAGCTGTTATGTTAGTCCATATGTGATCCAGGGTAGTAGCTTGGTGGTTATGGAGTTTAGGTGGGCTTGGTGATTATGGAGATTAGCATAACAGTTAATGCTGTTTAGGAAATAGTCGACCTGAGGGCTATTTTGTTGACATAGGTCAATATTGTAGTCACCTCCTAGAATGATGTGATTTTTGTTAAGATTGGTATTTATAAGATTCCTTTGGTTATCTGAGAATGAAGCTATGTTAGTACAGTATTGGGAAATCTATAGATAGCTCCAATAGTCAAGGAGGATTTAAGGAATTTAATCGAGAACTGAGCAAAGGTATATTCACGGTAGTCGTTTCTATCACTAATGACATCACTAATCACTAATGACATCACTAATGACTATCACTATCACTGCAGATGAAGATATCTTGGTAATATATAGCTGTGCCACCTCCTTTTTTATTAGATCTACAGTTGTGAATGGCTTTATAACCAGTTAAGTTGTGGAGTTGGGTATAGTCTTTACTTAGTCAGGTTTCTGTTAAAATAATGAACGATAGTTTAGTACCTAGTGCTGTGAGTAGTGCATTTATATCATAAAAATGTTTAACAAGTGATATGACATTTTGGTTGAATAGGCAAGTGTTATTTTGGCGTTTTTTATTTTTTGTAAGGTTTGCTGTGTAATACCTGCAGTAGTAATGATCAACATGCTGGTTATTGTAGATTTGTGACAGCAGATTTAGTTCAAGATCAAGATCAACATCAGCTTACAATTAGATGCAATGGAGTCAAGATACAATAAGGCAAGCAATTACAGAACAGTAAAATACTAAATCTGTTGTAAATATAAAATAACTAAAGCAAAAAAGACAACCAAAAAATGCAAATGCACATATAATAGAAACGAGTAAAAGTAAAATAAAGATCACTGCAGTTAGACAAGGAAGATACAGAAGTCAAGTAAAAAAATAGAATCAATAAAGATTGACAAGAATAATGTTCAATAAGAAAATGGAATTAATAAAGACAAAAAAATTACAAGGTTAATCTTTTTTTTTTTTTTGCAGGGATATTTCTGTGCGGGCCCTAAGCCTCTGGCTGGCCCAGTAAGTGTTGCTTGTTTCTGTTTTACTTGGGCGGAGTATGAGTATTTATGACTCGTAAGGTCGCTTCAGTAAGATTTTGCCATATGTGTTTAACAACAACTTCTGCTCTGTTGAATCTAAGAAAGTGTTAATTAATACTGACTTAAATAATCTTAAAGTAATATAATCTTAATGATAATTAACTATAATTAGCTTAGTTATGATCCTATAATTAAAATTACATGTATCTATGTAATTGCTGATATGAAACAGATAATGTACAATGGGGCCTCGACTTCCGATGCTAATCCGTTCCCAGAGACGGATCGGAAGTCGAAATATCGGAAGTCGAAGCAAATTTTTCCATAAGAAATAAAGGGATTTGAATTAATCCGTTCCCCACCCTCCAAAATATTAACATAAAAATACATTTTATACTGAATACAATTTTTTCTAACTACAATACAGTACCAAAGTTACTCTTACCTTTATGGAGGGCTCTTGATGGCTTATGGAAGATGGTGATGGGGGAGGAGGAGAGTTGTTACTGTTTGGAAGGGGAGTCCCCTTCCATTATCACATCAGGCAGTGATGTTTTCTCTGGGGTACTCTCTCTCTCCTACGTTTTGCCTGAATACCACTAGGACCTGGTTGTGGTTCAGTGCTTGTTTGTCTCACTACAAATTTGTCAAGAGACATTTGTTTTTCCCTTCGTTTTAACATTTGTCTGTAATGATGCATCACTTTAGCACCCATAATGTCCTTTTTCTTAGCTAGTATGGTGGATATCGTTGACAGATTTGTTGTACTGCCTAGCCAGTTCACCTACCTGCACACCATCTTCATATTACGAATGATCTCTTGTTTCTGCTCTATGGTCATTTTTACATTGGATCTCGTATGTTGAGCCTTACCACTGACTTTCCTGGGACTCATGGCGTATTATATAATAATTACTTTAATGTTCAAAATGCAAAAAATCATCACAAAAGTGGAATTTCTTATAGGCGCGATCGTCACTTAAGCGGGTAGTTGTAGTAAACTGAGGCAGGTCGGACCGCGTGACCGGGAACCACGCGCTCGGCCGACCCGAACGTGTACCAACAAATATCGGATGTCGAGTCGCATTTTTCGATGAAATTTATATCGTAACTCAAAATTATCATAAGTAGGGGCAATCGTATGTTGAGGTGCCACTGTATTCTATGATACTGAATTCAGCCTACAGCGAGGCTAGCAGACTGAGCAGTGAATAGGTTGGAAGCTCGTCGAATGTTTCCAAGCAATGAGTCAACTGAGAAATGTTATTGTCAATTATCACATTATCTGCACTGTAATTTGCCTGTTTTATTAGCAAGATATACTGGAGCAATTATAATGCTCAAGATTGTGGTACATTTTAAATAGAATGCATTTCCATTTGAGAAAAATTTGACGACTTGGTGTAGCCCTCCTGGCATGAAGAAGCAACCATCAGCTGACTGGCATTGTGCAGTACTTACCTATCAACCCAGAGTGTTTGGTGGGTGGGGGTGGGGGTCTGGGGATAGAAGGTGCTGCCCTGCCTCCCTTGTTCCTTCCCTGCCTGACTGGCCGGGCGGCTGCCCACCTGCCTGCCCACCCCCCTCTTGCAGGCCACCGACTTGCCCTGCCTTGCATGGCAATCAGCCTGCCTCTCCCCCTTCCTGCCTGGCTGGCTGCTTCCCTCCTCTGCCTCCCCTCCCTCCTTCACCAGTTTGCCAAGAAAATTTAATAGTTTCACAAGTGAAATTATCTAAATAATTATGATGCCCTGCTGTGAAAGTTATGGGAAGTGGTGTACAGCGAGTGTTAGGCTGGGTGTTTCACTTGTTTATCTCTCGGTGGTAAAGGTTCACATTTTATGTTTGGCAGACAAGTGGACCCCTGGTTTTGGAAATATTTTTTAGGCTTCGGATGTCAACTTATACGCCGGAATATACGGTACAGGCATACCTCAGAATAAGAGTTTAATCCGTTCCTGGAGACGCCTCGCCTTCCGAAAACTCGCATTCCGAAGTTAATTTCCCCATAAGAAATAAAGGGAAATGAATTAATCCGTTCCTGACTACCCCAAAAAACCCACATCAAACTAAATTTTTATACCTAATTTACCTAATTCATCTAAATAAACCTACAAAACTGTGTTCCAGTTATTACTTACCTTGCTGTCGAGTGCTGTAGGCGTATGGAAGATGGTGAGGAGGGGGGGGGAGGAGGAGAGGAGTTACTGTTTGGAAGGGGAGTCCCCTTCCATAATCACATCACATAACCCCATGCCTTGTAACACTATGGATACCACTTCTCTTTCTAAATTTTTCAAACCAGCCCCTGCTTGCCTTAAACTCTTTCTTATCTGCATCACTCGTTGCAGGGGTATTCTTTAGAAGGTCTTCGTGCAACACCCTGGCTTTCTCACAAATAATGGCCTCTGAAACACTATCACCCCTCAACTCCTTGTCGTGTATCCAAATTAATAACAACTTTTCCACTTCTTCAAGTATTTGTGGTCTTTGTGCCGTTAATGTTCTTACTCCTTTTGCCACTTTAGCACCCATAATCTTATTTTTCTTCTTAAGTATAGTGCATATTGTTGATGTGGCTTTGTTGTACTGCCTACAAAGTTCAACAACACGTGTACCGTTCTCATGCTTCCGAATGATCTCTTGTTTCTCCTCTATTGTCATCCTCACATGAGCTTTCTGGCCTTTATCCTTACCACTGGCTTTCTTGGGACCCATGGTGAGATATATAATAACAAATTGTATAGACAAATCACCAAAAATCCAACAAAACACTGAAAATCCGCGAGAAGAATTGATGTGGGGGTAGTCACTGAGTGCGAGACAATGGTAAACTGAGGGGCGGAGGGGCGACGATCGCCGAACCACCACGCGCTAGGTCGGCCTGTACGCGTATCAACAAACTCGCGTCCCGAAGTAACCCTCGCCTTCTGAGACAAATTTTTGGAGTAAATACTGCTCGCCTTCCGAAAACCTCGCATACAGGGACAATCGCATTCCGAGGTACCACTGTACTTAAATTTTGTCTTTTTATTGAACCGATTCCATATTATTTACTCATTCATTCCCTTTTTCTTTTCAGCCAATTCTTTCAGTAAAAGAATTACACTTGCCGTGCCAGCATTCAATATCATGTAGAATGTGAGTGGCAGAAGTTCTTGATTTGTCATTAGTGATTGTCACCGGTAGCAGAAATACAAATACACTGGCAACCCTCTGTATCTTGCAGCTCACCCCAACTACTTGGCTGTTACATGCACAGCCTCAACAAACTGGTTGCTACTTGCACAGCCTCAATGACCTACCCATTATGGCATCAGCTCATCTCAATAAACTGGCTTACAGCTCATCTCAATAATCTGGCTACTATTTACTCAGCCTCAACATTCTGTAGACATGGCTCCCTTAACTTGTTCAGATATTGTAATGCACCAATCTCGCCCTTTGCAGTAAACACTTCAACAATAGAATAACATATTTAGATTTTAACTACAAATTTTGTAAATATCTTTTAAACATTAAAAGTGGCAAATGATACAGCTGGTTTATGTATTCCAGGTGTTTAACAGTTTCCTTTGGGAAAGCTTTTTTATCATTATACAAATATAGTAAGGAATGTAAGTACTGTAAATTTGTTGTGTGTACTCAATTTCTCAGTTTTATGCACTGTTCTATAGAAAAATCATATATAATTTCTATACATGTTAGTGGCTTTGCAAGAATGTAAATTCATTTGATCATAGTTGTATGACCCAGTATTACCTTCTTTTGAGTGTTTTAAACATAAAAAATTCATTACTCTTCCTTGTCATTGTTAGTCATCTATACACTTTATGTACCAAGATATTAGTTTATATATATTATTTTATATTGATACTCACCTTGCTTCCAAATATTTCAGTAACATTTACCATCAGTATGCTAATGTGTGTAAAAATTTACCATTAATGTACTACAGTTCATGACAGTTTACCATTAGTATCTCAGTGTTTGTGAAACTTTATTGTTAGTATCCTGCAGTGTGGCACTTTATAAAGATACAGTTCTGCTTTTAACAATAATGCAGTAATACTTTTAAAATTTATATCATTATTGGTAACTTTTACCTGTTGTTATTGAGGAAGGAACCCATTTTGTATTATCATTGTAAAATTCTGTTCATTAATTTTGAATGTGTTAAATGTTAAATTATGTGAGCAGTTAACTCCTGGCTCTTGAGCTGGCATGTTCTTAGATACCAGTACAGTATTGTACTTATCTGAGTAGAAATACGTTTTTTATTTTAGCAAATTAGATTCCGAGCTCAATAATTTTAATGTAATGCAAATTTAAATTATGTTTATACACTTAAATTAAAAAAAAATTATGGCAACATTTGTTTTCCCCGAGTAATTTTATGCCTTATTAATTCTGTACAATACAGTTTTGGTGTGTGTGTATTTACAGTGCATAATGAGCAAACAATCATCTTTTTTCTTTCTGAATTATATCTAGGATCTCTTAATACTGTATTTTGTAATAGTGCCACACTGACTGCTTTTTCATAATTACTTATTCTCATGGCATAAAATTCTTGTTGCTTGTTGGTTGGGGAGCATGTATCTGGACAATATAGGAAAAAGGATAGTTCAATATATTGAAAATATTCACTGAAGTACCTGTCCATTCTTGTTAACATCAGAGATCCAGTTGTACCACGCACTAATGAATTAATAACAATATTATCTTGGTTACTTTGATGCTACTTTATAAATGCCCCTTGTGAGTTATATTAATTTTAATAATAGTTCATTGTGTCTTGGGACAGGCAGCCAGTGTATATATATACATGTTAGGCTTATATCAAGGTTCCTCCCCCCCCCCCAAGAGTCAAATTACTGAACCTCCCCAGAATACAACTCTACAACAAGCTGACTAACATATGGGTACCTATTTACTACTAGGTGAACAGGTGCATTAGGGGATAAAAAACACTCCCAACCATTTCTGTCCTGCCTGAGATTCAAACCCAGAATTTCCAATTGAGAATAAAGAATAAACCCAACTGTACTAACAGGACCCTGAATAATTTAGTCTATTCAAACAAAGGGCTTCCTCTGCATTGCTCACTGTTGAATCTTGTACAAAGTTCACACTTAGGCCATTCTTGGGTCTAATTCAGTAAAGTTCATAATATTTAAACAAAAATATGAAAAGTAATCCTTAAGAAAAATAATTCAAAAGGTTGTGAAACCATTAGTATTACAATATCTTTAAAGAAATTCACAAACTGTAATGCATTATTATAAAAAATTAACCACAAATAATGTTTAGTTCATCAAAGAGATAGGCTGTATCACTAGCTGTGAGTATTAAACTGGTTTAATACCTTTGCCTTAAACATCATTCTCATTAAACCTTTGATGTTTCACATTAGAGAGAAACCATATCAGTATTGAGTCATTTGGAAAATTTTCATATACATTAATTAAAATAAAACAGTTCATGAAAAAATGAATACATATCAGTGTTCAGTTTGCCTAAAAGGCTTTCCATGCAAGTCAAAACTAGTACGTCATATGAGAGTTCATGCAGGAGAGAAACCAAATCAGTATTCAGTGTGTGTAAAAGATTTTAGCATAAAGTCAAATCTAATACAGCATATGACAGTTCATTCAGGAGAGAAGCAGTATCAGTGTTCAGAGTGTCTAAAAGGTTTTAAACACAAGTCATCTCTAATGTACCATATGAAAGTTCATTCAGGAGAGAAACCTTACCAGTGTTCAGTGTGCCTAAACAGTTTTGTAAAAAAGTCACGTCTAGTATATCATATGAAAGTTCATACAGGGGAGAAACAGTATCAGTGTTCAGAGTGTATAAAAGTTTTTTCACGAAACTCAAATCTAGTACTACACATGAGAGTTCACACTGGTCAAAAACCATATCAGTGTCCAGAGTGTCTAAAATGCTTTACTAGAAGGTCAAGTCGAGCACGTCACTTGAGAGTTCATTTGGGAAAGAAACCATATCAGTGTTCAGAATGCCTAAAAGGCTTTCCACAGAAGTCAAATCTAGTATGCCATTTGAGAATTCATTCAGGAGAGAAACCATATCAGTGTTCAGAGTGTTTAAAAAGCTTTACACAAAAGTCAAATCTAATAATGCACATGAGAGTTCACACTGGTCAGAAACCATATCAATGTTCAGTGTGTCAGAAATTCTTTACATACAAGTCAAATCTAGTACAGCATATGAGAGTTCATTCAAAAGAGAAACTGTGATTTTTGTTACTTATGAGTTAGGATCATAGTAAAGGTATACTGTATTACCCAATGTAATACCTGTACTGGTACATCTAGGTTCATGAATAAATGAGATTAACTGTATATGTTAAGGTAAATATGTGTTCAGTCATTTGTAGATTCAAGAGCATCTAGTGTTGCAAGGCAGCTAACTCCTGGCCTGACCCTCAAGGCCTAGGCTCTTGTACACTGCCCTTAGGCAGGTGTCGGTGCCTTCTGCTCCTTCATGCTGTGATGGTGGATGAACGAATTACATCCATGTGGCCTTGTCACCTAAGTATTCCCCATGCATGGAGACTCGTGTATTCTGCATTGTTCCTTCATTTAGTTGTTGAGCTTACCCAGCTGCTGTGGCTCCTGGGGGTCAACACAATTTTCTGGGGATAGCCCCGTCGGCTCCTCGGAGCTATCCAGGTTGATATGGAATTATTAGCTTTCTGGCATCATTCAAAGTGCATAGAGGTCTTGCCTACCAGGGACCACGAGCCAGAACCTGGCCCTCCTTCCGAGAGGCACGAGGAGCAATGGCCTATAGAAACCATGTGGTTGGGAGCATTCTATGTTTGCCATTGACCGGGTCGGCACTCAGAAAGGTAGGCGCCCCAAAACAAACCCCTACTCTGGTGAAAATATTGCTACCAAAAGCTGAACGAGTGGACAGAACTCTCCAAACAAAAATTAACAAACGAGCATGACGTCATCATGTTGCCGCGCCGCTGTCTGCCCACCCGCCCTGGGAAGGGGAAGGGGAAGCCCCAGACTGTTGCGCCAGCGCTCCAACCTCAGTTCTTGGCTGATGTGATACTGGCAGGTAATGTGCCTCTGGCTCCTGCTTTGGTCACAGATTCTCTGCCTTGTGGTGTGGTCTGTCTCTACAGGTGTGTGAGAGCCAGGAGTAATATTCTACAGTACTTGGGCTGCATTCCCCTAGGGTCTCCTTCCCTAGGTGCCCAGTAAGTACTGCTGGGGCTTGGGACCACTTTCTACAAGTCGCCCTAGGATCTACCTCCCTGTCTTTTACTGCTCGGTAATAGGCCGCCCTTGGAGTCAGCTGGGTTTTTTTGTTGCCCTTGTTTGCCTTGGTAGGGGGTAGTTTTCGTCACTGGTAGGGGTACGGGGTACTGCACAGATAGTTTTCACCTATTATAGCGGATGGCTGGGTACGTTGTCCTCTTGCAGGGTTTTTCTTTTGTTTTTGTTTCCTGTCTGGTGGGGAAGTCTGCCTATAGTTGATTGCCTGCATCTATATTTAGGGCTTGTATATCCGTATCTGTCTTCTTGGTGGTACCTTCCCTCCCCCCCATCCCTGCTAGGCCCCAGTGAATGGACATGTCCTGGGGGTTCAGCTTTTAGTAGTTTACTCAGTAGTCTTGGGCGCCAGTTTGCAGTACCCTGCCTGGGCTTCTTTTAGCATGAAACCAAGGCTAAGGGCCCTGGGAAACCCCGCAGGGGCTCTGTGGTTCGATGGGTGTGACCCTCAAGTCTCCTCTCGCTTCGTGCGAGGTTAATGGTTGTTTCAGGGTGTTCCCCATGTTTTAGGGTGACAATCACCGGTTGTGCTTCCGCCATGCTGCCTGTCGGGTCGGTGTTTCTTTTAACCCAGAGTCAAAAGAAACTCTTTTTGCGACGTTTGTTTTTTTGTGAGTGCTCCAGTTCACCCAAGCTACTGAACATGATACGAGAGTGCAGGCAGCAGAGGCGTTGCATGCTTGATTTAAGTTGCTGCAATGCGATAGGTTTGTTGTGTCCCCCGGATGCTCCGAGACTGCCCCGTTCTGGTTATAGGGACCCGGACTTTGGGGTGAGAGTCACTTCGACTTTGGTTCCGTCTGCCCCTCCTTGTCCTTTCCCTTTGGTTGTTCATCCGTTCATCTCCCCTTTGCTTCCGGCTCCGAAACGTCGAGTTTCGGAGTCGGGGCAAGTTTTTGAGACTGGCGGTCTCGGGAGAGTCCCCTTCCGGGGTGGCAGCGGAGGCATTCGAGCCTAGTCCTCCAGCTGGAGCTTGTGGGTCTGACCAATGGGCCCCCTTCATTCCTGCTTCCTGCCTTTTAGAGGGGGGGGGGGGGTTGGAGGAAGGCTCAACCCCCCGGGTCCTCGGGGTGAGGTTGGGGTTGACTTGGGGGGGCCTTGGGCCCTGTTGGACCTTACCTGGGTTTTTGTACCCTTGGAGTGGGACTTAGTTGTTACAAAGAAAGGGGGGTTCTCTTTAGCTCCCTCCTCGTACAAATTGGATTTGGCGTCTATCCCTCCCCGGGTTCGGTTCCATGATCCTGTGGGTTCCTCAGTCCCATCCTTTTGGAGGTTTTGGCTTCCCACGTCCTGTCACATGTGATGTGGGAAGCCCTTGTAATTACCTAAGTGTAGTTACAGGATGAGAGCTACGCTCGTGGTGTCCCGTCTTCCCAGCACTCTTTGTCATATAACGCTTTGAAACTACTGACGGTCTTGGCCTCCACCACCTTCTCACTTAACTTGTTCCAACCGTCTACCACTCTATTTGCGAAGGTGAATTTTCTTATATTTCTTCGGCATCTGTGTTTAGGCTTACTTCCTGAGCTTCCCAGATTATGCTTTCGTGATGGAACCGCATTCCTTCGTGTATGGATCTTCGTGTCCATACTGGGATCGTTATGAGGTTCCAATGTCATCCAGGTTAGCAGACTGCCCGCTCTTCTTGTTGGAGGCTTGGCATACATTCTGTCGGTCCCGCACGCTTGAGTGGAGGGAGGATCAGATGCCGTTGCAGGTTTTCCTGGGGGGCGAATTTGATCATCTCAATGCATGTTTGCTCCTCCCTGCCCTTCTGCAGGATGTTGATGTGATGCAACTTTATGTGCAGGTTTCTTCCCTTTTGGCTGCATTAATTACGGAAAATTTGCGTACACGTGGCCTGCTGGCTTTGGCCCTGCGTTTCTTCTCCCTCCTCGAGCTGTCCTTGGATTGGCTTGAGTTGGATGTGGAGGAACATGGGGCTGCCTCTGGGTCAGGTGCGTCGTCTGTATTGTTGAAGCTGCTCGCGCTGCTCCTGCGGGGTGTGGTTTTGCGGTTTTTTGCTTCTCAACTAGTGTGTCGACAAACGGTGCTCACTTCGTACTTGAAATCCGCTCTTAGGTTGTCTTCACCTTTTTGTCCGTTGCTGTTTGCAGAGTCTGCGGTTGAGCGGTATCTGCAGGCAGCTTCAGTCAGTTGCCGTCCAATGTTGGACGGGGTTCTTCCCATCGTAGTAGGCCAATGGTGCCAGATTTGGCACAGGCGCAGCCTTCATTACTGTCTTTTTCTGGTCGGCATGGGGATCACCCTGTGTGCCGCTTAGGTTCTTGTAAGGTGCATCAGCCCATTCACGGTTCATCTCATTGACTAGGCGATGGAGGGGAGGCTCGCGCTGTTTGCTTGCGCCTGGTCCCACGATTTGTGGGCCTTTCGGGTCGTTTCATGCAGCCTGCGGTGGCATTGGGTGGCTTCACCTCCTTTGCGGAGTTCTGGGCTAGCGGGGCAGGCCTCTAATGTGCTCTGTCGAGTCATCTCGGAGAGGGTTCACTTGGGCGTGGTCGAAATGACCTCGTATCTCAGGTGAGTTTTCCTGTTTCCAGTCCCGAAACGGGTCTGCGCGGACTTCCGGTTTGTTCTGGACTTGTCTCGTCTGAACCTGAGAGTTTATTGCCCCCTCCTTTCGGATGACTACTATGTCCCAGGTCTGTCTTCTGTTGGAGCCAGATGCTTGGATGGTGTCCCTGGATCTCAAGGACGTGTATTGGCACGTCCCGATTCATTCGAGGATCAGGGACTGGCTCGGTTTTGTTGTGGGGTGTCAGGGTAACTGCTTTCGTTGCCTTTTGGTTTGAATCTGGCGCCTTGGGTTTTCACATGCCTTAGTCGGGTCATGGTGGCCCGCCTGCATCTGTTAGACGTTCAGGTTCTGGCCTACCTTGATAACTGGCTGGTTTGGGCTCCCAGCCAGTCCGTTTGTCTGCTCGCCAGGGATTTGGTTCTTTCCCAGCTTGCCAGGTTCGGGTTCTTGGTGAACTGGTAGAAGTCCCATCTGGTTCCCTCTCAGGTTCAGTCTTGGCTGGGTCTTGTGTGGGATACTTGGACTGCGTCCTTGTCTCTTCCTCTGGTGGCTCTGCTTTGCCTGCGTTCCCATCTTTGTTTCTGAGGGGCTGCCGGGGTCACACGGCGGTTGCTCGAGGGTTTGCATGGGAGCCTGAACTTAGCCATGATGGTCTACCCGCCGAGTCAGGTGTGGCTTCACCAGCTGTTCTGGTTCCTTCGGGGATGTCTCTTTCACCTCTCTTGCGACCGCTGGGTTCGGCCTATGGGGCTTTGCGTTGGTTGCTGCGTCGCCAGCTTCCTCTTCGGGCTTTTCAGGGTTCAGTACCTTGGCGCCTACCCAAGCCCTCGCTCAATGTGTTCACGGATGCGTCGTCTCTTGGCTGGGGCTTTGAGACTAGTGCTAACCAGGCCGGCCAGGGATGGTGGGGTCCGTCCTTCTGTCGGGCTCACAGCACGGTGCGGGAGTTCACGGCTGTGTGGCTGTCACTCCGGAGGATTCGGGTCGCTCGCGGATCAACGATCTGGTTCCATTCAGATTGTTCCTCGGTGGTTCATTGCCTGAACCGAGGGGATTCGATGCGGTCCTTGGCTCTTTGGGGCTGGTCACTTTGGGTCTGCTGAATTCTTGGGGTTTGGCTCTCGTGGCGGTTCACGTTCAGGGGGTGTCCAATGTCCTGGCGGATGGCCTATCTCAGTTAATATCCCTGTCCACTGAATGGACGTTCGACACCAACTCGTTCAGTTGGCTCTGCCAGACATTTGGGCCTCCGGAAGTGGATATCTTTGCGTCAATGTGGTCGAGGTGTGTGTCTGGTATATGTGATGCCCTTTCCCAACTGTGAGGCTGTCGGGGTCAACGCTTTCAGGCGGGACTGGGCGAGGTGGAGTTTCCTGTACAGTATCCACTTGATTTAATGGCCTCTTATTTACCTATCTACCGATTCCATCAACCGGTTTGGAAGACCGGTATCTGGAGCCTCGTATACCGGTCTGATGGTCGATATAGTTGTAGATCAATATTTAGTTTGTTTTGGCATCGGCGGGCCTTCACATGGTTTTTCCTATCACTGTGTAGATGTACTTCGGTCACTGATAGGGTTATCTTGTTCTTCCAATCGTGGTTGTTTAACCCCTTAGACCGCGCATATTACTGCAAATATTGGGGCATAGTAGCGAAAAATAATAGAATTATGTAAAAATAACTTAAAAATGTTAAACAAATTTCCAACTTATTGGCTTCAGTGTCATGAAACTTTCATCATAATATTTTCAGAAATTGATTTTAGACAAATTTTTTGAAAAATAAGTACATTTTATTGATAAGAACAGCTCCTAATAACTGGAACTGAAGGATTATATCCACACAGTGGATATAATCCACATAAATAAAAGTGGACATATCCACAAAGTGGATGTGCAGTTGGAGCCTTTATATCATTGCTGAGTAATACATAATAATACAAATAATAATATATAACAAAATAGATCATATTAACATAGTTATTCATCATATAAATACATTGTCCACTATTAATATATGTTACTTTCATTAATGTCCCAAAAATATTTGTTTTCCTTTTTTTAAGATTATATTTTTTTTCTCCTTTGTTTATTATCTGATTTTGTTGTAACCTTTACATCCTGGAAAATGCATATGTTTTCATAACTATGTGAAGATAGAATGAAATGGGTCAACAAATAAATCAGTCACAACTTACAAAACTTGGGACTTTTAATTTTTTGGCTGATTTTTTTCTCTGATTTCAAACTATTTTCTTTGTCTCTTTAGATTGTTTTGATGATAAAGGACCATATTAGGGCTTTTTCACTTATATAAAGTATACCCTAAATATATCCCCTAAATCATTATAATTATTATAATTATCCCTATAGTGTTGTAACACCATAACGGTGTTTTGTAGTTAATTTGTATATACAACGAGAGTTAGCTAGGCAAGATTTTGAGAAGCAACAGTCTCTTGGTCCGTAGCCATTAAGAAAGTCACACCTAGAAGTGTTAATGACGACAAACTGACCCGTGGTCAGGTCATGTGATCTGACCTGGCATCTGCTAATCTGAAATTGTAGCCGGGTGGGTCTTTCAAACAAGCCGCCGTTTAAAGGTGTGGCTTGGTAAAGGGCCTGAGGCTATCTGCTTGTGGGCAGAGTTAGCTACTAGGTTCCCAATAAATACCCAGGGAACTGTAGATTAGAGAGGAGAGGATACAGCACAACAGGAGCAGAGCAGTGAACAGCCGTCAGTCCAGGCTGTCCGGTTTGATGGGGGACTCTGCCTGTCAACCCATACCACCTCCTCTCTATCCAAATTAGGCTCAGTCCTCGGTGAGTTGAACGTTAAGGTGACTTAGTCGTGGTTACTAAAGTGTTGTGTGATTATCTTGGGGTGGACAGCTGTAGGGTTCTCAAATTCTTGTGTAATGACTCACTTTGTATATTAATCTTGAATATTAAATTGAATTGCTTAAATTATGATACTTATCATGTGAAATATAATTGATGAATTTATTGTTTAAATTGTCTTTAACTTTGTTCCCTAGAGCTTTGCGAGTTGAGGCGAGAGAGCCTCTGTGGTTTGATGATTTTAATGAGTACATGTTTAGAGTTGATACATGAACTTCTTGGATAATTTTGTGATACAGACAAGTTCCATTCCTTGTCTTGTAGGTACTGAGAAAGAATGGATGGTGGCAGCACTTTCTACTTCTACTTATCTACCCTTCTACCTCTCCTACTCACTTCTTACTCCCTCTTCTCTCCCACTTTTCCTTTCACCTGACGACACTCCTTACTCCTTTCATCTACTCCTCCCTCCTCTCTGCCCCTCTCACCTCAAACCCTCACTAATTACTTCATTATTAATTTCTTTCCTTTCGTTTCTCTTATACGTTTGTGGCAGTGAAATGTTATAGAGGTCTCAAGAGTGCTGGTAGCTGATCAGGTACAATGCCTTGTTGGTGTAAGTAATTATCAAAAGAAGGCACCAAACCGGGAAGGCTATGTAGCACCATCAAATGCGCAGAATAATCAGAGGGCGCTAAATATCACCAAGGATGCCAATACGAGAACAAAAACGCATAAGGCGAACGATATCAAAAGTATCCGAGTCACCAAGAATTCTATTGAGGGACAGGTGACCGCGAGGGGCGGTCAGAAAGCAAGACACACGCTCGTCCTGGAAGTCAGGACATTCAAGAAGGACATGCACGACCGTAAGAGGGACAATGCAACTAGGACAATAAGGTGCTGGGCGGCGCTCCATCAAGTGACCATGGGTTAAGCGAGTATGGCCAATACGCAACCTCGCCAGAGCTGTTTCCCATCGCCGGTTATGGTAGTAGGAGGACGGCCACGAGGAAACACAACATTTAAGGGTACGTAGTTTGTTACCAGTAACAGACGACCAAGAAGCCTGCCAACGGGTAAGGGCGGAGGAATGGATAACCGGGTAAAAGTCGGAATATGGAATACCTTTACGAGAGACGGGACAAGAGCGGACAGCTTCCTTGGCAGCAGCATCTGCACGCTCATTTAAAGACACACCAATATGGCTGGGAACCCAACAAAACTCAACCGACTTAAATTTACTGTGAACAAGAAACAGCCAATGCTGGATCCCGACAACTACTGGATGAACCGGATTAAAGGACCCGAGAGCCATGAGGGCACTACGAGAATCAACAACTACAAAGGAAGACTGACAACAAGAAAGCAGGAGATGAAGAGCATATTGAGAATAGCATAAAGCTCCGCTGTAAAGATGCTAGTCTCCGGAGGTAAGCGACACATACAAGTGTGATCAGGAAAAACAACAGAGTAGCCAACACCGTCCGCAGACTTAGACCCATCGGTGAAGACAGAAACGGAGTGGGAGTGAGAAGAAAAGTGCTCAAGGAAAAGGCGTTTTAGAACCGTAGGAGGGGTAAAAGCTTTAGTGATACGGGTCAAGGAAGTACAAAACCGCGGAAGAGGGACCCTCCACGGGGGCAAAGAAGGAACAACACGAGGAGAAACATTAGAAATATGAACGGAAAGAGAATCCTGTAGGCGAGATAACCGGACAGAAAGAGGGAGGAGGTGAAGAGGAACAGGAACCGCAGGAGGGGTTAAAGTTAAAGCACGACAGAGGCGAGAGGAAGGATGCTGTAAGGACCGCGCAAGATAGCGAAGACAGTAGCGATCACGGCGGTCTTGGAGACCAAGGGGAGACCAAGACAAACGAGTGTCAAGGAATAACCCCAAAAGCTTCGCGGAATCTTTGTACTCAAGGGGATGACCATAAAGTGACAGAGGGACGAAGAACGACCCGTTTCCGTGTAAAAATCATGGCACAAGTCTTAGAAGTAGGAACTTGTAGCCATGATCGGTGGCCCAAGACGACACGGCATCAATTGCAAGTTGAAGCCGGTGCTGAAGGAGAGGCGAATCATCACCCTGACAGCAAAGGGCAAGATCATTGACATAGAGAGCGGAGAAGACACCTGAAGGAAGAGAGTAAAGAAGATCATTGAGGGCAACCAGAAAAAGAGTAGTGCTCAGAACACTACCCTGGGGCACACCTTCGTATTCCTGAAAAGAGGCAGAGAGAGCGGTACCAAGGCGCACCCGAAAGGAACGACGAGAGAGGAAGCTGCGGAGAAAGAGAGGGAGATGACCACGAAGGCCAAAAGAATGAAGTTGAGATAGAATATGATATCGCCAAGTGGTGTCGTAAGCCTTTTCCAGGTCAAAAAGGATGGCAACAACGGAGGTCTTCGCAGCAAAAGCAGTACGAACATAGACCTCCAAGTTCACCAGGACATCTGTCGTGCTGCGGCACTTGCGGAAACCAAATTGAGGAGGTGATGGTGTTCCAGGAACCACATCAGACGAACATTAACCATACGTTCAAAGAGTTTGCAGACACAACTTGTGAGGGCAATAGAGCGAAAGTCCTTAGGGGAAAGTCCAGAGACCCCGGTTTACGAACAGGGAGGACAACGGCATCGAGCCAGTCCTCAGGGACTGACGACGACTCCCAGATCCGATTATACAGACTCAGTAAATACTGAGACGTGCACGGAGGGAGATGGCGAAGCATCTCATAATGAATACCATTGGAGCCCGCCGCTGTAGAACCACAGAGGGCCAGAGCAGAACGAAGTTCAGAGAGAAGGGATCATTATAGGGAAGCTGAAGACGAGTGCAGAAATCTAAAGGACGAGACTCAAGGACAGGTTTACGAAGAAGGAAAGATTGGAGAAGATGGAGACCAGAGCTAACAGAAGAAAAGTGGGAACCCAGTTCGGAAGCGACCTGCAATGGGTCCGCCACAAGAGTATCATGGAGGTGAAGGTCCGGTGGAACATCGGGAACGAACTTACCCGCTATCTTGCGGATACGCTTCCAGATCTGGGGCAGAGGAGTTTTGGACGTAATTGTTGAGACATAATATACCCAACATTCACGTTTAGCCATACGGATGGCCCTACGGGCCACCGCACTCGCTTTCCGAAAGAAAAGAAAAGAATTGGCCGTCTGCCTATGGCGGTGCCTCTTCCAGGCTGCACGCTTACAGTGGACAGCCCGGGCACAATCCGCATTCCACCAGGGAACGCACTTCCGCGGACCCCGAGAGGAAGAGCGAGGAATAGAGCGGAGGGCAGCGGTGAAGACAGTGTCATGAAAAAGGAGGAGAGCACGAGGGAGAGGTCAGAGAGAGCAGCACTGAGGGTAAATAGGTTCCAGTCCGCTTTAGCAAACTGCCAATTAGGAAAAGAGAGGGAAGGGCGAAACGAGAAAAAGGAAACAAGGATAGGGAAATGATCACTGCCATGGAGGTCATCATGAACCTGCCACTTGAAATCTAAGTAAAGAGAAGAAGAGCAGAGAGAAAGATCAAGACAGGAAAGGGTGCGAGTCCGAGAGTCCAAATGAGTGGGCTCACCAGAATTCAGAAGAAACAGGGAAGAAGAGAGGAGAAATGGCTCAAGAAGGTGACCCCGGGTATTCGTCAGAACGTCACCCCAAAGAGAATGACGACATTTGAAGGTCCCCAGCAGGAGCACAGGCTCCGGCAAGGAGTCCAAGAGGTGTTTCAAATCAGGAAGAGAAAGTGGGACACTTGGGGGGAGATAAATGGAACAAACTGTGTACCATTTCCCCACAAAGATACGAGCAGCAGAACAATTGAGAGGCAAAGGAAAAAGTAAAGGAACAAAGGGAACATCAGTGCGAATCAAGAGAGCAGAAGAATTAGGAGTCCCAGCAACGGCTGGGGGGATGGGGAGAGAAAGGAATAGCCACAAAAACGACCAGGACGAGTACCAAGCATCGGCTCCTGGAGACAGACACAAAGGGGCGAAATCAGAAGTTGGAGTTCGAGGAAATTGGCATAATAACCTCGAACATTCCATTGAAGAATAGACATCGACAAGAAGGGAAAGGACAACAACAGAGAACAAGGAAGAAACAAAGGCGAAAGAGCAACACAGCACGTTAAAGAATATCAGGGTCAGCAAAGTCAGGGTTAGGGGGCATGGGTAAACTGAGCAAAGACGGAGGGAAGGAAGCGGGAGAACAGACCAGAGGTGGGCGGGCGGAGTCCGGAGGAGGAGGAAGAAGAGGAGACAACGGAGAGGAGCAGTCAACGACAGCAGCAGGAAGAGGGGAGCGCACCTCAGTAAGAGCAGCAACCGAAAGGGAAGCAGGGGCCAAAGAAACCTCCATAGCAGGAACAGGGGGCGCAATCACTGAAATGGGAGGGGAAGGAGCAACAGAGTCAGAAGTAGGGGCTGAGGAAGAAAGCGAAGCCTTCTTACCTGCAGGGGAGGAGGAAGGAGAGGAGCCAGGCTTACGCTTCTGACTTAAAGAGACAGGTGTCCCAGCAACTACGTACCGGGCAACGGATTCCAGTGTCACAACAGAAGCCGAACGAGAGCACACACGACGGCCATTATGGTAGCGATGGACATCCGCCTGCACCAACAGGCGGCGGGGAGAGCCGATAGATGGAGGAAGAGGATGGGAAGGAGGATCGGAGGGAGACGAGGAAGAAGGCACAGGAGACATGATAGACCGGGTTGAAAGAAGGGGAACCCCAGACAGAGGACCAGGAGGGGGACCCCTCGGGACAGAATGCAAAGGAACAGAGGAGGGGGCAATGGGCGTATCAGAGTCCAAGGCCCGGAAACGGTTGTGAGTCTGAGGAAGGAGGGAAGGACGAGGAGAGGAAGAGCGCAACACGCGAGCATAAGAGATGTTAGCATAAGGCGGGAGCCGGCGAACCTGGCGCCTCGCCTCAGGAAAAGATAAACGCTCCCGGTGCTTCAAGTTGAGGACGGCTGCCTCAAGCTTGTAATGGATACAGGCACGGGAGAAGGTAGGATGGGCCTCACCGCAGTTGAGGCAGCGAGCTGGGGGAGAACTGGGGGAGAACACTCCGACTTAGAGTGACCTTCACCCCCACACAAAGGACAGAGACAGTCCCAGAGCAGCAGAGGGCACCATGCCCAAACCTCCAGCACTTGCTACAAAGTCGAGAAGGAATATACTCCTGGACAGAGCACCTAGCACCAGCAAGAATAACAGAGGATGGAAGGGTCCTACCATCAAAGGTGATCTTCACAACACGAAGGGGTTGACGGCGACGACCACGAGGGAGACGAGTAAACGAGTCAACCTGAAGGACAGAATGGCCTTGGGCATCAAGGATATGCCGAATATCATCGTGGCAATCCTGCAGATTCTGAACACCGGTTGCAACATGGGGTGGGAGGAGAATAGTGCCAACACTGGCATTCATACGAACGTTCTTGGAGACCCGAACAGGGATCTCGCCAAGGCAAGATAAGGCAGCCAAGCGGGAAGCTGCATCCTGAGAAGGAGCAGCAATGACATGTGTACCGAGACGAGTGGGGTTGAAGGTAACAGACGCATCCACGGAATCTACAAGATGCCGGTGGAGGGAGAAATCGTCAGGAGGCGCAGAATCAAGAGGGAGGAGATCAAAGTATTTGGCCCATGAAGTGGGACCAAACAAGGCCTGATACGCGTCAGTACGGTAAGGAATCAAGCGAGTGCGGCCGGGGCGCGAATGGTGTTGAGAACCCGCAGAGAGGGGTCAAAAGGTGCAGTAGTCACAACGAGAGACTTAGCCGCACCAGGGGACGAAGTGGTCACCACTGGGGGCTGGAGGCTCAACCCAACCACAGAGGAGGGAGGGGAGCTGGGGAAAGAAGTCAGGATGGTCAAAGGAGGAGCAAGGTCGGGGCCCAACGCAGCAGAGGCTACAGAGCCCGGTCTTCCAAGACAGGCCGACTCGGGGGCTTGGTCGCCCACCCCACGAGCCCGAGAGGGTATATCAGAAACATTTAACGACATAGGTACGAAGAGTGATAAATTCATTCACGAATGTGCCCCCATACCCACAATGGAGCCACAATTAGAGGCAAGACACCCAACAGGAAGCTATCGCCGATCATGCCGGGGGCCCCCTAGGGGTGCGTCGTGAGTATACGCCCCACAAACGCCACCTTAAGAACCGTCAGTCCATCGAGATCGGGTTCAACGACGAAAGGGGGATTGACAATAAAAGGTTCCCCTCGCTCGAGACGTTGGGTACAACAGTTCTACAGGTGCAAGAGTATGCCTCCTCAAGCACCCGGGCGTCAAAATAGAAGAAGTCCAAAGAAATAATCCAAAACAAGCAAAAGGTCGGCAGGAAACGACAAGCAGATAGGAGAAGAGGTGGGAGAAAAACGAAACATAATGAAAAGGAAAAGCGATCCGGCACAATTAGAGAAGACAGCAGCAGGAGTGCAAGGCCATAAAAGGACAGAGGACTGTCCCACGGAGCATCACACTCCGGCGGCCGTCCACGAAGCCCCCTCACGACGCCAACGGGCCGGATGGGGAGGGGGCCTTTTTGGTGTAGAACCTAGGTAATCAAATACCTAGGTGACAAGGTGTTGAACTAGGAAGGTTGCAGTTTGGACTCTGGAGGGAATAGAATTTAGAATAGTTAACTAAGGGCGGGATAATGGACTAAAGAGAGCTATTTCCCCCACCCCGTGTTAAAGTTTTTTTGGGGGTTATTTTTTCTTGACTTCATATCAACACAGTGACCTACAACTTTCACATATTCGAGTACGAATGCCAAACAATGTTTATTAAAACATACAATTAAATTAACGAATTAAAACTACTTTTATTCATTGTTGATAACTTCAACTTCAACTCTGAAGCCAGAGTTTCAACTTTGAGTGGCTTCTAAAATTCCAGTTATTAACCGATTCTCACTATTTTGACATATTATGTGCTCAGCTGTCAATTTAACAGCCTATATGGGGCTGAGCCCTAGTCGTTATTTACGGAGCTCCGTTATTTCCGAAGTTAAGTCGGGTCGGTAATTTTTCAAGTAACATTCAGGTAGGATATATTTTATACTGTATAACTAAAATTAAATAAAGTTCATTGTGTAATTGCATTCCAATTTAGTGCACGGCCGACGATTAAGCCAGTTGCTGGCTGCTGCATGGATGATGTGTGAACACGGTCTGATCAAGCCCAGATGGGTGGGAAAAAATTGATTCATTCCTTTGTATTGAAAAATATTTCATGTATCAATCAGTGAGTTAATATTGTCTTAATAAAATTTTAGAGATGTGTTTTGATTTACCCTGAACAGTGCAGGTAATGTATTTTTAATGTTACGACACAGGCTGTGGCGGCCATGCCATAACAATGGCGATCGAGCCTTGTCACTGAGAGCTAGCCAAGACGAAATATTTTGAGCTCACCTTTTCTCTGCTGATGATAGAATATACATTTGCAGAGACTAATATGTAGCTTTTGTTGAAAAAAAACAATTAATATCTTGAAATACTATAATGAAATTGGTAAATTGACTTACTTTTAATGAAGCATCACAGATTACGAAGCTGTGATGATTACATCATCCTCTGCAGCGCTTGTTTTATATTGTTTATATTGTATACAGGGTACATACTGTATGTACAGTACACTTATTTTCAGGCACTCACTTCACACAACAGCTAACCTTACTACTAATTCACATGAGTTCTAATTCTACTTCACTATTGACAATTATGTTGAATGTTAAACTCTGCTGCTGCTCGTGCATGAGAATATCCTTTATCAAGTTTCTTAATTAACTCCAGCTTCTGTGCAACCGTCAGGCGCTTCCTTTGGGTAACTTTTGGCATTTTGTAAATTAAAAAGATCACAATTACAGTACAGTAATATCCTTCACAATTGAAGCTAGCCGCGCGAGTTCACGGTAAACAATGGGAACACATGGCCCGGCGGAGTACATACTAGGTCCGTGGGAAAAAAAATACCTAGTGCCTATACATACTATAAAAAGTATTTAATAAGAAAACAAAGACTTTTGCTTAATAAAAACTGTTTCAAAATATTTTATTAATAATAATTTACAATTTTCTTCATTAAAGTGAATCATTTTAAAAGAAAATTAAGATGTAATATATGACTCTGGACGATCCAGGTCGGTGGCGGCCTGGTCGCCATGTGAGGGGACGCTGATGCCACAACAAACCCAATACAGACCGTCGGTAATATCGACCGCAGACCGGTATAGCAGGCTCCAGATACTGGGCTCCCAAACCGGTCGTTAATACCGGCAGATCGGTATAAAAGAGGCCGTTAAATTGAGTGGATACTGTATTGACGATTTTTTTTACAGTAAACTATACTGAAAACCTATATTCTAATTTGATGAAAATGAAGATCATATGCTATTCTGAGAGAATAATAACGTTAGATGAACAATTAATGATAGTTCATATTTTTTTATTCTGGCACTGGCTGAGTTGCACCAGCTTGAGTTCGGTATTGATGTTACATCTGCTCCGTTCTGCAAGCTGTCTCGTGCATTGTTTCACTTCTGGCCTGCACATGTCCCGCCTGAGCCGACCAGCTCTTTTCCTGTTGGCATTGGCTTCTAGGGGTGGGGTCGGGGAGCTTCATGCTCTCCTCCGGCACTGGGGTTTCTGTTCTTTTTGGTCCTGGTGGTAGGCTCGTTTGTTTATAGCCGTCTCCTCCTTTTCTGGCGAAGAATGAGACGACTGCTTTCTGGAGGGGAGTCCTTGGGTTGTTGATGCTTGGTTGGTCAGGCCTGGGGGTGCATCATGTGCTGTCTCCGGTTGCGGCTCTCCGCTGTTATTTGCACACCACGGCTTCGGTGGCTGGGGACGCATTTTGGGTTGACCCGGTTTCTCTCCTTCCCTGTTCACGGGCTCAGGTCTCCCAGGTCGTCCGCAGGGTTATTAAGTCTAGCCAGCCTGCAGTCTATCCTCATGTCCACGATATTCGTAAGTTTGCTGTTTTGGGTTGTTTTGGGTTGACATTCGGGCACAGGGTTTTTGGAGATCAAACAGGGTCCTGGCCACTTGCTACCTTGTCAACGTCCCTGGACCTGGTAGGGCCTGTATTGCATTGGGTTAGCGGTTGCAGCCAGTTATCTCGACTTCGCGTTGATGAGCGAGGACTGACCGCCTCCCGGGTAAGTCCCTGTTTTTCCTTGTCTTTGGGTGGTTAGCTCTGAGGATCCAATGGAGCTTCCCCCAGAAAACCAGCGTTGAATGTAATGAAATGCCATTTTCTGGGTGAATCCCGGAGGCTCCCCAGCATTCCTCCCTCCCCTCTGGTTGGCAGTGTTTTTCACATGTTTTTTGACATCCAGCCTAAGAATTGACAGTTGGGTCGTCGGAGCGAGGGTTTGGGGTTCCTCCTTCCCCCCCTCCCGGGGAGGATGGGGGGGGGGGGTGAACAGACAGCAGTGTGGCAACGTGAGTACGTCATGCTCGTTTGCTAATTTTCGTTTGGGGAGTTCTGTCTACTCGTCCTTGCCCCCTTCGGTAACAATATTTTTCCCAGAATAGGGGTTTGTTTCTGGGTGCCTACCTTTCTGGGTGCAAGACCCGGTCGATGGCAGACATAGAATGCTCCCTACCACACAGGGGTTTTTATATATAGGCCATTGCTCCTCGTGCCTCTCAGAGGGGGCCCAGGTTCTGGTTCGTTCCCGGTAGGCAAGAGCATGCACTTTTGATTTCAGAAAGCTAGTAATTCCATGTCAGCCTGGATAGCTCCGGAAAGCCTCGGGGACTCGCCCAGAAAATGCAGTTTCATTACAATCAACGCTGGTTTTTTGATAGGGGGAATAGAAGTAAAATGGGAGGTTCAGTGTGGCCCACCTGAATCATTTGGCTCATCTGGCTAGCTTGTCTGGTTAGACATTGGATGAAGTTGTCATTGCAGGGCTGGCATTGGTCCCTGTGCTACTGCTATATTCTGACTCTTCGGTACTGCCCTTGTTAACCAACACATGTGTTGGTTGCACATGTGCCTGTACTTTCCTTTGTTAAACTGTATGGTAGGCTGGGGGGTGGGTGCAGGGCAGTGAAGTCCAATTTAGACTTATTTTATATCCTCTTCTCAATACATCTGTTATCCATCTCAGATTTGTGAGGTGGGTGACCAAGTCCCCCAAAGTTGGACTGTGGTGGAAGATCGAGCTCTATGACTCCAGTTATGGTGGGCCTAAACCTAGCTTTGTCTTCGGTTCATTCTAATGACCCTCTACATTCTCCAGTCGCTACCTTAGCAGTCAAACCTCAAGTTCCCAGTGTGACTACCTCATCACCTGGAGTGACTCAGTCTTTAGTTGTTACAAAGGCACCCTTTGCCCCCCTCTGTACTTGGGGTCCACGGTGCTGTCCTCACAATCGAGTAGGTGTGTCCTCCTTAACTTCTGGTCGATACCTGGTTGATACCTGGTTGATGGGGTTCTGGGAGTTCTTCTACTCCCCAAGCCCGGCCCGAGGCCAGGCTCGACTTGTGAGAGTTTGGTCCACCAGGCTGTTGCTTGGAGCGGCCCGCAGGCCCACATACCCACCACAGCCCGGTTGGTCCGGCACTCCTTGGAGGAATAAATCTAGTTTCCTCTTGAAAATGTCCACGGTTGTTCCGGCAATATTTCTTATGCTTGCTGGGAGGACGTTGAACAACCGCGGACCTCTGATGTTTATACAGTGTTCTCTGATTGTGCCTATGGCACCTCTGCTCTTCATTGGTTCTATTCTATGTACCATGATCTGTTTGGCTCTGCTACATGGCCTAAATATTTTAATGTCTGTCACAATGACCTTTGCTTCCTAGATGATTTACATGTACATAGACACTTAGACACTGTGTTGACTGTGTAGATATACATATTACATTTAATCTCACCCGGACTGGGGTCCGTATTGTTGAGGTCACTTCAAAGGAAGCGACCACCTACCTAACTGCCCTGTTTTGCATTGGCAAGACCCCAGTTCAGGTCTCCAAAAATGTCCAATTAAATGCCAGCATCAGCACACTCACTCTCCCACTCAAAGTTGCAACAGGGAACATTGAACTGAAGGACTGCCACCAGGATATTAATTACATCCTCAAGACCTACGGCAGGGGTGGTAAATCCATGACACATTTGCCCAGAATGTCATGTGTGTAATTTTACTGGGTAGCAGAAAAAAATTATTCAGTGCATTAACGATTTCCCAGAGAGTAGAAACACAGTAAAAGATTGAATATTAAAGTCAGAAACAAATAGCTGAACAGCTAACAAAAGATATTGGTTCATGTAAATTTCATTCCATTTGTCTTGATGTCATCATCAGCTAGGCTAGCCGTTATTGCTTGGTTTTGGGGGTGAAGAATTAGTTGAAATATGCAAGGCAGTAGTAAACAAATTGTCTAATCAACAGAATGGCCTTTCCATAAATATTTGCTATGACAACTGATGATTGGTTTTGTAAATAAGTGTGCCAAATATTTTGGATATCCACTGGTAGGCTTTCATTGTACTGTACATGAGGAAGCTTTGTATGTAAAAGTTGGCCTTAAGAAACTACAAGATGTGATAAAAATAGTAACCAAGATAGTTAATTTGATGTACACAGGGCTACCTACTTATGTACAACAGTGTTCGTTGGCTTAGTAGAGATTCTCTCTTTAAACGATCTGTTGAGCGGATGAAATTTGTCTGTTTTTGACGAATGAAATTTTTTTTTTTTGTCAAGAATTATCTGAAGTGTGGATTTGTTGACTGATGTTTTATTCGCAGATTTCTCCTCGCATTTTAATGACTCTTAACACCAAATTAAAGGATTCTGGTAAAACATTTGATATGTTTGACAATATTACAAAATTTCAGTTTGATTTCAAAGGCTTTTAATATGATGTTGACAATCTTATATATTTAAATATTTATTTTAAATATTTCTCAAACTTAAAAAAAAAGTTATATCTTGAATTTCATGAGAAAAGTCATTCAGAGCATTAAAATAAAATTGTTGAGCATCAATGATTCATTTGTGGATCAATTTTCTCTTAAGATTTACTAAATTTAGGTCATTTGAAGAACTGCAAAATTCATAGCATGCAGACAGTGTAACATTAAACAAACTAAATTTGGAAATGTATAATTTTGAGATGCAACAGATTTACAAAGCAGCTCAATTTGGAAGCAAAAGTTTATTGGCATAAGAGCTGAACTAGGAAATATTGAAATATCAGTCAGTGGATTAATACAGAAAATTGCAACAAAATGAGGTTTTGAAACTGGAATTACATTCTAGAAACTTTTAACTGAAAAATCACATAATTGCAATATTAACAGTATTTATATCAACATTCATTAGTCCTTATTTTCATTTATGAACTTTGTCAAGTCTAATATAGGAGTAGACTTGCTGATGAAACTAGTGCTGCATGTATAGCTCTTGGAACACTCAAATATAAACCTAATATAAAATGTCATTGTTGGTGCAGCAGCAGCAGCAAGAGTCTGAGTAAAATAACTTTATTGTTCTTTATATTTTTATAATATGAACCAAAGCTTATAATTTCATATTCATATTTCTTATTGCTTAGAAGATAAAATACTATTTATAAATTATTATTTTTCAATTTATGTATCTTGTTCTTGTGTATCATTTAATTATTTATAAATTTTTAAGAGATTTCTATAAAGCTTTCGTGTATTTCAGTCCGTCATCCTTTTGTTAACAGTAAAACAATATATATGTAAATAAGCAACAAGACTCCATTTTCCTTAGAATAGTTTATTAACCTTCGTGCTGTGCGACTTTTATTAACAGTCTGGTGGGGCGCCAAAATTGAAGTGCTCCCAAAAAAATTTTGTTTCTTTGGATTTTTTTTTAAATCCCTTCCCTGAATATGTACATGTAAAAAGAAATTAAAAAAAAAACCCACTTACTTTTGCTGCGACGATGTAGAAAATATGCGGCGTGACGTCACTAGAATGTGATCGCCCATGTAGAAAGCGCTTGGAGGTGGTTGCACAGGTGATTCAAGACTTGCGAGTTGCCACAAAATAGCATCCTCACTCCAAGGAATTTCCAGATGGGCTGAATAAATTGCATTCTGTACTATATGTTCAGTGGAACATACAAATGTTCAATTAAGCAAGGATTGTTCGTTTAACTGGTCACCAAGACCGAGCGTTGGAAGTGGCTGTCATCAACTATGAATCACCAAAGTGTAAACAGTTGTACAGTGTTTTATTTCGCCTACATATTTATTCCCCAAATACTTTAGGAATGCCACAATCAGATTAATCCCTAAGCCAGGTAAACCCCCAACCCAAACTGAAAATACGACCAATTTTCCTCCTCAAAGTACGTACAAGGCAAAATATAAAAAAAAAAAAATAATCAGAGACTTGTGAAGTAGATGGAAGAAGAAAAGTATAAAACCAGGCAACATGGGTTTAGAAACTGCAGAGAGGCCCATACAGCTATAGCCCTGATCTACGAGCACATACAGCTATAGCCCTGGGGCCAGATTCACGAAAGCACTTACGAACTTATACATCTTTTCACAATCTTTGGCGGCTTTGTTTCCAATTATTAAACAGTTAATGAGTTTCGAAGCACCAGGAGGCTGTTTATAACTAACAACAGTTGATTGGGAAGTTTTCATGCTTGTAAACTGTTTAATAAATGTAACCAAAGCCGTCAAAGATTGAGTTAAGATGTACACGTTCGTAAGTATTTGTGTAAGTGCTTTCGTGAATCTTGGCCCTGATCTTCGAGCACATAGCCAACACAATGTTGAAAAACGATCAGTGTAATGTAGTGCTTAGAGATGTTTTGAAAGCCTTCGACAAAGTTTGGCACACAGGCCTAAAATATGAGATATCTGAGCTAGGATTTCCACAGATTTACTGCTACTCTGCAGCTTTATAGACAACAGAACTGCTAGGCTCAATATCAGCAGAAACTTGGGTGACTTAATAGAACTGAAAAGTGGAGTACTGTACTACAAGAAAGCTACCTCTCCCCCACTCTATTCAACATATATACAGCTGACTTACCCCAACTCCAGCATGGAGAATACATCGCATACGCTTGCGATGTCATACAAATACTGTAATATGCCAACCAGGACCATCGAAGTCGCTACTAGCCAACAAGACCAAGGCAGCAATTGAATTCATAAACAACTTTTGAAAAGCAATGGAAAATTAGCACAAACAAACAAAAGTTCCAGATAATGCACATTTAAAAAAAGAAACTCGGACCCCATTATCCTTGATAACGGTCCGATCCAATAATCGGGGATAGGCAGAATACTGGGACTCCTGATCAATAGAACAGGGATAAAAATTCACGTAAGGGACTGATTAAACAAAGCCAAAGCAGCCTTAGGAAAACTGAGAAGACAGCCCTCCCGTCTCTTGGCCCTCCACGTCACCTGTTTGTCCAGGCTGTTGTCCATCCTCCTCCTAGCAATCTTCCTGTTGTTCACTCTCTTTCTCCTTCTCCTGTTGAGACAATGAGAATCTATTGTCTAGTCCGCTGTTGCTGGGACATCTGTCTCTAAGTCAGAAACGTAAGCCTGGCTCCTCTCTCTCTTCCTCCCCCGGTAGATAAGAAGACGTCGCTGCTTCCCCTGCCCTCCACCTCTGACACTCTCACTGCCTTCCCCTCCCATTTCAGTGGTCGAGCCCCGTCTCGATTATGAAAGTTCCTTTAGCCCTCGATTCTCTCTCAGTTGCTGTCCTTGCCGAGGTGCACTTCCCCTTCCCATTCTTCCCTTGACTGCTCCTCTCTACCCCCCTCCCCACCTCCTGCTCTGGATCCTGTCCGTCCGTCTCTGGTCTGTCCTCCCACGCCCATAACTTTATTGTCCTTGCTCAATTTACCCTTGCCCGCCTAACCCTGATTTCACTAATCCTGATCCTGATTTTCTTTAGTATGCTGTGTTCTTCTCTGCCTTTATTTCTTCATTGTTCTCCTTCTGACAATGTTTTTTTTTTCAATGGAATATTCATGGCTTTTATGCTAACTTCCATGAACTAGAACTTCTGATAACACAGTTTTCACCACTCTGTGTGTCTCCAGGAGTCAATGCTTGGTACTCGTTCTGGTCACTTTCGTGGTTATTCCTTTCTTGCCCAATCCAGTGATCCAGCGACGGTCGCGACTGAACTGGGTTCCCACTTTTCAACTGTTGGCTCCAGTTCTTCTTCAATCCTTCCTTCTTCGCAAGCCCATTCTTGAATCTAATCCCTTAGATTTCTGCACTCATCTCCGACTTCCCTATAATGATCCCTTCTCTCCGAACTTCAGTCTGCTCTAGCCCTCTGTAGTTCTACGGCAGCGGGTTCAGATGACATTCATTGTGTGATGCTTCACCATCTCCCTCCATGCACATCTCAGTATTTACTGAATACCCATATCTGAGAATCGTCGTCTGTCCCCCGAGGCCTGGCTCAATGTGGTTGTTCTCCCTATTCGTAAACTGGGGTCTCTAGGGACATCTCCTAAGGACTTCCGCCTCATTGCCCTCATGAGTTGCATCAGCAAACTCTCTGAACGTATGATCAATGTCCGTCTGATGTGGTTCTTGGAACACTGTCACCATCTCAATTTGGTTTTCGCAAGTGCCGCAGCATTACTATGGTGTCTTTTCATGATAAACTTGGAGGTCTATAGTCGTACTGCTTTTGCTGCGAAGGCCTCCGTTGTTGCTGTCCTTTCCAACCTGGAAAAGGCATACGACACCACCTGGAAATACCATATTCTGTCCCAACTTCGTTCTTTTGCCCTTTGTGGTAATCTCCCTCTCTTCCTCTCTAGTCGTTCCTTTAGTGAGGCTTGGTACCACTCTCTGCCTCTTTTTGTAAATTCGAAGGTGTAAACCAAAGTAGTGTTCCGAGCACTTTTTTTCCTGGTTGTCCTCAATGATGATCTTTCCTCCATTCCTTCTGGCATCTTCTCTCTCTATGTCGACGATCTTACCCTCTGCTGTCGAGGTGATGATTCCCCTTTCCTTTAACAGCGGGTTCAATGTACGATCGATGCCGTGTCATCTTCGGCCACCAATCATGTCTTCAAGTTCTCTACAACTAAAACTTGTGTTATGACTTACTCGGAAGCAGGTCGTTCTTCATTCCCGTCACTTTGTGGCCATCCCCTTTTGTACAAAGATTCTGCTAAGCTTTTGGGGCTAATCTTTGACACTCGTTTGTCTTGGTCACAGCATCTCTCTTACTGTATCTCCGAGTTGAATGCTCAAAAGGACATCAACTTATTTAAGATCGTCCCATACTTCTTGGGGAGCTGATAGACGCACGCTCCTCTTTTGTTCTATCTAAACTCGGTCATCATTGCCCTGCTTGCTTTTCTGCTTTTTCTATCCTATGCTGTCTCGACGCTCTGCACCTTTATTGGGTTAAACCTCAGCTCTGGTGCCTTTCATTCGACTCCTACCTTAAGCCTGTATGTGGAAACTGGCATAATGTCCCTACAGGATCGCTATGATCGTTACTTCGATCATGTACTTACTGTCTTCACTACCCTGCACGGTCCTCACAACACCCTCATCTTTGCTTATGTCGTACCTTGACCTTTACCCCTCCTGTGGTTCCTGTTTCCTCCCTCGCCACATACCTCTTTCTGTATGGTTGTCTCGCTTACAAAATGCAATTTCGGTTCGTGTTGCCAATATTTCCCCTAGCGTCATTCCATCCTTGCCCTCGTGGAGGGTCCCCCTTCCTAAATTTTGTAAAACCTTGACCAACATGACTAAAGCTTTTACCCCTCCTACAGTTCTGAAACGCCTTTTCCTGGAACACTTCTGCTCTGTTTCCGTCTTCACCGATGGGTCTAAGTCTGCAGACTGTGTAGGTTACTCTGTTGTTTTTCCTTACCACACCTGTATGTATTGTCTGCCTCCAGAGACTAGCATCTTCATGGCAGAACTTTATGCTATTCTGTATGCTCTTCATCAACTGCTTTCTTACTGTCAATCCTCTTTTGTTGTTGTAGTCGACTCTCGCAGTGCCCTGGTTGATACCTGGTTGATGGGGTTCTGGGAGTTCTTCTATTCCAAGCCCAGCCCGAGGGCAGGCTTGACTCGTGCGAGTTTGGTCCACCAGGCTGTTACTTGCAGCAGCCCGCAGGCCCACATACCCACTGCAGCCCTGTTGGTCCGGCACTCCTTGGAGGAAACTATCTAGTTTCCTCTTGAAGATGTCCACTGTTGTTCCGGCAATATTTCTTATGCTCGCTGGGAGTGTGTTGAATAACCGCGGACATCTGATGTTTATACAGTTCTCTCAAATTGTGCCTATGGCACCCTTGCTCTTCCCTGGCTCTATTCTGCATTTTCTTCCATATTGTTCACTCCAGTATGCTGTTATTTTACTGTGCAGATTTGGGACCTGGCCCTCCAGTATTTTCCACGTGTATATTATTTGATATCTCTCCCTTCGTCTTTCTACCAAGTACATTCGGAGAGCTTTGAGGCGATCCCAATAATTTAGATGCTTTATCTCATTTATGTATCCCGTATATGTTCTCTGTACTCCTCCTATTTCAGCAATCTCTTCTGCTCTGAATGGGGAAGTGAGTACTGAGCAGTACTAAAGACGGGACAGTATGGCTCTCATGGCCCTGGAGCCCTCATGGCTCTGGAGTCCGGTTCATGTGGCAATTCAGTGGCAGTTGAGATTCAACATTGGCTGTTTCTTATCTCCAGTAGATTTAAGATAGTGGAGTTTTGTTGGGTTCCCAGCCATATTGGCGTGTCCCTAAATGAGCATGCAGACGCTGCCGTTAAGGACTCTATCCACTCGTCCCATCTCCCGTAAAGGTATTTCTTATTCCGACTTTTACCCAGTTATTCGTTCCTCCAAACTTGCCCGTTGGCAGGGTTGTTGGTCTTCTGTTACTGGTAACAAACACACTGTGCTCTTAGGAGTAGTAGCCCTTACGCTTCCTCATACCACCATAACCGGCGGTGGGGAAACGGCTCTGGTGAGGTTACGTATTGATCATATACGTGTTGCCCGTGGGTGACACGTGTATCACCGGGCACTTAATGGAGCACCGCTCCATTAAGTGCCCGGTGGAACGACGCCTGCCACTGCACTCCGAATGAGAAGGCAAACCGGGAGTCCCCTTTAATATTTGACAATTTGGGGGGGGGGGGAAGATGGGATAGGAGGGTTCTTTTTGGGGCCAGACGGATAGAACGAATTCCGCACTGGAACGAATCGGCTTTGCCCCATGTAGTTCGTTCAAGTGAGGACACAATTAGGTAATATCTTTGTGATAACTCCTGCCTGACAACTCGGATGGAGCAGACCACCTCCGACGCTTGTTCTGTCAACGCCTCTTTTTTGGCAGACTTCCCCGCCCTATTGCGGCCAAAATATGCCACATACGATTTTTTTTTTTCCCCGCTGTGATCAGTGAACACAAATGAACATTTTTATGACTTTTTTTTTGTGCTTGGCAGTGTTGATGCCCTTAAGGCCCTGAGCAGCTTAAGTGTTAAAGCTGCTACCATACCCAAAAATTAGTGATACACTTAAAAGACTAATTAAGAGTATAATAATCTTTATTTGACTATTAAACAATCAGTATGCATATTGAAAAGTTATTTTGACTACTATTCAAGTGTTCACATACAGTCTGGTTATGAAACTAATAAGAATGCAAACCTTATACAACAGGAAACAATGTAGGTATGTATAAGGAGACATAATGCATTGTAGTAATTAATTATAAAGCCCCAAGTAGCTTGCTGAAGTCATCTTTGTTGTGACAAGGCTGTCTTTATGATTGTTCATCCTGTTACTGGGCAGATACAAATGTACTCATCCTTATTTAATATGTTTTCATTTCATCCATCTGGAAAGAAATAAAAAATGTTTTTTAAATAAGTAGTGCATTAACCCTTTTAACAGCGCAAATTGTATATATACAATTTTGGTCTAACTGCCTGCAAAGCGCATATCATATACATACATTTTAAAGTACATTGTAAGATTTAAAAGTCCAGCGGCTACAAGGAGGTCCACATCAGCTTTCTCAGGGCTCTAGTAAACAGACGTCATTTAAACAAAAAAAATTTGAGTAACCTTCCCGGGTGTGAAGGCCTCAGTACTGAGTGAGCAGCCAAGGCTGGTGCACGCAGCATGAGCTAACAGCACTGCTGTTCAGCTTGTGACCACAGCATTGCCTATCTTGAGGTTATCTTGAGATGATTTTGGGGCTTTAGTGTCCCCACGGCCCGGTCCTTGACCAGGCCTCCATCCCCAGGAAGCAGCCCGTGACAGCTGACTAACACCCAGGTACCTGTTTTACTGCTAGGTAACATGGGCATAGGGTGAAAGAAACTCTGCCCATTGTTTCTCGCCGGCGCTTGGGATCAAACCCAGGACCACAGGATCACAACTCCAGCGTGCTGTCCGCTCGGCCGACCGGCACCCTAAAGTCAAAATATATATGTAACTGCTATTATTAAGCGAGGTTAGTATTAGAGAAGAGCCTGACTGTGATAAAGACTGTGTACAATGTTCAGATATCAGTGAACACAATGCTGTTCAAGATGTTCACAGTGCACTGCTATTGTTTGGTCCATCTAATAAGAATCTTGAAACGATTTCTCATGTTCATTTACAAAATAAACTTGTGGAAAATTATTCATTTACAGAATTTAGTGACCGGGATTCTGATAATAGGAGCAATGTAGCAAGAATTAGTGATGTGCTTAGAATTTTGGTGAGGGAGGTGGCGTCAGCTGGCCGTGTGTAGCGACCATTGTTATTGTCTGGACTAGCAGCAAACAATATACTGGGAGGAGCCATTTTGGTGAGTGAGGTGGTGTTGTCTGCTAGCAGCTGTGTAACTTGTCATACATTGTATGGTGGCCACTATGATGTTTGGACATGTACCAGTTTAGTTGTACAGTTAGGATGAACAAAATGTGTAGATACTTATATATAACGTACGTACGTACGTACGTGTGCGTGCGTGCGTGTAATGTGTAATAACAGCAAAAATATTTTTTTATTGTTTTATGAACATCATAATTGAATCACTAATATGCACACCATACTTTAGAGTATAGCGATGGTTCACATTTTATTATGATTATATCACATTACACACTATTTAATAATACAGTATTACTGAAAAAAAAGAGAATAATCAAACACATTAAAATAAATAGGTAAAAATATCTTTGTTTCAACCCCTGCCGTCAGCTGGCTAGTGCAGCAAGTCCATATCAGGACATTTTGAGACCATATAAAATAGGCATTAGAACATTCAGAGGTTTTTCTCCCACCAGAGTAGGAGAAGTCTTATTCAGGCTACAGTTAAAAAAGCATGATTCTTGATAGAGGATGTGATCATCCACACCCAAACTACACTTGTTCCCCACCATGGGAGGAGCCTACCTTCAAAATAGTAATAGAACATCTTCTGATGAAAAAGGCTGCTTATGATCCAACAATTCTAAGGTGTAACATAGAAAAGCAAATGAGCAGCACTGCAGTATCAGGGGCCACCCACATCTTCATAGATGGATCGGTGGACACAATATTTGAGTGCTGGTGCTGCTCTTTGCATGGACAGCGAACAGGCATATTAGAGACTGGGAGGACCAGTATCTTTAGCCCAAACTGAACTGTTTGCCATACAACAGGCATTCACAGGAGATTGCACAAAACACTCAAAATGCAATCATACACACAGACTAAAAAGCTGTACTTAAAAACCAGCATTGAATGTAATGAAACGCCATTTTCTGGGCGAGATCCGGAGGCTCCCCAGAACTATCAAGGTTGATATGTAACTATTAGCTTTCTGGCATCAAAGTGCATGGAAACCTTGCCTACCGGGGACCATGAGCCAGAACCTGGCCCCTTCAGAGAGGTGCGAGGAGCAATGGCCTATAGAAATCCCTGTGTGGTTAGGAACATTCTATGTGTCATCGACCGGGTCAGGCACCCAGAAAGATAGGAGCCCCAAAACAAACCCCTATTCTGATAAAAATATTGCTACCGAAAGCCAAATGAGTGGACAGAACTCTCCGACGGAAATTAGCATATGAGCATATCATCATCACGTTGCCGTGCCGATGTCTATGCAACCCCCCCATCCCCTGGGAAGGGACAGCCCCAGACCCCCGTGCTGGTGATCCAACTGGCAGTTCTTAGGCTGGATGTTAAAACACGCAAAAACATCACTGACCAGAGGGAGGGGAGGGGAGGGAGGGAGGGATGCAGGGAAGCTCCCAGGTCTCACCCAGAAAATGGCGTTTCATTACATTTAACACTGGTTTTCTGGGGGGGAGCCACATCGGCTCCCAGGAGCTAACTACCCAAAGACAAGGAAAAATACAGGGACTTACCTGGGAAACAGTCAGTCCTATCTCCTCAAGCAGACGAGGAGTCACAATAACGTGGCTGACAATCGACTTGAGAATGGTTCAGGACGGACCGAAACGTCTTCGTCCCTTCACTTTCTGGTGTGTGGTTTGGTCAACAACTCTCACCTTAACGCGAAGTCGAGACAACTGGCTGCAACTGCCGCCCCAATGCAACGCAGGCCCTACCATGTCCAGGGACACTGACAAGGTAGCGTGTGGCCAGGACCCTGTTCGACCTCCAAAACCCCCCTGCCCAAATGTTAACCCAAGACATGTTGCCAAAAACCGCCGCCAAGGCAGGAAACGACGGAGAGCCGCAACCGGATGCAAAACATGATAACCCCCGGCTTGACCAACCAAGCATCAACAACCCAAGGGCCCCTCTGGAAAGTAGCAGTCTTATTCTTCGCCAGAAAAGAAGGAGATAGCTGCAACTGAACAAACCTACCACCAGGACCGAAGGAGCAGAAACCCCTGCGCCGGAGGAGAGCATGATGCTCCCTGACCCAATCCCCAAAGGCCAATGCCAACAGGAAAAGAGCCTTAGAAAAACAATCCTGAACTGAGGAGAAGAGAGAAAGGAGAGAACCTGGTCCAAAGACCAGGACGGCTTAGGAGGAGCATGAGCAGGCCGGAGGTGAAACAACCCACTATACAGGTTGCGGAACAAGGCAGAAGTAACATCACTGAACACAAGCTGGAGCGTCTCTGTCAGCGCCACATACTAGGCGACAGTACAGTATAAGCTCGATTCAACGCTCTATATGGGACCAACCCCCACTGCATTGGCGCGTTAGATTCGTTGCAAGAGGTGACCTTCAAGAAGGTGTTTGCGTCAGTGTCTTTTCTTGTAAACAAAAATGCATTATTATATACTGTACCTATATATTTACTACTCTACTAAAAAATACTGTGTTACAGTTATTTACTTTATTGTTGGAGTTATGTCCATCTTGAATTCTCATGGTGTTGTGAATGCTGTACAGTAAGTACGTACTGTACTGTATTATGCCGTTAGCATTGTATTGATAAGTAGTTCTGCTGTATGTTGATACAATACAGTTTATGAAAACTATTTTACACTAAAATTACTGTACTGCAACCTTGATTTGAACACTAATACTATGCACTTAAATTTAACACTTATTTTAAATGTACACTCCACACACGTTCTTAGATGTTTGCATCAGCTTTGCTGCTTCTGAGCTGGTGCTGACTGCTGTTATACCGGTGCTGGGTACGGCTGTGCTCGTGCTGGGTATGACTGTGCTGGTTGATTTTCTGCTACTAGTTCTTGCAAAATATTGCTTAATTTTTGGCAGTAATAAGGCACTATTAGCAAGCCTCTGAGACATCTTGTTGTATAACAACACAGCTGTAGTAAAAAAATAGTAAATTTCATGATTATTCTTCCACCGGCGGATAAATACGTCAATCGCAGACAAAACTAAGGGCACTGGGTGCCTACTGTATGAATGCAGACTAGGTCTACACCCTACAGTAGGCTGGTGTTTAAGCTAGATCCAGTAACATAAATTTCTCTCAAATATTAGATTTACATCAAATTATATATTTTTGGGTTATATATTTAGTTTAACAACATTGTTACAATAATAAGAGCTATAAAAAATCCTTTTTTTAGAACCGATTTATTAATTTTATTATTTTGAAGCCGTAGGTCACTGAACTGTGGCGACGAAATCGCACGGAACACGCATGGTGGTGTGCACACGGATTAGACCCGTCCACTCGCACTGAGTTGTGCCGCCAATAACAAGTAATTTCTCAAATAGTTGATATCTATCATATTACAGAATATTTGTGGTTTTATTTAGTTTAGTTTAATTAGGATAATAAAAAGCTATTAAAACACCAGTTTTAGAAATGATTTATTAATCTGAAATCTTCAAAGTCCTGGGTCACTGAACTATGACGACACAGACGAAAGTGAGTGATTACTGTATCGCATTCCCTTATCTGTCCACCCTCACTCATCCTGTTTCACCACTGAAAATGTATATATAAAATGATTTCAACACATTAGCTAGCTATTCACACTCCGGCCTTTAAACTAATTTGCTAAGATACATGTGCCACAAATTGGTGAATGAAAATCATGGAAACAGTCGACAGAAACAGACAACAGTTGTCCACTTGTGTGGACAACTCTGGCTGGTGTTTGGTTCATATGGTTCACTTGCTGTGTGGCCCACTTGTGTGATCCAACATGTCATATGAGGAATTATTAATTGTAACCTGTGATGGAATGGTAAAGTTTTCCACTACTTTGTGAACTCTGTCCCAACATCGTAAGCTTGTGGACCATTTGTAGACCACTTGTGCAGTCCACTTGTGTGGGTCCACTCAAGTGATCCAACTTGTCATATGAAGGAATTATTAAATGTAACCTGTGATGGATTGGGAAAGTTTTCCACCAGTTTGTGAACTCTCTCCCAACATCGTACGCTTGTGGACCACTTATACGGTCCACTTGTTTGATCGAACTTGTCATATGAAGGAATTATTAATTGTAATCTGTGATAGAATGGAAAAGTTTTCCACTAGTCTGTGAACTCTGTTTCGACATAGTAAGCAAATCCAAACATCCCCCTGCTTCGGTGAACCATTGTTCATCGAACCGGGTGAGTAAATCCGAGCTGAAAAGTGTGCGAACTAGCCGGAGATTCGTTGAATCGGGGTATGTTGAATGAAGGTTGTACTTGCCTGCTTGATGGGGTTCTGGGAGTTCTTCTACTCCCCAAGCCTGGCCTTCTTGCCTGCTTGATGGGGTTCTGGGAGTTCTTCTACTCCCCAAGCCCGACCCAAGGCCAGGCTTGACTTGTGAGAGTTTTGTCCATCAGGCTGTTGCTTGGAGCGGCCCGCAGGCCCACATACCCATCACAGCCCGGTTAGTCTGGCACTCCTTGAAGAAAACAATCTAGTTTTCTCTTGAAGATGTCCACGGTTGTTCCAGCAATATTTCTGATGCTCGCTGGTAGGACGTTGAACAACCGGGGACCTCTGATGTTTATACAGTATTCTCTGATTGTGCCTATGGCACCTCTTCACTGGGTCTATTCTGCCTTTTCTTCCATATCGTTCACTCCAGTATGTTGTTATTTTACTGTGCAGATTTGGGACCTGTCCCTCCAGTATTTTCCATATGTATATTATTTGGTATCTCTCTCTTCTCCTTTCTAGTGAGTACATTTGGAGAGCTTTGAGACGATCCCAATAATTTAGGTGCTTTCTCGTCTATGTGTGCCATATATGTTCTCTGTATTCCCTCTATTTCAGCAATCTCTCATGCTCTGAAGGGGGGGAGTGAGTACTGAGCAGTACTCAAGATGGGACAACACAAGTGATTTGAAGAGTACAACCACTGTGATGGGATCTCTGGACTTGAAAGGTTCTCATGATCCATCCGGTCATTTTTCTGACTGATGCAATACTTGCTTGGTTATGCTCCCTAAACGTTAGGTCGTCGGACATCATTATTCCCAAATCCTTGACATGCTGTTTTCCTACTATGGGCAGATTCGATTGTGTTTTGTACCCTGTATTATGTTTCAGATCCTCATTTTTGCCACATCTGAGTACCTGGAATTTATCACTGTTAAACATCATGTTATTTTTTGCTGCCCAATCAAAAACTTTGTTATATGTCTGATTGTAGTTTTTCAATGTCTTCAGCAGAGGTAATTTTCATGCTGATTTTTGTTTCATCTGCAAAGGATGACATGAAGCTGTGACTTGTATTCAGCATAAGATGACTGTCCTGGAACAACCATGAAAGGACAAAAAAACCCTAACAGAGACTGAAGTACACCTATGCAGTAATAGGAAAAACCCATAGGGCCGTCAGGAAACTTCATACTGCCGCCGAGACAAAGCACGCAGGTGGGAGAACAACAACGAAGCCACCTGCGCCCCATACAAAGTGATGATAGACCAGAGTCAGAAACCTCCATATACGAAGACTTGAGGAGAAGAACGAACCTAGCCTCATACCGGGCTGGAGTGATCTGCTGAATTAGGTGGAGCCAAGGGAAGACCCTTGGGTTCAGACACCAAGCAAGCAGCACCTGAAACCAAGGCTGGGCTGGCCACCAAGGGGCCAGAAGGACAACTCTCCTCTGGTAAGTCTCCAAGCGAGCCAGGGACCTAGAGCAACAGCTGAATCGGGGGAAAGAGGTACAGGAGCCCCCCACCTCGACCGGTCCTGCCAAAAGTCATCGACCCCGACGCCCTCGCAGTCGGGGAAGGGCGCCACATATACCCCATGACGCTGTGACCACGCTGACACGAAGAGGTCCACCTCCTAGCGCCTGCATGTCTGGCAGAGCTAACTGAACGAGTCGGCATCGACAGTCCATTCCGTGGACGAGGGAATGAACCGGGACAGGCCGTCCGCCAGGACGTTGTACAACCCCCAGATGTGAACGGCCAGGAGAGCCAAACCCCGAGAACTCAGCAGATGAGTCACCTGAAGCACAAAAGAGCCAAGGACTGCATCAAACCCCCACGGTTCAGGCAATGAACTACCGGGGAGCAGTTCGAATGGAGCCGGATCATCGATCCGTGGGTGACCTGAACCCTCCAAAGCGCAAACCACACCGCCGCGAACTCCTGCACTGTGCTGTGGGCTCGATTGAAGGACGAACCCCACTGCCCCTGGCCGGCCTGGTGAGCACTGGTCACAAAGCCCCAGCCCAGAGATGATGCATCCGGCACTGAACCCGAAAAACCCTTTCGGGTAATTACATTTAGGTAATTACCCAAAAGAGAGAGCCGGCGACGCGAAGCCCCCAGGGATCGAACCCAGCGATCGCGAGAGAGGCGAAAGGGACGTCACCGAAGGAACCAAACCCGACCCGGTGGGTAGACCATCGCAAAGTTCAGGCTCCCACGCAAACCCTCGAGCAACCGCCGGGTGACCCCGGGAGCCCTCAGAAATGGACATATGCAGGACCACAGCCGAAGGAGAGGCTCCGGAGGAAGAGACAAGGAAGTGGTCCTAGAGTCCCACACAAAACCCAGCCAGGCTCGAACCTGGGAGGGAACCAGATGGGACTTCCTCCAGTTCACCGAGCAGACACGAGGACCAACTGAAAGCCCAGACCAGCCAATCGTCGAGGTAGGCCAACACCCAAACACCTTAGAGACGCAGACAGGCCACAACCACCCGGAGTAAGGGGAGTGAACACGCGAGGAGCCAGGTTCAACCCAAACGGGAGACAATGAAAGCTGTAACCATGATGCCCCACGACAAAACCGAGCCAGTCCTTGAACCCCGGATGAATGACACGTGCCAACATGTGTCCCTGAGGTCCAAAGAATACCATCCAAGCGCCCCGCTCCAACAGAAGCCGGACCCAGGACAGAGTGGTCATCCGAAAGGATGGGCAAGAAACCCAGGGGATCAGACAGGCCAAGTCCAGAATGAACCGCAGGTCGCACAGTCCCGTTTTGGAACTGGAAACAGGCGTGAAACCCACCTGAGGGACATTGTCGTTCTGACCATGCCCACCCAATCCGAGACGACCTGGTAGAGCACGGGAGAAGCAGCCTGCCCCGTCAGCCCCAAACCTCCCAAAGGAGGAAGGGGCCACCCAACGCCATCACAGGCTGCAGGAAAAACACAAAACGCCCACAAATTGTGAGACCAGGCATGAGCGAACAGAGCAAGCCTCCTCCCCATCGCCCCGTCAATGGGCTGAACCGCAAAAGGGCTGATGCCCCTTACAAGAACCTGACCTGTGCACAGAGCAATCACAGCGCCGACCAGACGCAGACGGTTCCGAAGGCGGCGCCGGCCTGGAACCTGGCACCTGCGGCCCATCTCAACGAGCGGAACCTCGAACACTGGCATGACTCCTCTGGAAGGAATTTCCCCCCCTGGGACCCCCGGAGAACTAACAAGTCAGACATCGGACGACAGCTAGACGAAGCCGCCTGCAGATACTTCTGCACTGCAGAGTATGCAAACATCAGGGGACAAAAAGGCGAAGACAACCTAAGAGCCAGGGCCCAAGCAGATTCCAAGGAGGAAGCAAGCACAACCTGGCGACATGCGAGATGTGCATCAAAACACAGTGATACCGGATCCTGCAGGATCGACGCAAACACTATGCACGAGAAGCCGAGACTAAGGCACCAGACCTGGGAACGGCACCAAGCGTCTCCACATCCTCCTCAAACCAATCCGAAGACAGCTCCAGGAGGGAAAAGAAATGCAGGACTGAGGCCAACAAGCAACGAGCACACAAGTCCTCAGCTACAAGCTCAGCCGAAAAGGTGGGAACCTGTACGTAAAGCTGAACCGCGCCAACATCCCACAGAAGGGCAGGAGCGAACAAGCCCTCATTAACCACCGTGCTGCGCCAAGTTTATTGTAAAATTTCCTGTGAGCATGAAATAAAGTTTCCAAAAAATTCTTTTCTTCGTAAAATGATAAATTCCCTTCCCTGAACATGTCTATGTAAAAATAAATACCAAATTCCACTTACTTTGGCTGTGGGGACGTGGACAAGGTGCGCTGTGATGTTATCAGGGCCTGGTTGCCCGTGCGTGAATCGCCCAGACACGGTCGCACAGGCCATTCAAGCACCAGGTGTTGCCACAAATATATTTTCAATTATTTGTTTTATGTATTTTCAATGCAGTTTTATTTGATGTTTTTTTATCGTATATGATGCATATTTGTGTCCTTTACAATATGTATACAGTAGAACGTTCATAATGTTCCCTGGAACTGTGATACATGTGTCAGTAATGTGTCCACAATAAATGTTTATTGTTGCAATATTACCAGTCAAAAATTCACTAAAATTACAATATGTACAGTTTCACACACTATTTACACAGTAACACACTGTATTACACACTCAGGTACTTCGGAAGTGAGTAATAATCAACTGAAGTAGCCCATGGTACACAGCGCGGCTTCGCTCTCAGTGCACCAGGTACAGATGAATTTTTGCTTCCTGTTTCTTCATTCTGTGTGCTTGCAAATAACACACTCACGTACACCCTTGGCTTTAGTACTTGTAGGTTGTATGTAGCCAAGCTTGTAAAGCATAAGGTAGTATTGAAAAGATTATAGGAAAAGATCAACTTGTAAAGTAGTCTTGAAAAGATCGCTTTGTATGGTCCCACACAGAAATAGATTCAGCTAGCCTCAAATAGTGTCCGTCAGTTAGGAAGAGATTCAGGTATTCTTGAAAATATCTATGGAAAACACCACCATGGAAGCCGCTAACACTGTTCATCTATGCTACTTTTATCAGATGCATCATCACTGAATGCAGAAAACGATTCATCTATGTATCATCTAAATAAATTGCAAGGGCTTGCAAATAAATTGCAAATAAATTGTAGCTCAGAGCTACAACTGGATATGCTCGCTGTAACCTCCTCATGGGTGATGTATCACTTGCATCCGACCTTTGTGTTAGGTCCTTATTGCACCTAGCTTCACCAATAGTATGACCCTTGTTTTTCAAACAATAAGGTTTGAATTTCACCGACAGAGCGTTATCTTTCAACACCACGTCGGACAGGTGTTTGGGAACCAGAGGCGCGTGCGCCACCCATGGTTGCTCATTCAGTACTAACCCAGCCAGCAGCCCTAGGGCATTCTGGGAATATTTTCCAAGATGGCTGCCTCTCACTGGAGGTCCTAAGAGTCCATTTCGTACATAACCAACTTCGTACACATTTAGAATTGGTACCGAAAAATAAAAAATAGTTTTCTCGGTTGGCACAGTTTCCCTGCCGACCGAGAATACTCAGTTGGCGCAGTTAACTGGTTAAGGTACTCGAACGTGGCCCCCCCCCCCCAGGAAAACCTGGACAACCGTCAACATCTTGCCCCACTCGAGCATAAAGCCCCGCTCAGAGGGTTTGAAAACCCAGACAGGGTCCAACGAGGCCCATGGCCCCAAGTCAGCTCCTCCCCAACCCTAGGAACCTCCATGTCAGGTCCCAGGGGTGAGCCCTCCTCCAAAACCCCAGTCTCAGAAGAAAAAACCGGGGCAGCTGGAAAAGTGGGAAAAGATGAGAGGGGTCCACTGGTCAGGCCCCGATGCAACGGTTGGAGGGAGGGGCTCGAATGCTTCCTTGGAAGGGGCAACTTCTGAAACTGCCAGTCTCGGAAAATTCTAAACTCCACCCTGACGTTTCGGAGTTGGAAGCAAGGGGAGAGGGGGGGACAGAATGAACCATGGCAGGGGAAGAACGAGGGGGGTATGGACTGAACCAAGGCCGAAGCGACTAACACCTCCAAGTCCGGGTTGCTATAAGCAAAGCGGGGCAGCTGCGAGGCATCCGGGGAAGCAACCAACCAAGAACGTTGCAGCAACTTAAACCTGGCATGCAACCCCTGAGCCGCCTGCACCCGAATATCTGTAGATCATCTGTAGATTGGGTGAATTAAGTCACAAAGAAGCAACAGTGCTCGCAGGACTCTTGAGTCGAAGGTTTTACCGACCCAACAGGCAGCATGACGGAGGCCAAAAACAATGAGCGTCGCACTGAGACAAGGAGACAGCAACCCTCAAACTCGCACAAGGCGAGAGGAGACCCAGGGGTTTGCATCCATTGGACCCCCGTGCACATCCGTGGGGATTCCCAGGGCCCTTAGAATGGTATCACTAAGGGATGAGCCCTGGCAGGATACTGCTAACCAGCGCCCAAGTCTACCAAACTGCTAAAACTGGGCCCCCGGGACGTATCCACTCACGGGGGGGAAGCAGGGGATACCACCGAACACAGGAGGTCAACACCCTAATCTAACAGGGGCAAGGGGCACAAAGGCAGACCCCCTGCCAGGCCAAAACAAAAAGGAAAAGAAAAAACCCGCAAGAGGATAACGTACGCAGGAGGTACAGAGTCAGCCGCTGTAATAGGTGAAAACTAGCTGTGCAGTACCCCGTGCCCGACCAGTGCAAAAACTACCACTTACCCTAAGGTAAACAAGGGAGTAACCCCGCCCCCCACCAAACACTTAGGGGCGGTCAATCACCAAGCAGCATGAAAATGAAACGCCATTTTTTGGGCGAGTCTTGGAGGCTCCCCGGAGCTTACCTGGCTGATATGCATGTATTAGACCGTGGCATTAGTTAATTCGATTGGAGTTCTATTCCTACCGGGAACCACGAGCCAGAACCTTGCCCCCTCAGAGAGGCACGAGGAGCAATGGTCTATAGACACCCCTCTTGTAATTGGAAACAGTCTATGTCTGCCATCTACCAGGTCAGGCACCCAGAAAATTAGGAATTCCAAAACAAACTATAGCTGGTTAAAAATTGCAAACCGAAAGCCGAACTAGCAAGCAGAACTCCCCAATCGAAAAAAAGCAAACAAGCATGACGTTACCACAGCCGCCGTACCACTGTCTGCGCAACTCCCCCCCTCCCTGGGAGGGAGAAGGGGGAGCCCCAGACTCCCTCGCGCCGGCTACCCAACCTCAATTCAGAGGCTGAATATCAGAAACTCAAAAAAACGCTGACCGGAGGAAGGGATGCTGTGGAGCCTCTGGGTCTCACCCAGAAAATGGGGCTTCATTACATTCAATGCTGGTTTTCTGTGGAGAGCCCCTTTGGCTTCCTGGAACTACCTAACTTAAGATAAAGGAAAAGAGGGACTTACCCGGGAGGCGGCCGCCACTTGCTCCTCAACTCGAAGTCAAGACAACTGGCTGCAACCTGCGACCCAAGGCTACACATGCCCAAGAAGGGCTAGGAACATTAATGAGGTACCGTGCGGCCAGGATCCTGTTCGACCTCTAAAAGCCCCATGCCCGAATGTCAGCCCAAGACATATTACCAAAAACAGCAGCCAAAGTTGCAAACTTATGAACATCGTGGGCACAGGGATAGACAGCAGGCTGGCTGGACCGAATAATCCTGCGGACAACCTGGTAAACCCGCACCCTAGAACAGGGAAGAAGGGAAACCGGGAACACCTAAAGCGCGTCCCCTGCCACTGAGGCCGTGGCTCGCAAATAACACTTTAGAGTCGTAACCGGACTCAACACATGATGCATCCCCGGCCGAACCAACGAAGCATCAACACCCGAAGGACCCCTCCGGAAAGCAGCAGTCTCCTCCTTCGCCAGAAAAGAAGGAGACGGCGACAAACGAACAAACCACCACCAGGACCAAAAGAGCAGAAACCCCCTGCTCTGGAGAACATGAAGCTCCCCAATCCGACCCCGGAGGCCAATGCCAACCAGAAAAGAGCTTTAGAGAAGCAGTTCTGATCCGAAGGGGCCACCGTGGAGAAGAGAGAAAAAGACCAATCTGGTCCAACGACCACAACACCTTAGGTGGCACATGAGCAGACCGGAAGTGGAACAACGCCCGAGAAAGCTTGCGGATTGGAGCAGAAGTGACATCCACCCCGAACGCAGCATCCGTCAGCGCTGCATGATACAAGGCGACAGTATTCGGCATAAGATGACGGTCCTGAAACAAACTGGAGAGAAAGGACAAAACAACCCAATCAGAAATCGAAGACAACATACGAAGAGTCACAACAGAATGCTGATGTGATATACACGGACTTCGCAAAAGCTTTCGATAAATGTGACCATGGCGTGATAGCACACAAAATGAAGTCAATGGGAATAACCGGTAAAGTAGGATGCTGGATACTCAGTTTTCTGTCAAACAGGACTCAGCGAGTAACGGTCAACCATATAAAATCTAGTCCAAGTGCAGTTAAAAGCTCTGTACCTCAGGGTACAGAGCACATTGCACTGCTGCTTTTCCTTATTCTCATATCAGATATAAACAAAAATACAAGTCACAGCTTCGTATCATCCTTTGCAGATGACACAAAATTCAGTATGAAAATTATCTTGGCTGAAGACACTGAAAAACTTCGAAGCTGATATTAATAAAGTTTTCGACTGGGCATCAGAAAATAACATGATGTTTAACAGTGATAAATTCCAGGTACTCAGGTACAGTAAAAATGAGGACCTTAAACATAATACAGAGTACAAAACACAATCAAATGTACCCATAGTAGGAAAACAGCATGTAAAGGATTTGGGAATAATAATGTCTGACGACCTAACGTTTAAGGAGCATAACCAAGCAAATATTGCGACAGCCAGAAAAATGATAGGATGGATTACGAGAACTTTCAAATCCAGGGATCCCATCACAATGGTTGTACTCTTCAAGTCACTTGTGTTGTCCATCTTGAGTACTGCTCAGTACTCACTTCTCCCTTCAGAGCAGGAGAGATTGCTGAAATAGAGGGAATACAGAGAACATATACGGCACGCACAGACGCAATAAAGCACCTAAATTATTGGGATCGTCTCAAAGCCCTCCAAATGTACTCACTAGAAAGAAGACGAGAGAGATATCAAATAATATACACCTGGAAGATACTGGAGGGCCAAGTACCAAATCTACACAGTAAAATAACAACGTACTGGAGTGAATGATATGGAAGAAAATGCAGAATAGAACCAGTGAAGAGCAGAGGTGCCATAGGCACAATCAGAGAACACTGTATAAACATCCGAGGTCTGCGGTTGTTCAACGTCCTCCCAGCAAGCATAAGAAATATTGCCGGAACAACCGTGGACATCTTCAAGAGGAAACTAGATTTATTCCTCCAAGTAGTGCTTTACCAACCGGGCTGTGGTGGGTATGTGGGCCTGCGGGCCGCTCCAAGCAACAGCCTAGTGGACCAAACTCTCACAAGTCGAGCCTGGCCTCGGGCCAGGCTTGGGGAGTAGAAGAACTCCCAGAACCCCATCAACCAGGTATCAACCAGGTAGTCAAGAATTGCTGAAAGGAGCCCCAGGAAACTTCATACTGCCACCGAGACATAACTTACAGGTGGGATACCATCAATGAAGCCACCTGATCACCATACAAGTGGTGATAAACCCGCGTCAAAAAGACCAGATGTGAAGATTTGAAGAAAAGATCGAACCAGCCATGTACCGAACCAGACCAATCTGCTGAAAATGGCGGAGCTGCAGGAAAACCCTCAGGTTCGGACATCGAGCAAGCAGCGCCAGAAACCAAGGCTGGTTCGGCCACCAAGGGACTAACAAGACTACTCTACCCTGGTAACCCTCCAAGACTCCAAGAGAGCCAGGACTATGGAGCAACAACTGAACTGGGGGGGGGGGGGGGGTAGAGGTTCAGGTAACCCCACCTTGACTGGTCTAGTCGAAAGACATCGACCCCAACAGTTTCAGTCAGGGAAGGGTGCTGCATATACCAGAAGACGCCTCAACCAAGCCAATGCAAAGGAGTCCACGTCCGAGCACCTGAACATCTGGCAGAATCAATGGAACCAGCCAGCGTCAATCGTCCATTCCGTGGACAGGGGAATGAAATGGGACAGGCCATCCGCCAGTACATTGGACACTCCCTGCACATGAACTGCCAAGAGAGCCAAACCCCGAGAACTCGGCAGACGAGTCAGCCAAAGCGACCAGTTCCAAAGAGCCAGGTACCGCATCAAACCCCTGCAGTTCCAACCTGTCCTCGACTCAAGTCCATTACATCCAGCGGTCGACCCCACAGACGCATTCATAAATTTTAATATGCTGTTCATTCAAAACGGGAATTTTCTCAAGTATAAATTAATATTATAATATATTAGCATATTGTGCATATATAGGCATAGGTTAGGTTAGGTTAGGTTAGGTGTTTAGGTTCTGTTGGCGATTATTTGTATTTGTAGTACGTGGGTGAAGCATTTATAGCGTTGTGATTCGAACAAAATTCGTCAGTGAAACACTTGTTCCGGATATGTTCGAACGTCAGCAGTTGTGAGTCGTGTGTAAACCGCTTTTCATTCATAAACAGGGGGTTTGGCGGGTGCATGGAATCACTTTTGGATCTTTGTTTGGAGGACGGGCTGGCAGTTCAGACAATGAACCACAGGGAAGCAGTCCGAATGGAGCTGGATCGTCGATCCGCGAGCAACGCAAACCCTCTGAAGGCTAATGTCACACAGCTGTGAACTTCCACGCTGTACTGTGAGCCCGGTGGAAGGACGGACCCCACCGACCCTGGCCAGTCGGGTGAGAGCTGGTCACAAAGTCCCAGCCGAGAGACGAGGCATTTGTGAACACATCAAGCGAGGGCTCAGGTAGGCGCCACGGCACAGAGCCCTGAAAAGCCCGAAGAAGAAGCTGGCGACGCAGCAGCCGACGCAGCAGCCGACGCAAGGCTCCTTGGGGGGTCCTAACCCCACGGACATGAGAGCGGCGGAAAGGATGTTCCCTGAAGGAACCAGAACAGCCGCCAAAGCCAGATCTGACCCAACAGGTAGAGCAGCACAGTGAAGTTCAGACTCCTGCACAGCTGCTCGAACAACCAACAAGTGACCTGGGTGCCCTCCAAATAGAGCCAAAGGCAGGACCGCAGCAGCAACGCAGTGGGAGAGAGAGAGAAGTAAGTGGTCCGAGAATCCCACACAAGACCCAGCCAAATCCTGAACCTGAGAGGGAACCAAATGGGACTTCCTCCAGTTCACCAAGAACCCGAACCTGGCGAGCTGGGACAGAACCAAATCCCTGGCGAGCACACACGGACTGGCTGGGAGCCCAGACCAGCCAGTCGTCAAGGTAAGCCAGAACCCGATCACCTAACAGACACAAATAGGTCACCACAACCCGGGTAAAGTGTGTGAACACGCGAGGTGCCAGATTCAAGCCAAATGGAAGGCAACATAAGTGGTAAGCCTGTTGCCCCACAGGAAAACCAAGCCAGTCCCTGAATCCCGGATGAATCGGAACATGCCAATAAGGGTCTCGAAAATTCAGGGACACCATCCAAGCACCTGGCTCCAAAAGGAGCCGGACCTGGGACAGAGTGGTCATCCAAAAGGAGCGGCAAAAGACTCAGGGGTTCAGACGGGACTGAGTGGTCATCCGAAAGGAGGGGCAAAAGACTCAGGGGTTCAGACGGGACAAATTCAGAACGAACAGCAGGTCTGCACAGTTCCTTTTCGGAACTGGAAATAGGCAGGAAACCCACCTGAGGGATGTCGTCCTTTTGATCACGCCCAAGCGAACCCCATTCCAGGATGACCCGACAGATTGCAGGGGAAGATGCCCGCCCTGCCAGCCCCGATTCCCTTGGAGGAGGAGGAGGAGGAGGAGGAGGAGCCATCTGATGCCACTTGCAGTTCGGAGGAAACTACCTGAAATGCCCACGAATCGTGGGACCAGGCAAGAGCAAACAGTGCGAACCTTCCCCCCTCTCTATCGCCCCTTCAACGGGGTGAACCACGAAAAAGCTGACGATCCTTACGAGAGCCCGACCAACGCTCAGAGCGATCAATGCGCTGACCAGACTCCAATTCCTCCACAGGAGAGGCCGGTCTGAATCTGGCACAACTGGCATACGAAGAACTTGGGTTGAATAGCTGGTGCGGGGAGGGTGTGGGGCTCTCCCTTCCCCCTCCAAGGGAGGGGGGGGGGAGCTGTGCAGACAGTGGTGCAGCGGCGATGGTGATGTTATGCTTGTTTGCTGTTTTCTGTTTGGGGGAGCTTCTGCTTGCTAGTTTGGCTTTCGGTTGCAATTTTTAACCAGCTGTAGTTTGTTTTGGGACGCTTACCTTTCTGGGTGCCTAACCTGGTAGATGGCAGACATAGAATGCTTCCAACCACATGGGGGTTTCTATAAGCCATTGCTCCTCGTGCCTCTCTGAAGGGGAGGGGGGGGGCCAGCTTCTGGCTTGTGGTCCCCAGTAGGCATAGAACTCCAATCAAACTGACTGATGCCACGGTCTAATACATACATATCAGCCCGGTAAGCTCCGGGGAGCCGGAGGGGCTCTCCACAGAAAAAAATATTAATTTTGTATGTAGTCTTCATTTTGACAATCACACATGATCAAGAAATCTTCAGTGTACTATTCTGTAAATTAAATTATAAATACATAATTATTATAGTACATGAAACAATGACCAAAATTTGCACACAAGGTGTCTACTGGTCTAGATACAGTATGAATAATATAAATTAACTATGCATGGGATGGGGTAAGCGTGGCGGTGTTTCCTCGCCCACCTCACACCAAGAAACAAATACTGTCTTTGTTTCACTGATCAATTTGCACTGAATATAAACTACTCAGACCATCCAGGATTTTGTTAACACTTTCGAGCTCTCGGCGAAGGTCACTCAGCCAACCGTATGTGCGCGCGGCGTTTTTATCGCTTAATTGTAAAAACAAAAATGTGTATACTCTTTTTACTTTTCTGACCTTAGTTTTCATGCTACGTATTTCACTTTGGTACCAACATGTTCGCAATAAAATTCTCTAGAAGAACATCAGTAAAAAAAGTCACTGAAAGCTATAGAGATACCAGCATGAAATAAATAACTACGAAGATGAGTCGCCGTGAGCGCTCAACAGCAACAAAATGTTTTTACTCTTGGGATTATTATCACCTCTACAATTGTCCTACAGCCTTAATTTTGGTATCAATGGACTCCCAATAAAATTCCCAACACGGTGATATGAATATATTCGTAGAATAATGGTCCCGGCCCACCCTGCAAGAGTGTGGGAAGTGGGCGCACTAATACCCGGTAACAATGACCGGACGACACACGCGCGAAACGTTGCTTTGAAAGTTTATACTTATTTCACTGTTCTGATATTATTATTGTATGTATGTCATTCATTTTTGTGGCAATGTTTTCGCAATAGAATGTTCTATGAGCTAAATTATACTACACAAACTTGGACCAAATAGGTGTACTTACCAAGGGAAGGCTGGTTGTGGAACAGTAAGTTGAGCATTTGTTCTTCACTCCACCTTCTTCAGGTTCTTCATTCCTGAAGTTGCTCAACAGATGGTTTGTAGGTGGAGTGAAGCTGTTGCAAGTGGTTACTTCTTCACCACCCAATACACCTGTTTCCGGTGGTAATTGGTGCAGCAGGGAACAACACAGAGTGCAACACCACAGGTCTTGCATCCATAGTTCGTGTCCTTCCTTTTACCGGACCGTGCGCATGCATGACACTTGAGACGTTTGGGCAGTCTGTAAATTTCATGTTTCAGTTTGTAGTTCATGCGATTTTCTGAATCAACAATAGGGCGGCCAGGTCCTCTCGCTGGAGGTGTAACAGGAGTTGCAGGAGAGTCAGATTCATCTGACAAAACAGTTTCGTCAACTGGCAGTGTGGCAGACATGTCGGGTTCAGATTCGTTGTCTGCTTCATCTTGAGGTGGTGTAGTGAACAAAGGCCGTCTCACACCAGATGGTCCGGGAGTTGGCATGGCGTCAGCATTGGCAGGAGCTGTGTCATCATTTATGTCTGGAGCGTGCCGCAAGTGTTGAGATGATGATGATGTTTTAGGCCACTCCTCTGTGTCCCAGTGCAATAGGGCCCAGATTGCCACTTCGTGGAACTGTAGCAATGTTAGCTTTTTTCGATCAGTTGTGTTGTATTTGTACAAAACATAGGCATTATGCAATGCCATTTGCAGGAAATAAAAGGTAATCTTTTTGGTCCACTTGTGAGTTTTCCTGGTAAAATGGTAATATTTAACCATTTGATCGAAGTGGTCCACACCTTTCATGAACTTATTGTACTCGCAAATTGCAGTTGGTTTGTTCACTGTTACCTGTTGTATTCCACTTGTTCCGTCTCGGTTGCGAATTCGCTTCCTTCGCTGAACTCGCTGAGTGTCTGCATTGTGGATGTTGGGTAATGATTGAAACCACTCGCTTGTCTTTCCACAGGCGAATGAAGGTATTATCTTTGCGGCGGTATACTGTGGTATCCAGTGGAAGCTTACCCTTGGCTAGAGCTTGCAATACCTTTGGGGCGCCACGTAGCATTCTAATTGTGCCACATGTGTACACCCCAAGTTCTCTCAATGTTTCTGTCAGGGTAACCGAGTTGTAGTAATTATCCATGTACAAATGGTAACCCTGGTTCACTAAAGGCTGCATCAACCCCGTTACTGTATCCACTATCGTCTTACCAATACCTGAGTATACGTCAAAGTCATATATGTACCCAGAGACAGATTCAGCAAGCATATAAAGTTTCACACCATACTTGTCTGGTTTGTTTGGATTGTACACTTTGAAGGATAGTCGGCCTCGCCATGCCATTGTACCCTCATCCAAACACAGCTCTTTCTTGGGGATGTAAACTTGAGCAAACCTCTCTTTCAAGTAATCCATCACTGGTCTCACTTTTATCAACTTATCACGATTGTTCACGTGCACTGCATTGGTATCGAATGTGTGGAAAAACTGGTTTATATGCTGGAATCGTCTGGACGGCATGAACAAGCTGAAGAAACGAGCATGCCATGGCTTTGCTGTTTGCCAATACATCCTCATAGTTGGGAGCCTAATTATGCCCATCAATATGAACAGTCCTAGGAATCGCGCCATTTCACTCACCTTCACTGGGGTCCAAATATCTGATACATTTTCATTGGCCATCCGGAATAACTGTGAGGCGTACAAATTTGTTTCAACGGTAAAGAACTCAAGGAGCGCACGCGTGATGAACAATTGAATATAAGCCAGTGCACTAGTAGGCTTGGGAATTTTCAGTCCAGGATTTCCAGTAAAATCATCAACAACTGGAGAAGTATTGCTATGACTCCAGCCCTCACCAGCCCCAGCCTGCCGAGTACGTACTGTACGTGTACGCCTTTCAGCAGGCTCGAATGAATCCTCATCACTTTCCTCATCACTTATACTTTCAGAATCACTTGGCGCAATTTGTCGTGTGTTCCTACGACGAGTAACGTGTCTGGTAGCTACTTTTCTAGGTAGCCTAGATGCACCACGTGTGCGCCGAGATGGAGGAGGAGGAGGGGGTCGCGGTGCCTCCTCTTCCTCGGTGAGGGCCTCAGTCTCCTCATCACTCGTTGCCGTATCATTCCCTCTAGCTCTAGGTACACTATAATCGTTGTGGGTTCCAAAATCTTCCTCCAATACCTCTACATCACCTTCAGCTTCTGATAAATCCTCCACAAGGCCTGGAATTTTCGTTGGTGTGAGCTTCACTCCGCTCCACTTCTTAAAAATTTGGGTTATTTTGTCCACTCTCTATGACCTGGAGGCTTCCTTGGGCGTAGAAGTGCTTGGGCCTTGACCTTGATCCATTTTTGATGAAGTAATTGGGTATAATCCACACGGAAACAGGTAAAAATGCTCGAGTTTGGCGCGCGAGAGGAGCGTGATCGACTCACGACACGTGACACGAAAACAATGGGCCCGTCACGTGAGCGGGTAGGCCGACGCGCCAGGCGGCCTAGTGGTGAGAAAGAGAACTTCATGGCGCGTCGTTTGAAACAAACCCCAATGAAATCGGATTAAAATTGAATTTTATACAAATATTTTAAAAGAAGACATAACTTTATGTCCACTATGCGTTTACGTTAGACGAAACCGGACGCACCGGCGCGTCCAGATAGCGCGAAAGTGTTAAGTTAGGGTGAATCTTATCTTATCAGGGTCCACTGTATTTTGATACAAAATATTCAAATTTATTTAATTTCTACTCGCAATGATCAATAAGAATTTAATAGTCACAAGCCCTCTTTACAAACTGATAAGTTATTTGTTTTTGTCTAAACTTACCCCACTCCCTCTGTCCTCCTCACTACATACTAGCTTGCCTCCGAGATGCTAGCCTAGTTTTTTGTAGGCAACTGTGACAACACCAAAAGAGTGCTGCCACAATTTGCACCTTTCCCCTCCCCCTGACCCAGCCTGGATAAATTATTTTTCTTTTTACAGGGTTTGGTCCTGAGTGGTTTGAAAAGCAAGACAACTGCTATAGGTATAATTTATTTGTGGTTAATAAGTCGAAGTTATTTTAGTACTTTTTAATGAGATTAACCATTGCACTGCACAAAGAGCCTTTAGGTGCTCAGAGTTGTGCTACTATTTTTTAATTAGGCTATATTTTAATGTTTGTTAATGTTTTCATTACTCCATGTTTTGAAATGGAAATAGTTGAGTTTGGAAACATTTTGACATTAACTTTACCTAAACGCTTATATAAACAACAAAAATATGTCATTGACAATTGCACTATGAAATTTTTGCCAAAAACAGGTGCGCAGTGCAGTGGTTAATTAGGTCAAAGACCATGTATATATGAAGGACAAGTTTCTGTAAATTTAAAAAGAGCTAATACCTTGGCAACTTAGCTTTTCCAGACCTGCTGACTGGATTGATCCACTTGTGGGCTCTTAGGATCCAAGGCTTCAGCACACTGCAAACAACCCATAGAGAAAGTTTTAATTATCGTTATAAATTTACTAAAGTGTTTTTATCTTCAGATCATGAAGAATGGAACAAATATTATAAGAAAAGAAGTGAGAGAAAATGAGAAAAGGAAGGAGTATACATGTTGATGAATAAAGAGTTCTATAAGGACAATGTATAACTCCTCTTATTGCAGTTCAGTGTTTGAGAAATTCAAGTTTGAAAGAACTAATATTATTATTTGAAAGTTGGTTGTTATTGCATATATAGTGTGATGACAAATCATAAAAATGGGGGGTGGGGCAGAGAGGGCAGGAACATGGCTTAGAAAATAAGATAGGTATGCGATTCACTGAAAATCCAAATTATGAAACCTGGCTATTGGGTCACTGAGCAATGCATAGTAGCCTAAATTATACCACAAGAGTGTTAACAAAAAATTACATGAAATATTGCAGCAAGCAATTATACTTAGAATACCTGTATTTCCCTAAAATAAGTGAACCCATCCAGACTCAGAGAACCAAGTGTGATACAACAAGGTGACACTACACATTTCAAGAATCTTCCATCATTGAAAATTTTTACACCCACTTAGCTAATTTTTTATGAACAAAACTAATAGGATCAGCAGCAGTCAATCTAACGGTACTAATAACCCAGGTGACAACTGAATACAAAATTGTTCAGAGCATTAATGGGGACATGAGAGAATACAAGGAGAAAGCTACTCCCCAAATTGCAAAATACGATTTAAGAGGCTCGAACCATTTTCATTGTTATGGAAAAAAAAGATTCAAAACCTTTTGAATTTTATGAAGCTATTTAAAGATGTAACCTATTGTAATGTCTGGTATATAAAGTCTAGCTTTTATTGTCATTAATCTAAATGTTTATCTTAGTTAAATACCAATTTGTTGTATTTTTTGTTAATTTTTGTTTTATTTTGCAAGTGTTGCAAGTACGTTAGATTGAGCTTTAGTAAATGTTTATATCTTGAGTGTGTAATTACCCAAATGTAGTACAGGATGACAGCTAAGCTCGTGGTATCCCGTCTCCCCAGCACTGTCAAATAACGCTTTGAAATTAGATGGTTTTGTCCTCCACCACCTTCTCACACAAGGGGACACAGGTGGAAGCCGAGTACCCAAATGAGCCACAGAGACATTAGAAAGAACTTTTTCAGTGTCAGAGTAGTTAGTAAAAGGAATGCACCAGGAAGTGATGTGGTGGAGGCTGACTCCACACACAGTTTCAAATGTAGATATGACAGAACTCGGTAGGCTCAGAAATCTGTACATCAATTGATTGACTGTTGAGAGGCGGGACCAAAGAGCCAAAGCTCAACCCCCCCCCCCCAAGCACAATTAGGGGAGTACAATTAGGCGAGTACCTAACTTGTTCCAACCGTCTACCACTCTGTTTGCAAAAGTGAATTTTCTTATATTTCTTCGGCATCTTTGTTTAGTTAGTTTAAATCTATGACCTCTTGTTCTTGAAGTTCCAGGCCTCAGGAAATCTTTCCTAGAAATTTTTTCAATTCCTGTTACTATTTTGTATGTAGTGATCATATCTCCTCTTTTTCTTCTGTCTTCTAGTTTTGGCATATTTAATGCTTCTAACCTCTCCTCGTAGCTCTTGCCCTTCAGTTCTGGGAGCCACTTAGTAGCATGTCTTTACACCTTTTCCAATTTGTTGATGTGCTTCTTAAGATATGGGCACCATACAACCACTGCATTGGCCTAACAAAAATCGTGAACAATTTCTTTAGTATTTTGACATCAATGTATTTAAAAGCAATTCTAAAGTTAGAAAGCATGGCATAGGCTCCTCGCACAACGTTCTTAATGTGATCCTCAGTTGATGGTTTTCTATCTAGAACCACCCCTAGATCTCTTTCTTTATCAGAAGTCTCTTAAAGATTTTCCACATAATTTATAGGGTGTGTGGGGGGTCTATGTTCTCTTATTCCACATTCCATAACATGGCATTCATTTAGATTAAATTCTATTTGCCAAGTGGTGCTCCATATATTTATTTTGTCTAGGTCTTCTTGAAGGGCATTACAATCATCTAAGTTACTTATCCTTCCATTATCTTAGCATCATCAGCAAATATGTTCATATAATTCTGTATAGATTGTTTCTGTATAGATTGATTTAAATCTGGTAGATTGTTCATGTAGACAATGAACATTACCGATGCAAGAACCAAGCTCTGTGGTTGATACCTGGTTGATGGGGTTCTGGGAGTTCTTCTACTATCCAAGCCCGGCCCGAGGCCAGGCTTGACTTGTGAGAGTTTGGTCCACCAGGCTGTTGCTTGGAGTGGCCCGCAGGCCCACATACCCACCTACAGCCCGGTTGGTCCGGCACTCCTTGGAGGAATAAATCTAGTTTCCTCTTGAAAATGTCCACGGTTGTTCTGGCAATATTTCTTCTGCTTGCTGGGAGGACGTTGAACAACCGCGGACCTCGGATGTTTATACAGTGTTCTCTGATTGTGCCTATGGCACCTCTGCTCTTCACTGGTTCTATTCTACACTTTCTTTCATATCGTTCACTCCAGTACGTTGTTATTTTACTGTGTAGATTTGGTACTTGGCCCTCCAGTATCTTCCAGGTGTATATTATTTGATATCTCTCTCGTCTTCTTTCTATTGAGTACATTTGGAGGGCTTTGAGACGATCCCAATAATTTAGGTGCTTTATTGCGTCTATGCGTGCCGTATATGTTCTCTGTATTCCCTCTATTTCAGCAACCTCTCATGCTCTGAAGGGGGAAGCGAGTACTGAGCAGTACTCAAGACGGGACAACACAAGTGACTTGAAGAGTACAACCATTGTGATGGGATCCCTGGATTTGAAAGTTCTCGTAATCCATCCTATCATTTTTCTGGCTGTCGCAATATTTGCTTGGTTATGCTCCTTAAACGTTAGGTCGTCAGACATTATTATTCCCAAATCCTTTACATGCTGTTTTCCTACTATGGGTACATTTGATTGTGTTTTGTACTCTGTATTATGTTTAAGGTCCTCATTTTTACCGTACCTGAGTACCTGGAATTTATCACTGTTAAACATCATGTTATTTTCTGATGCCCAGTTGAAAACTTTATTAATATCAGCTTGAAGTTTTTCAATGCCCTCAGCCGAGGTAATTTTCATACTGATTTTTGTGTCATCTGCAAAGGATGATACGAAGCTGTGACTTGTATTTTTGTCTATATCTGATATGAGAAAAAGGAAAAGCAGCGGTGCAAGGACTGTACCCTGAGGTACAGAGCTTTTCACTGCACTTGGACTAGATTTTATATGGTTGACCGTTACTCGCTGAGTCCTGTTTGACAGAAAACTGAGTATCCAGCGTCCTACTTTACTGGTTATTCCCATTGACTTCATTTTGTGTGCTATCACGCCATGGTCACATTTATCGAAAGCCTTTGAGAAGTCCGTGTATATCACATCAGCATTCTGTTTTTCTTCTAATGCCTCAGTGACTTTGTCGTAGTGCTCAAGTAGCTGTGAGAGGCACGATCTTCCCGCTCGAAATCCATGTTGGCCTGGGTTGTGAAGGTCATTGGTCTCCATGAAATTGGTGACCTGACTCCTAATCACTCTCTCAAATACTTTTATGATGTGCGATGTTAGTGCAACTGGTCTATAATTTTTTGCCAATGCTTTGCTCCCTCCCTTGTGTAGAGGGGCTATGTCTGCTACTTTAAGTGCATCTGGTATCTCCCCCGTGTCCAAGCTCTTCCTCCACACTATACTGAGTGCCTGTGCTACCGGCACTTTGCATTTCTTTATAAATATTGAATTCCATGAGTCTGGACCTGGGGCCGAGTGCATGGGCATGTTTTCAATTTCTTTTTCAAAATTTAGTGCGCTCGTGTTTATATCAGTTATATTTACAGGGGTTTGAATATCCTGCATAAAGAAATTGTCTGGATCTTCCACCTTCATGTTGTTTATTGGAGTGCTAAACATGTCCCCATACTGCTTTTTTAGGATTTCACTAATTTCTTTGTCATCCTCCATGTATGAACCTTCACTTGTACGAATAGGTCCAATACTGGCAGTGGTTTTTGCTTTTGATTTCGCATATGAGAAGAAATATTTTGGATTTTTCTTTATTTCCTGAATTGCTTTCTGTTCTAACTGCCTTTCTCCAGTTTCATATGAGTGTTTCAATTTCCGCTCGATTTCTTCAATCTCCCTATTTAAATTATTCCTTCTTTGACGGGAAATTCGTGTCTGCATAAGCAGTTCCGTTATTTTTTTCCTGCATTTATAGTGTCGTCTACGTTCTCTTTCTACGTTAGATCTCTTTCTGGCTTTCCTCAAAGGAACATGTTTCAGACAGACTTGATACGCTTCCGAAGTCAGTTTTTCTATTCCTTCTGTAGGACTTGTATTACGTAGAACAGTTCCCCATGGAATGTTTGTAAGTTCCCTGTTTATTATCTCCCAGTCTATCCTTTTATTATTAAAATTGAATTTACTGAATAGCCCCTCTCGCTTTATCAACGTTTTAGGTCTATTCTGAGTATTGATGGTCGTTTGCACTTCAATGAGTTTGTGATCTGAGTATGTGGTATCTGATATCGTAATGTCTCTGATCATGTCTTCATTGTTCGTAAAGACCAGATCTAGAATATTTTAATTTCTCGTTGGCTCCGATATCTGCCGATTGAGTGAAAATTTGTCACAGAATCTAAGTAGTTCTCTAATCTGTGGTTGGTTAGGTCCTGATAGATTTCCTGGTATAATATTATTGTTTGCTATTTTCCACCTGAGACTAGGCAAGTTGAAGTCGCCTAGGAAGATAATATCAGGTACAGTGGTACCTCGGAATGCGAGTGTCCCTGTATGCGAGTTTTTCGGAAGACGAGCAGGATTTACTCCAAAAATATGTCTCGGAAGGCGAGGGTTACCTCGGGACGCGAGTTTGTTGATACGTGTACAGGCCGACTGGCGCATGGTGGCATGGCGATCGCGCCTCAGTTTACCAGTGTCTCGTGTCCAGTGACTATCCCACCTGAATTCTTCACAAGGATTTACAGTTTTTTATCGGTTTTTTGGCCATTTGAGCATAAAAGTTGTCATTATATATCTTGCCATGGGTCTCAAGAAAGCCATTAGTAAGGTTCAACCTAAGAAAATAGCTGTGAGTAGAGGCAGTAGAGGATGTCCCTTCTTGATTAAGAAAATGTGTGAAGTATGGGAAGAACTGCAAAGTTTTGTTGAAAAAACTCACCCAGATAAAGCTGTAGCAGGCCGTTGCATTGACCTTTTAAATGATAATGTGATGTCTTACTACAGACAAGTGTTAAAATGTAGGGAAAAACAAGTGTCATTAGACAAATTCTTAGTAAAACAAGCAAGTCCTAGTGGTATGCAGGCAAAATGTGCCAGTAGTGTGCATACCAGTGAAGTCCTCACTGCCTGATGTGATAATGGAAGGGGACTCCCCTTCCAAACAGTAACTCCTCTCTTCCTCCCACCTCCTCACCATCTTCCATACGCCTACAGCATTCAACGGCAAGGTAAGTAATAACTTGAACATAGTTTTGTAGGTTTATTTAGATGAATTAGGTATAAAAATTTAGTTTGATGTGGGGTTTTTGGGGTAGTCAGGAACGGATTAATTCATTTCCCTTTATTTCTTATGGGGAAATTAGCTTCGGAATGCGAGTTTTCGGAATACGAGGCATCTCCAGGAACCAATTAAACTCTTAAACTGAGGTATGCCTGTATCGGGTTCTCCAAATTATCAAGGCTATTCTCTATTTTGCTTATCTGTTCTGTGAATTCCTCAGCCGTTGCATCTGGCAGTTTGTATATTAGAATAATCACTAAATTTATTTTCTCTATTTTTAATCCCAGTACCTCTACCACCTCATTTGTAACGTTTAGGAGCTCCGAGCATACAAGATCTTCCCTAATATACAGACCCACTCCTCCATGTGACCTAATTTTCCTATCACACCTGTATAGGTTATATCCTGGAATCCAGATCTCACTGTCCAACAATTCCCCCTGCCTGCACGCCCACCTACCCACTTGTTAATCCATCCACCCACCTACCTGCACACCCACCTGCCTGCTTAACCCACCCACCCACCTGTTCACCCACAGCCTGCACGCCCACTCACCCACCTGTCAATGCACCCAGCCACCTACTCACCCACCTGCTTGCTCACCCACTTACGAGGATGAGGGAAGGGGACGTTCCCTCCATGCTAGATTTGATATTTACCAGGAAGGAGGAAGAGATATTTGACATTCAGTACCTTCCTCCCTTGGGTAAAAGTGACCATGTCTTTTTGGGAATAAAGTATGCAATGCGTTATAAGCTGGAAGAAAATAAGGAGGTTGAAGCAGTTGAAAAACCAGACTTCAGGAGGTCTTCTAAGGTCAGACTTCTAAGGTCATTATGGTGACCTTAGAAATTTTTTTAGTGAGTATAATTGGACAGACTTGATGCTAGGCAAGGAAGTGAATGAGATGTATGGCAAGTTTTGTGAAATATATGATAAAGGCACAAAAAAATTTATACCAAAACAGAGATGCAGAACTAGGAAACAGGATTGGTTCAATAGAAATTGCGAGAGGGCTAGAGACCGAAAGACACAAAAATGGAATCAATACAGGAAGAGGCCGAACCCCCAAACATACCAGCGATACAAAGATGCGAGAAACAACTACACGGCAGTGAGGAGAGAGGCAGAAAGAAATTTTGAAAAAGGGATTGCGGACAAATGTAAAACAGAACCAGGTCTATTCTATAAATTCATAAACAACAAATTGCAGGTAAAGGATAATATTCAGAGGTTGAAAATGGGAAATAGATTCACGGAAGATGAAAAGGAAATGTGTGAAACACTAAACGAAAAGTTCCAAAGTGTGTTTGTACAAAATGAAATCTTTAGGGAACCAGATACAATAAGAATTCCAGAGAACAACATAGAACACATAGAGGTGTCTAGAGACGAAGTGGAAAAAATGCTCAAGGAGCTCGGTAAGAACAAAGCAGCTGGCCCAGATGGCGTTTCACCATGGGTTCTGAGAGAATGTGCATCTGAGCTCAGCATTCCACTTCACCTGATCTTTCAGGCATCCCTGTGTACAGGAATCGTAGCAGACGGGTGGAAACAGGCTAACATAGTTGCAATCTACAAAAGTGGCAGCAGGGAAGACCCCCTCAATTATAGACCTGTATCATTGACAAGTGTAATAGTGAAAGTATTGGAAAAACTAATCAAAACTAAATGGGTAGAACACCTAGAGAGAAATGATATAATATCAGACAGACAGTATGGTTTTCGATCTGGAAGATCCTGTGTATCGAATTTACTCAGTTTCTATGATCGAGCCACAGAGATATTACAGGAAAGAGATGGTTGGGTTGACTGCATCTATCTGGACCTAAAAAAGGCTTTCGACAGAGTTTCACATAAGAGGTTGTTCTGGAAACTGGAAAATATTGGAGGGGTGACAGGTAAGCTTCTATCATGGATGAAAAATTTTCTGACTGATAGAAAAATGAGGGCAGTAATCAGAGGCAATGTATCAGAATGGAGAAATGTCACAAGTGGAGTACCACAGGGTTCAGTTCTTGCACCAGTGATGTTTATTGTGTACATAAATGATCTACCAGTTGGTATACAGAATTATATGAACATGTTTGCTGATGATGCTAAGATAATAGGAAGGATAAGAAATTTAGATGACTGTCATGCCCTTCAAAAAGACCTGGACAAAATAAGTATATGGAGCACCACTTGGCAAATGGAATTTAATGTTAATAAATGTCATGTTATGGAATGTGGAATAGGAGAACATAGACCCCACACAACCTATATATTATGTGAGAAATCTTTAAAGAATTCTGATAAAGAAAGAGATCTAGGAGTGGTTCTAGATAGAAAACTATCACCTGAGGACCACATAAAGAATATTGTGCAAGGAGCCTATGCTATGCTTTCTAACTTCAGAATTGCATTTAAATACATGGATGGCGATATACTAAAGAAATTGTTCATGACTTTTGTTAGGCCAAAGCTAGAATATGCAGCTGTTGTGTGGTGCCCATATCTTAAGAAGCACATCAACAAACTGGAAAAGGTGCAAAGACATGCTACTAAGTGGCTCCCAGAACTGAAGGGCAAGAGCTACGAGGAGAGGTTAGAAGCATTAAATATGCCAAAACTAGAAGACAGAAGAAAAAGAGGTGATATGATCACTACATACAAAATAGTAACAGGAATTGACAAAATCGACAGGGAAGACTTCCTGAGACCTGGAACTTCAAGAACAAGAGGTCATAGATTTAAACTAGCTAAACACAGATGCCGAAGAAATACAAGAAAATTCACCTTCGCAAATAGAGTGGTAGACGGTTGGAACAAGTTAAGTGAGAAGGTGGTGGAGGCCAAGACCGTCAGTAGTTTCAAAGCGTTATATGACAAAGAGTGCTGGGAAGACGGGACACCACGAGCGTAGCTCTCATCCTGTAACTACACTTAGGTAATTACTTGCCTGCTCGAACCTGTTCACCCACCAAGCCCATCTACCTGCCATCCACTCATCAAAAACCCACCTGCCTGAATCCACCTATCCCTGCCTGCCCACCCACCCACCCACCTGCCTGCCTGCCCACCCACCCGCCTGCCCACCCACCCACCCACCTGCCTGCCCACCCACCTGCCTGCCTGCCCACCCACTTTCCTTGCCCACCTACCAGCTAGGCAGCTAACCACCCATGCACCAGCCCCACACACTAATTAGTGTGTCAATTCAAATCATGCGTGTGGTATAAAAATTGTCGGAAATGGTCCCTTTTGGACTCAGAGGTGAAAAAGTACTATTATCCGGAACATGTGATAATCCGGCTGGGGGTCCTTCCCATATAGTCCGGATAGTCGAGTGGAGACAGTATTTCCAATGCAGTTTTATTTGTTTTTTTTTAATGTATATGACGCATATTTGTGTCCTTTACAATATGTATACAGTAGAACGTTCATAATGTTCCATGGAACTGTGATACATGTGTGAGTAATGTGTCCACAATAAATGTTTATTGTCGCAATATTACTTGTTAAAAATTCACTAAAATTACAGTATATACAGTTTCACACACTATTTACACAGTAACATACTGTATTACACACTTTGTACTTTGGAAGCGAGTAATAATCAACGAAGTAGTCCATGGTACACAGCGCAACTTCGCTCTCAGTGCACCAGGTACAGATAGATTTTCGCTTCCTGTTTCTTCGTTCTGTGTGCTTGCAAATAACACACTTACGTACACCGTTGGCTTTAGTACCTGTAGGTGGTATGTAGCCAAGCGTATAAAGCATTAGGTAGTCTTGAAAAGATTATAGGGAAAGATCAATTTGTAAGGTAGTCGTGAAAAGATCAATTTGTAAGGTAGTCGTGAAAAGATCAATTTGTAAGGTAGTCGTGAAAAGATCGCTTTGTAAGGTCCCACGCAGGAAGAGATTCAGCCAGCTTCAAAGAGTGTCCGTCAATCAAGAAGAGATTTGGTTATTCTTGAAAATATCTATGGAAAACGCCATGGAAGCCGCTAACACTGTTCATCTATGCTACGTGTATCAGATGCATCATCATTGAATGCAGAAAACGATTCATCTATGTATCATCTATATAAATTGGAGATTGCTTAGGTGGGCAATGGTAGCGCTCAGAGCTACAACTGGATATGCTCACTGTATCATCCTCATAGGTTGCCTCGTAGATCACAGGGGGCCTCGTAGCCTGGTGGATAGCGCGCAGGACTCTTAATTCTGTGGTACGGGTTCGATTCCCGCACGAGGCAGAAACAAATGGACAAAGTTTCTTTCACCCTGAATGCCCCTGTTACCTAGCAGTAAATAGGTACCTGGGAGTAAGTCAGCTGTCACGGGCTGCTTCCTGGGGTGTGTGTGAGGTGTGGAAAAAGAAAAAAGTAGTTAGTAAACAATTGATTGACAGTTGAGAGGCGGGCCGTAAGAGCAAAGCTCAACCCCCGCAAACACAACTAGGTGAATATAGGTGCTGTACCACTTGCATCCGACCTTTGTGTTAGGTCCTTATTGTGCCTAGCTTCACCAATATTATGACCCTTATGTTCTTCAAACAATAAGATTTGAATTTCACCGACAGAGCGCGATCTTTCAACACCACGTCGGACAGGTGTTTGGGAGCCAGAGGCGCGTGCACCACCCATGGTTGCTCACTCGGTACTAACCCAGACAGCAACCCTAGGGCATTCTGGGAATTTTTTCCAAGATGGCTGTCTCTCACTAGAGGTCCTAGGAGTCCATTTCGTACACAACCAACCACACACACATTTAGAATAGGTACGAAAAAATCAAAAATAGTTTTCTCGGTTGGCGCAGTTTCCCACCGACTGAGAATGCTCGGTTGGCGCAGTTCAGTGGTTATAGAACTCTAATAAAGAAGGAGATCTAGGGGTGGTTTTCAATAGTAAACTGTCACCCAAGGAACACATTTCCTGAGGGCCACTAATGTAGTGGGCTCGATGAGGACAGGAAGCCGGAGACTTGTTAATGGTCCCCCTCATTTGCCCTGATAATCTTTTCCAGTTGTATTTTAAAACTCAAGAGTGTTACAAATTTGGTGGGAAGGCAGTTCCATGGTTATATAACCCTATGGGTGAAAAAGCATCTCCTGCTCTCAGTCCTACATTTTGGCCTGAGGTTAAAACTGTTGCGCCTTGTTCGTGTTACATCTGACCTTTTGAAGAAATTGTCCGGATCAACATCCTCTAAATTGTTCAGTATTTTAAAAGGTTCAATGAGAGCCGCTCTGTCATGCCTGGTTTGCAGTGTTAGCCCAGTGGCCTTCAACCATTCCTGATACACGAGATGACTTGACTCTGGAATGATTTTTTGTTGTTCAGTGCTGCACCTTCTCCAGAGCAGCTATGTCTTTCTGAAGATGAAGTCTCCATGCTTGTATGCAATAATCTAGGTAGGGGCACACCACCTAGATTTCGACAGACTTATGCAATTGAATGACTACTTTCTTGTCCTTAAAAGGTAAATGTACGCTTGATTATTTCTAGGGTTTGATAAGCCTTTTTTACTGCTGCACCCACTTCTTGTGGAATTTTCAGCAGATGATGGATTCTGAATCCAAATAAAAATTTCATGATGTGGTTTGTAATATTCTCATCTGTCATTGATGTATATAACCAAAAGGGTTGACTCCAAAATGGACCCCTGTGGCACCCCACTTACCACATTTCTCCAGACTAATTCTCATTTAGCACGACCCTTTTTTTCTTTGTTTTATCCATTCCAGTACTCTCCCATTTATTCCATGTGCTTGTAGTTTCATTGCTAGTCTTTCAACAGGTACCTTGTCAAAAGCTTTATCAAAGTCCATGTAAACTACATCTACCGTAAGTCCTTTGTCTGAGTAGCAGTGTTACTGTTACTGTTAGCAGTGTTACTGTTTCCAGAAATGTGAGTGGGTTTGTACGGCAGGATCTATTTTTAACAAATCCATGTCGAGTTGATATAACAACATTGTTCTATGAGAGTTATTGAATGATTCCTTCCCTTAGTACTCTCTCCATGAGCTTGCAGATGTGTGATGTCAAGTTGATCAGACAATAGTTTTCTGCCTTTTTTTAAAATAGGGGTAACATTTGCATACAGTATTTCCAATATAGGGAAACACTCTTGTTCCAAGGATTTTCTGAAAAGGCATTTCAGTGGTATGCATAGTGTATTTGCCAATTAATTTATGACTTTGGATTGAATTCCATCCACACCTGGGGCTTTTGAGTCTTAGTTTGTCAATGCTCTTTCTGATTGTGTCGCACATTTTAGGTATATTCCTTAATTCATTCTCTTCACCCTCATTCAAAAATTTGTGAGGATAATGGAATGTCACCCAATCTTTCTAGTGTGAACACATGTATAAAGTATTCAATCAGGGTGTTTGCTGCCCTTTTATCATCTAATATAACTTTGTTAGTCTCATCTTTTAAGAGTCCTACAGAATTCTTAGTTTTGGTTTTACTTTGTAAATAGGCATAGAATGACTTTTGAATCTTCCTTTATATTTTGGGCAAGGTTTCTTTCATAGTTTCTTTTAGCTAATCTAATTTCCTGGGTGGCTGAATTTAATGCCCTTTTATATATCTCATAATCTATGATGTTCATCGTGGATTTATACCATTCGAGAGATTCTGTTTAGTTAACAAAGCTCTTTTTTACTACTTGTGTCATCCATCTAGATCCCTTTCTTTTCTTTCTCCTTTTTGGCACATATCTTTGAGTTTAGTAATAACATTTTTTAAATTTTTTCATGACGCTTCCATGCCATGATCACCTATCAACTCCCTCTAGGTGGTCTTTTGCAATTCCTCTCTCATTCCTTAATAGTCGCCTTGACGGTAATCTAGAAAGTCATCATCCTGGACCTTTACGTGACTTTCTAAAATTGTATACCATCTTAGAATATTGTGATCACATGATGGGGGTGAGCTTTTCCCCTTCTTGAATTTGATCAATCATGCTCTCTTCATGCTATGGAGCATGAAGAACATTGTTGGATATTTCCAACACCGAATACAACACTGTTGTATTCTCATTACTTATTACTAACTCTATTAATTATTGTAGTAAGTAAAATTAACAACACGTAAAATTCTCATGTACTAATAATTTCATCTGTGCAGTAGGCTAGAATTCTCACGTCACCCGACGCCAGTATTGCGTCAGATTTCATTACAATAAACACATTATATCCAATGTATGTGAGAATTAAATTCGATTCTCTATAACTAAGGCATTCTGTATGATAATTAATTACAGATGAATTGACCTCCAACTAAAGGCCGAATAGAGCGTTGGAGTCATAGCGATTGTCTAGTAATAAAAGTTAACGTCACCAGTGAATGCCATGGGGAGACATTAACACTTTCGCGCTCTCGGCGAAGGTCACTCAGCCAACCGTATGTGCGCGCGGCGTTTTTATCGCTTAAGCGTAAAAACAATAATGTGTATACTCTTTTTACTTTTCTGACCTTAGTTTTTATGCTACGTATTTCATTTTGGTACCAACGTGTTCGCAATAAAATTCTCTAGAAGAACATCAGTAAAAAAGTCACGAAAGCTATAGAGATACCAGCATGAAATAAATAACTACGAAGATGAGTCGCCGTGAGCGCTCAACAGCAACAAAATGTTTTTACTCTTGGGATTATTATCACCTCTACAATTGTCCTACAGCCTTAATTTTGGTATCAATGGACTCCCAATAAAATTCCCAACATGGTGATATGAATATAATCGTAGAATAATGGTCCCGGCCCACCCGCAAGAGTGTGGGAAGTGGGCGCTCTGTTACCCGGTAACGGTGACCGGACGACACACGCGCGAAACGTTGCTTTGAAAGTTTATACTTATTTCACTGTTCTGATATTATTATTGTATGTATGTCATTCATTTTTGTGGCAATGTTTTCGCAATAGAATGTTCTATGAGCTAAATTATACTACACAAACTTGGAACAAATAGGTGTACTTACCAAGGGAAGGCTGGTTGTGGAACAGTAAGTTGAGCATTTGTTCTTCACTCCACCTTCTTCAGGTTCTTCATTCCTGAAGTTGCTCAACAGATGGTTTGTAGGTGGAGTGAAGCTGTTACTTCTTCACCACCCAATACACCTGTTTCCGGTGGTAATTGGTGTAGCAGGGAACAACACAGAGTGCAACACCACAGGTCTTGCATCCATAGTTCGTGTCCTTCCTTTTACCGGACCGTGCGCATGCATGACACTTGAGACGTTTGGGCAGTCTGTAAATTTCATGTTTCAGTTTGTAGTTCATGCGATTTTCTGAATCAACAATAGGGCGGCCAGGTCCTCTCGCTGGAGGTGTAACAGGAGTTGCAGGAGAGTCAGATTCATCTGACAAAACAGTTTCGTCAACTGGCAGTGTGGCAGACATGTCAGGTTCAGATTCGTTGTCTGCTTCATCTTGAGGTGGTGTAGTGAACAAAGGCCGTCTCACACCAGATGGTCCGGGAGTTAGCATGGCGTCAGCATTGGCAGGAGCTGTGTCATCATTTATGTCTGGAGCGTGCCGCAAGTGTTGAGATGATGATGATGTTTTAGGCCACTCCTCTGTGTCCCAGTGCAATAGGGCCCAGATTGCCACTTCGTGGAACTGTAGCAATGTTAGCTTTTTTCGATCAGTTGTGTTGTATTTGTACAAAACATAGGCATTATGCAATGCCATTTGCAGGAAATAAAAGGTAATCTTTTTGGTCCACTTGTGAGTTTTCCTGGTAAAATGGTAATATTTAACCATTTGATCGAAGTGGTCCACACCTTTCATGAACTTATTGTACTCGCAAATTGCAGTCGGTTTGTTCACTGTTACCTGTTGTATTCCACTTGTTATTCCACTTGTTTACCCTATAATCGTTGTGGGTTCCAAAATCTTCCTCCAATACCTCTACATCACCTTCAGTTTCTGATAAATCCTCCACAAGGCCTGGAATTTTCGTTGGTGTGAGCTTCACTCCGCTCCACTTCTTAAAAATTTGGGTTATTTTGTCCACTCTCGATGACCTGGAGGCTTCCTTGGGCGTAGAAGTGCTTGGGCCTTGACCTTGATCCATTTTTGATGAAGTAATTGGGTATAATCCACACGGAAACGGGTAAAAATGCTCGAGTTTGGCGCGCGAGGGGAGCGTGATCGACTCACGACACGTGACACGAAAACAATGGGCCCGTCACGTGACCGGGTAGGCCGACGCGCCAGGCGGCCTAGTGGTGAGAAAGAGAACTTCATGGCGCGTCGTTTGAAACAAACCCCAATGAAATCGGATTAAAATTGAATTTTATACAAATATTTTAAAAGAAGACATAACTTTATGTCCACTATGCGTTTACGTTAGACGAAACCGGACGCGCCGGCGCGTCCAGATAGCGCGAAAGTGTTAATTCCTCTCCCTTATATATTTACTATTCTTAAATTGGCAAATAATAATATTTTCCTCTTCTAAATAATAAACCCGTCCAGTCTTCAACATTTCAAGCGTAAATGCGAGAAATATTAATGTTCGTGACAATAATTTGTTTTATGAATGCGGGACGCGGCGTGGGTTGAGGAAGCTTGCTAGTACACGTGGAGAGCCGCTCGGAGGCAGACCTGCTCATACCGTACTCATAAGGAGACGCCTTTGCCCAGCCATTAGGGTAGACGTTATCCATCCTCAGATGAAAGTCGCCACTGTGAGGCGTGAATAACCTTGCAGATAATATCTTCAACTGGTGCTGGTGTCAGATAAGGAACCTCTCTAACCTGGTTCTTGACTACACGTGACCGGCCAGTGAAGCGCGCCACGATCCAGGATAGGCTTAGCCGGAGCCTGGGGACGCGAATTTCGGCAATCTTAAAACTTATACAGTGCCCTTTCAGCTAAGTATATTCCCTTTATGTGATGCATCTTGTAAAGTGTTTTGTAGTAGCTGGGTGATTGACCGTTACGACGCACGATAACATCTAATAACAGGTTATTAAATTTGTCACCTGTAACTCTCAATTTCTTGAATATAGAGATTCAGTAGTTAAATTAGTTGCTACTGTAAATATTTGTCTTGCAGCACGTGAGAAGAATTCTCCCTGCCGCCTTCTCCCATATTAATCCGTCCCATTCGTCAGCCAACCGAGTCCAGAGAATTAGAGGAAACGTCGTGGCTTACCTAAAGGAATCATCTTTAAGCTAAGATTCTTTATATTCATTCATGAATTTATTACAATTATTTATATGCAGAATTCCTCAGGATTAACATGTGTTTATTGTGACTCTCATTACTATACTTATAATCTATGTTCCCATTCATGGTAATGACATTAGTTTCACTATAATTCATAGGATTAGATTATTATTATTTGGATTAGTGAACGAACCACACTAGTTCCTGGACGTACTTACCTCCAGTAATAACCCCCCAATGTAGGTGTTTGAGGGTTAGATTCATTTAATTATACAGCCCATTAATTGTTTCTATGATCATATTCTCTAGTATTTTATCCATAGTTACTGGTTCATCTAGGAATTATCTAATGATCAGAAATTCTCAGTTTCCCTCTTTACTATAAAAGCGGGTGGTCCTTCGTAATTTAATTTACTACATTAATATTTAAATAATCAGATTCAAGCCCCAAATATCCCACAAACATTGTGTAAGGACCGTATGCGTCGCTTTCCAACTTCAGACTTGCATTTAATTACATAGATGGTGAAATGCTAAAAAAACTGTTCATTACTTTTGTGAGACCAAAATTGGAATATGCAGCAGTTGTACAGTGCTTAGATCTCAAGAAGCACATCAATTAACTGAAAAAGGTGCAAAGACATGCTACACAATGGCTTTCATAACTGAAAAACAAGAGTTACAAGGAGAGGCTAGAGGCAGTAAATGTTAAAACTAGAAGATAGAAGAAAAAGAGGTGATAAGATCACTACTTACAAAATAATAACAGGAATCGACCAAATTGACAAAGAGGCATTTCTGAAACCAGCAACTTCAAGAACAAGGGGACACAGATTCAGGCTAAGGAAATAATATTAGAAAAAAAAAAAAAAAATGAGAACATTTTCTTTTGCAAACAGTGGTAAACAATTGGAACAAGTTAAGTGAGAAGGTGATGGAGGCCAAAACCATCAGTAGTATCAAAGCGTTACTTGACAGAGCATTGGGAAGACGGGACACCACGAGCGTAGCTATCATCCTGTAACTACACTTAGGTTATTACACTTAGATAATTACGTCAAAATATGAACTTGTGGTGGAGCAGCCGGCTGATCCAGTCTGCATCTCTGCTCCCCACAAATGAAGGAGGGAAAAAATGGTGCATCCTGGGTGTGCTAGTTTTACAAATATTTGATATTTTGTTTACATTGTTAGGGGAGTTCTTATTGACAGTTTTGAGGCTGTGGTCTCATTTCTAATCAAGCAGTAGTCTGTTTCTTTTTTGTTAACTTTCTGGGTGCCTTCCTTTGGTGGTGGCAGACATGAATAACTTTATATAAAAGGTGTTCATGGTGTCACCGCTTCTGCGGCTCTCTGAGGGGACCAGGTGCTGGATCGTGGTCCTCTGTAGGCCAATAAGAACTGTGACTAATAGCACCTAGTAGTATGGCAATGTATCAGTAATAGCTTCAGGGAGCCACAAGGGGCTTCCCCAGAAATGGCTCTGAAATAATGGAATCATTAATATGAAGGACAGATGCAATACCAGAGTATTGGGATGGTAGAATTAACAGTAGAGATATATTATCTCAAACTCACCTGTTTAGCAGCACGAATGACTCTACGGGCCTCAGAACTGGCCTCCTTAAATAAAACATGAGATTCTGGAGTTTGCTTCACTCTGTACTTTTTCCAGGCCGCTCGCTTATAGCGGATAGCATCCGCACAATCCGAGTTCCACCAAGGAGGATAAATTTTCGTACCACTGGCGGTAGTAGAGCTTGAGATGGAGCAGGGTGCAACCTCCGAGGTAGAGCTTAGGATGGAGCAGGGGGCAGCTTCAGAGGGAAAGCTTGATATGGAGCAGGGGGCAGCTTCAGAGGGAAAGCTTGGGATGGAGCATTCGGGAGTCTTAAGATAGATTACCTAAAGAAGAGAAAAGTAACAGGAAGATGCATTATGCAGTTCACAATAAATAAAAGGTAAAAAGTTTTTAATGTGCCCTGTCAAAATTCCACCTGGATGAATGCAGAGGTGAAGTAAAAAATTTTGTGGGACAAGAAAATGGCTTATACTATGGCTTATACTATGGGCCGCGGGGACACTAAAGCTCCGAAATCATCTCAAGATAACCTCAAGATGGTCATCAAGGACCTGCCAATCTAGTTACAAGTACCGAATATGGAAAAACTGCCAAAAGATCAAAGAATTTAGAAATGTGTGTGTGAAATCTTAATACATACATGTATCAAGTCATCCTTATTAATTTTAGTTAAACACCAAATTAAAAAGAAACAACTTATTATGCAATCTTCATTTTGTTGCACAAGATACAGCAATCATTGTTGAATAATTTGGTGTTAACATAATATAGTAAGAGCTCAGTAAACCAAATAAATTTGTGTATTTTTTCAAGTAGGAGCAGCCGGGTAAATGGCAAGAGCAGCTATGTAAATAAAGGCAGAAACTGGGATGTGGAACAAAAAAATTTCAATCAGATCATTTTTGGACATTTCTGGTATAAAATTAAGTCAAATGTTCGGCTAACTCAAATGTAGTTGGACCCCACATGGTTCAGATTAACCACTTAACTGCACCAACCGAGTTTTCTCGGTCGGCGGGAAACTGCACCAACCGAGAAAACTCGTTTTGATTTTTCGTAACCAATTCTAAATGTGTACGAGGTTGGTTGTGTACGAAATGAACTCTTAGGACCTCCAGTGAGAGGCAGCCATCTTGGAAAAAAATCCCAGAATGCCCTAGGGCTGCTGGCTGGGTTAGTACTGAATGAGCAACCGTGGGTGGCGCATGCGCCTCAGGCTTCTAAACACCTGTCCGACGTGGTGTTGAAAGATAACGCTGTCGGTGAAATTCAAACCTTATTGTTTGAAGAACATAAGGGTCATAATATTGGGGAAGCCAGGCGCAATAAGGACCTAACACAAAGGTCGGATGCAAGTGATACAGCACCTATGAAGACGATATAGCGAGCGTATCCAGTTGTAGCTCTGAGCATCACTCTTGCAATACTATGCTATTTATTTAGATGATACTTAGATGAATCTTTTCTGCATTCAGTAATGATGCATCTGATACAAATAGCATAGATGAACAGTGTTAGCGGCTTCCATGGTGGTGTTTTCCATAGATATTTTCAAGAATACCTGAATCTCTTCCCAACTGACGGACACTCTTGAGGCTAGCTGAATCTCTTCCCAACTGATGGACACTCTTGAAGCTAGCTGAATCTCTTCCTGATTGACGGACATTCTTGAGGCAAGCTGAATCTCTTCCTGTGTGGGATCATACAAAGCGATCTTTTCAAGACTTCCTTACAAACTGATCTTTTCCTATAATCTTTTCAATACTACCTTATGCTTTACAAGCTTGGTTACATACAACCTACAAGTTCTAAAGCCAAGGGTGTACGTGAGTGCATTATTTGCAACACACAGAAGAAACAGGAAGCGAAAATTTATCTGTACCTGGTGCACTGAGAGCGAAGTCGCGCTGTGTACCATGGGCTACTTCGTTGATTATTACTCACTTCCGAAGTACCGAGTGTGTAATACAGTGTGTTACTGTGTAAATAGTGTGTGAAACTGTACATATTGTAATTTTAGTGATATTTTTAACAGGTAATATTGCAACTATAAACATTTATTGTGGACACATTACTGACACATGTATCACAGTTCCATGGAACATTATGAACGTTCTACTGTATACATATTGTAAAGGACACAAATATGCATCATATACAATAAAAAAAACAAATAAAACCGCATTGGAAATACACAAAACAAATAATTAAAAATATATTTGTGGCAACACCCGGTGCTTGAATGGCCCGCGCGACCGTGTCTGGGCGAGTCACGCACGGGCGACCAGGCCCTGATGACGTCACAGTGCATCTTGTCCACGTCCCTACAACCAAAGTAAGTGGAATTTGGTACTTATTTTTACATAGACATGTTCAGGGAAGGGAAATTATCATTTTACGAAGAAAAAATAATTTTTTGGGAACACTTCATTTCATGCGCACCGGGGAAATTTCTCAATAAACTCCGCGCAGCACGGTGGTTAACGAGTACAGTACAACTTCTATTCAACGTGCCATATGGGACCAACCCCAGTGCGTTGGATTCGTTGTAAGTGGTGACCTTCAGGAGGCGTTTGTCTTTTTTTTTTCTTGTAAACAGTAAAAAAAAAATCATCATACTATATACTGTACCTATATATTACTACTCTACTAAAAAATACTGTGTTAGTTTCTATTTACCTTATTGTTAGAATTACAGTATGCCCATCTTGAATTCTCATAGAGTTGTAAATACTGTACAGAAAATGGGTATTGTGCTGTATGTTGAGTACTACAATACAGTTTATGAAAACTATCGGACACTAAAATTACAGTACTGCAACCTAATCTTAACAATTTTACACTTGTTCTAACTGTACACTCCACACACAATGTTCTTTGATGTTTGCATCAGGTTTGCTGGTGCTCGCTGCTGCTGTGTTTGCTTCAGCTGCTCTGAGCTGGTGATGGGTACGGCTGTGCTGGTGCTGGATACGGCTGTGCACGTGCTGGGTACAGGTGTGCTGGTTGATTTTCTGCTACTAGTTCTTGAAAAATCTTGACTACTTTTTGTTTCCTTCCTTCCTTTTGTTATGTCCTTGTGACAAATATCTTTCATCATCCTTAATTGTTGATAAAAGCCTGGAAGCTCTGGATTGTCAGTTTGTGAGACAATATCAAGGCGTTTTTCAAAGTAGAACAATGCATCAGCACACGTAGCAGATTGTAACCTGCTATCATGCTCATCCTCATCTTCCTCTCCGTCACCGTCAACAGTGCCAGTAACATTTTGTATAATCTCATCATCTGTTAAATGACCAATACCTGGTTGATTACCTGGTTGATGGGGTTCTGGGAGTTCTTCTACTCCCCAAGCCCGGCCCGAGGCCAGGCTTGACTTGTGAGAATTTGGTCCA